>NC_052148.1:234893553-235195384 GCF_902713615.1 Scyliorhinus canicula | reverse complement strand
TATGATAACTGGTTTTAATTATCATCTATTATATGAGATAGTATTCAAGACTATGATGTAATCAATAATTGATATATTATAATAAATATTCATAAGCAAGTATGAAAGAGTTGTAGTCTCACATTTAGATCCTCACGAGCTCACATATAGATTATAATATCCCAGAATTCTTAAGTTAGGAGTAAAAAGAGTTTTTTATTCTATAATGTACCTTTACATACATTTTACGCTGAGATCATTTTGTTAGTTTGAAAATTCCTAGGAGGCAGGACATTTCATTTCAGGACCCATTCTGTAGCTTGTAAAACTGACTAAATTCCCTTAATGATCTGAAATTTCTCTTGAAGTTTTAAGCTAACCATTCATTTGACTGGGTAGGTTTGCCAGGGGTAGAACCATTAGCACTCGCAACACAGATACTTGTGGAACACCACTTCCCACCTTCTGCCACTCTGAATAACTACCTTTCACTTCCATTCTCTGTTTTCTGTCTTGAAGGCAACTGAGGTGTTGACCTTGGGTGGGGTGCTCTTTCCGGGAGCCGGTGCAGACTCGATGGGAAGGGCCTGTTCTGTGTTGTATTTTTCTATGTTCTAATATCCCACTCTGTTCCTTTCCCCCGAATCCACATTCCCCAGCCTCATTTATTAGTCTATCACTCAGAGAGGAAGTTGCCTCTTTCATTCTTCCTCCTTAAATAAGGCGACAAAGCCTGAGACAAAAGCTGACCCCAGTAAACTGGGCTGAATTGAGAATGGGTGATCCTACATACCAACAGTGCGGTGTATTCAAAGAAGCATTTGGCATAATACAAGACCATTGCACACCTTTTGTTTATGGAACAACCATGATCAACAAATGAGATAAGACACAACATAAAGCTAAAAGAAAGTCTTACAGAAACTCAAAGGAACTGGAAGACCAATAAATTGGGAGACCTATAAAAAGTAAGAAAAACCATAAATAGAATATTATAAGCATAATGTAACGGTATGTAAATAGTGATGTAAGGTCATATGACAGCAGAGTATACTGAGCGATAGTTCTCTGTGAAGACTCGTGTTAAGACTTGTAATGTACATTGTAGAATGTTCAATAAAAAGTGAAATTTACCAACAGCCTCCAGCCATGTCTATCAATCCTGATCAAGGTCAACCTCGTCTAAGACCCACAACGGTGATCCCAGAGAAAGAGTTGGAAAAATGTAATATCAAGGCAGACAGTAAAGTTTTAGAAAGAGAGAGACAGAGAAAGAGAAAGAGTAAGGGAAACATGGGCCCATTGATGGCAAATGCAGATGATACTGTAATCACCAATAATAATTGGCAGACTTATTAAATGAATGCTTTGCATATGTCTTCACAGTGACAGGAAAGCACAAAATGCAGTGGTACAAGGCAAGCTAAAAAATAAATCAAAGGAAAGAATTTATTGGAGTTAACGTAAGTGAAGAAGTAATGATGGAGAAAATAAATGGGATTTGAGATAAACAAATCTCCTAGACTTGCTCGACCATGTCAGCATATTAAAATAAATGGGTACTATAGGATTACAAAATTACAAATACTAAAGCTACCAAGGCTTAGATCAATATTTTTTTCTGAGACAAATATAGATTTAGAGGATAGAATAGAATCTCTACATTGCAGAAGGAGGCCATTCAACCCATCAAGTCTGCACCAACTCTCTGAAAGTGCACTCCACCCAGGTCCATTCCCCCATCCACCCCGTAACCTAATCTGCACTACCAGTAAATTTGCATAGCCAATCCACCTAATCCGCACATCTTTGGACTGTGGGAGGAAAACGGAGCACCCGGAGGAAATCCACACAGCCATGGGGAGAATGTGCAAACTCCACACAGACAGTCACCCAAGGCCAGAATTGAACCCGGGTGCCTGGCACAGTGAGGCAGCAGTGTTAACCACTGTGTCACCGTACGCCCCTATATCAAAATATATGGAACAAATGCAGGGAAATATCTGATATCAAAACAGGTTAAACAGGTAGGAAGGTCGATTTGAGAACAGGAAGAGATCAGCCATGATCTGATTGAATGGCGGAGCAGGCTGAACAGGCTGAATTGCCAACTTCTGTTCCTAATTCTTATGTTCCTATGTTCCTAAATGGGCCTGAGATAGTCATCAGTCATGATCTAATTGAATGGCAGAACAGAATTTATGGACTTAATGGTCCACTCCTGTTCCTATGTTTCTATAATCCTTTCCCGAGCTCTACATTCTTCTGACAACCCTTTCTGCATCCTCCTCCACTTGTCCCATTGTTTCTGGTCAGTTCTCTGGGCCACATACACTAAAAGTCCATACCTAAATGCAGCCTTCTGGTCACCTCCCTCTTCTCCTGTCAGACTCTAGTTCAAACTGCTACCATTGCACCTTAGCATAAGATTCTATTCAGTCTGCTCTAAACATGCCAGCTTCTTGTACTACACAAGCTCAACGACATGGTTGATTTTAGTTTAAGCCAGGAGTTATGTGGGTGGGTACTGAGTCAGATGGTCCAGTCCAAACCTCTGCAGTGTGACAGCTGAAAGGTTTTCACTACCGAGCCTCTTCTCCATGTGGCACAATAATTCTCCCACCCAACCTGAGAGATAAGTATTTCCACTAGGAAGGGAGGGCTAAAGTCGGCCCTAATAACGTCTCTGTAGAATTAAGTAACGTAATCAGGATTGCACACTTATTAAGGAAAAGCTGTCAAGACAGAGCAGAGATGTAGGTTTGACATTGATCTTCGAATCTCAGTGTGTCAACTGGAGCTTTCTACTCTTGCCACTGATCTGGGAGAGGGTCACAGCTGGGCCCTCAAAATGTTACCCTATCATCATGCAATTGAACATTGAGGCTAATGGTAGGTGTCCATCCAGAAAGGGTCCATGGGCTGGATCTTACGTTACTGAGACTACATGTTGACGCCAGGGCAGGATTCATGGACTTTCATGACAGCAAAACTGGTGCCGGACCTGGATCCATTCAACAACTGTGACGGGATGAGCACCAGCACCACATGGAACACCATCGATTCCAATGAAAAACGGTGCGGGATTCGCCGGGTTTGTGATTGACACTCGGGAGGCTGACAAGCTGCAGCCGCATATACACATTACACTCCGCACACACACCATCCCAGCCAACAAGATGGCACTGGTTATGCTGGAGCGCACCCATACAGCTGATGGGTCGGCTGGGGCCAGAGGGCACCTTAGGGGGTGGCCTGGGGGGGACACCTATACAACCCGTGGCTCTAGGTTCGCAGTGGGCTGTCAGCGGCGTGTGCATCTGCATAGTTGCCTTGCCGGCTGTGGTAATGGTGTTCTGTGCACGTCCACCCCGATCCCACAGCCCTCCTTCAGGCCACGCCCCACTACTCCCCCGGACCTGGCAGACTCCCCCAACCAGCGGCACGCTGTCAGCAAACTAAGGCGATGGTGGACACTTTCCATACCCCCTCTCTCTCCCATACCAGCCACCAAGCCGGTTTCACAATTTTTAAAAGCACAAGTGAACTGCGCCTTCGGGAACTCGGTCCATCAGAGATGGGGAATCACGGAGGACCCAGAGAATACTGTGTCAGGCCCGCCAATGAGATGCAAACGGTGTTTACTGTAAGTGCGTTTCAAAATGCATTGACGCCGCTGTCGAGGTGACGGAGAATTGCGATTTGGCGTCAAATCGGCGCCGCCGTGATTTTGGCTTCGGAACCGATTCTCCGCCCAATTGCAGTTCCCGATTTCAGCGACAGCCAGCGGTGAATCCTGCCCCATATTTCTGTACCTACTACATATGAATAATTTTTTGCTGATTTCGCAGTACATGGAAATTGACTGGTCTGTGAATTCAGGATATTTACTAATATGACATTCAATACTGATTGTTTCTTTGGCAATGTGTCCAACAAATGTTGGACAGCTGCATCTATGGAAATCTGGAAGTTTTTCCAACAAAGGGCTATGGATACTGAGTCAATTGAAAACTTCACCACGGACAGCAAAGGAGTTTTGTTTGGTGGACACTCCAAGAGCAAGGACGGTTAAGTGAAGTTGAGGAGCGCGTCAAACAAAAAGGACTTATTATGGCACCTTTCGCCAACACCTCAGGATGTCCCAAAGCACTTCCCAGCCAATGAAATACTGCTGACGTGTGATCGCTGTTACTTCACACGAGCTGCACTAGCCAATCTGGATACCGCAAGATCCCACAAACACTGATGTAATTGTGAACAGCTTGCTTTTTAAATGATGTTGATTGAGGTGAAAATATTGACCAGGGCAATGAGGATAACTCCCTCACTTCTCTTCGAATATGTTCGAGGCTGGGGCCTCGATCAGAGCCTCCTGACTCACAGGCGGGAGTGCTCCCACTTGAACCATGGTTTACATATGTATCATTCTTATATTTTATCTATTAAATTTAAAGTAGATGAAGACCTAATAATGTTAATTTCTGTAAATTATACATTCATAAGTAAATGAGAGTACAATATGCTCACTCAATTCAAGTTCATATCTCAATTTTATTTTTACCTCATTTCAAAATATTGGACGAGATTCTCTGGCCTTCCCACGACGTGTTCCTCGGCAGCTGGAGGCGGCTCACTCGGAGCCAATGTCAGGATCTTCTGGTCCCACCTCTGTCAATGGGATGTCCCATTGAATCCACCCCACACCGCCAGGAAACCCTGGCGGGGTGAGCCATCGGCGGGACCGGAAGATCCAGTTGGCGTGAACAGCTGGAAGATTTTGCCCATTGTTCAGATGAACAAGCCATAATAATTGATGTGCCTGGAGTGTATACAAAGGTTTGAAGATTGGCAAGCTTCCCCTTAGCACTAAGATCTAGGGCGGGATTCTAGGTCCAGTGAGCCCAGAAACGCGATTGGGCAGAGATTGGTGCTTGAGCTGAAACTTTTGGCTCCGGTGTCTTGACAGCGGCATGAATGCATTCTACTCCACATGTACAGTAAACGCAGTTGGCATATCATTAATGGGGCCGTCCCAGTATTCTCTGGGGCTTCCGTGATGCTCTGCCTTCGCCAGGAGAAATTACTGATAGTGAGGTTCACTTGCGGTGTTAAACATCAGGAAACAAGCACTGTGGCTGCTGAAGGAGAGAGAGGAGGTAGAAAATGTTCCCAGAGGTGTGGCTGGTGGCGGGGGGGGGGGGGGGGGGGGGGGGGGGTGTTCTGCTAGGACGATGCTGGGCACCAATGGGCCAGGGGTGCGGTGTGGAGGGCCGAGCGTCTGGGGAACGGCCGGGTGTTGGGGAGGGTGGGGGGGGGGGGAGTGGGGAAATACGTTGGCAGGGACTGCAATGCAGGTCAGGGTCACTGTCTGTGCGGAGTCTGCACGTTCTTCCCGTGTCAGCGTGGGTTTCCTCCGGGTGCTCCGATTTCCTTTCACAGTCTAAAGATGTTCAGGTCAGATGGATTGGCCACGCTAAATTGCCCTTAGTGTCCAAAAATGTTTGGTGGGGGTTACTGGTTTACAGGGATAGGGTGGAGGTGCAGTGTGTTCTTTCCATGGGTTGGTGCAGACTCGATGGGCCGAATGGCCTCCTTCTGCACTGTAAATTCTATGTCTATGTCTGGACAATGGACTTTGAAATCCAACAAGGAATGGTGGCCTTCATCCGACCCGCTGCAGCTCTGAGGGATGCACTGAGGCTGTACGAGCTGGAGCTGCCCAAGGAGGGCCCTGCAGCTGCCGAACCTGCCCCAGAGGAACAGGAGCCAGCCAGTGAGGATGGAGAGCTGGCCACCAGCAGGCTGAGAAGGAGGTGGGAAGGAGATGCCGCATCATGCCACGTGTATACCTGCAGCGCTTGTCATTCGAGTTTCAAGGGAGTAAGACAAGGCTGGATGGCATCTACTTTAATGCCAAGACTATTACAGGTAAAACATATGAGTTAAGGGTGAGGATGGACATGTGGAATTGTGATATAGTAACGATCATGGAGATGTGGTTGAAGGAGGGGCAGGATTGGCAGCTCAATCCCGGGATATAGAATCTTTAGGTGAGACAGAGGAGGGGGTAAAAGAGGAGGATATATTTCATTATTGTTAAGGAGTCAGTTATTGCGGTAAGGAGAGATGAAGTCTTGGAGGGGACATCAAACAAGTATTTGTGGGTAGAGCTGAAGAACAAAAAAGGGACAGCCATATTATTTTTTAATATAAATTTGAAGTGCCCAATTCTTTTTTTCCCAATGAAGGGGCAATTTAGTGTGGCCATAAGACCATAAGACATAGGAGCAGAATTGGCCACTCGACCCATCGAGTCTGCTCCGCCATTCAATCATGGCTGATATTTTCTCATCCCCATTCTCCTGCCATCTCCCGACAACCCCTGACCCCCTTATTAATCAAGAACCTATCTATCTCTATCGTAATTCACCTACCCTGCGCACCTTTGTGTTGTGGAGGTGAGACCCACACAAACACGGGGAGAATATGCAAACTCCACACGGACAATGACCCGGGCCAGGACCAAACTCGGGTCCTCATCGTTAACCATTGTGTCACCATGCTACCCTGACAGCCACGTTGCTAGGTATTTATTACAGACCCCAGATAGTCAGCGGAAAATTGAGGAGCAAATATGTACGCAATTCACAGAGGTATTCTTTGGCAGCACGGTAGCACAAGTGGATAACACTGTGGCTTCACAGCGCCAGGGTCCCAGGTTCGATTCACGGCCGGGTCACTGTCTGTGCGGCATCTGCACCTTCTCCCCGTGTCTGCGTGGGTTTCCTCCGGGTGCTCCAGTTTCCTCCCAAGTCCAAAGACTTGCAGGTTAGGTGGATTGACCATGATAAATTGCCCTTAAGTGACAAAAAGGTTAGGAGGGGTTGTTGGGTTACAGGGATAGGGTGGAAGTGAGAGTTTAAGTGGGTCAGTGCAGACTCGATGGGCCGAATGGCCTCCTGCACTGTATATTCTGTCTTCTATGTGTATAAAAATAATAATGGAGTAATTATATGATTTAAACGTTCCCAATATTAATTGGGATAGTCATCGTGTTCAGGGCTTAGATGGAGTGGAGTTCTTAAAATGTAGCAGAAGAACTTTTTTGTTCAATATGTAGAGGGTCCAACAAGGGATGGTGCAGTGCTGGACCTAATTCTGGGGAATGAAGCCGGACAGGTGGTTGATGTGTTGGTCGAGGAGCATTTTGGTGATAACGACCACAACACGGTACAATTTGTTTGTTATGGACAAAGAAATGGACAAGTTGCAAAAAATGGTTTTGGAATGGGGAGAGCAGATTTTAGTCAAATGAGGCAGAATCTGGCCAAGGTAAACTGGAAAGTGTTACTTGTGGGGAAATCTACAGAAGAACAGTGGAGGGTGTTCAAAAAGGAAATGGGGAGGGTACAGGCCCAATATGCTCCCTCTAAGGTAATAGGAAAGAGTAACAAGCCCAGAGAACCATGGATGACGAGAGACATTCAGGATGCGATGAGAAAGAAAAGAGAGGTTTTTAGCAAATACAAAGGGAGCAAATCAATGGAGGCATTAGTGGAGTACGCAAAGTACAGCATGGAGCTTAAGAAAGCAATTAGGAGAGAGGAGATATGAAAGCTCTGGCTGATAAAAGTAGGGAAAGTCCCAAGGTATTCTATAAGTGTATTAATGGGAAGAGGATAACCAAGGAAAGAGCACATTAGGGACCACCAGGAAAGTCTGAGTGGAGTGAGAGGACATTGGTAGGGTATTGAACGAATACTCTATATCTGTCTTCACCCAAGAGAATTAGCAGCTAGATATAGAACTTGGGGAGAGAGACTGTGAGGTTCTTGACCAAATTGTCATAGAGAGAGACAAGGTATTGGAGGTGTTGAATTGTGTCCCAAGATGCCGTGGGAAGTGAGGGAGAAGATTGCAGTGGCTCTGACCCAAATATTTAATTCCTCTCTGGCCTCAGGGATGTGCCAGAGGACTGGAGAAACAGCTAATGAGGTCCTACTATTTAAGAAAAGTTGCAGAGATAAGCCAGGTTACCATGGACCAGTGAGTCTCACTTTCATTTCTGTGGTAGGGAAACTATTGGAGATAATTCTGAAGGCGTGAATCTGGGCGGGATTCACCCCAACTCGGAGGGGCGGGCCATACCAGCGATGAGGAGTGGCGTGAACCACTCTGCCGTCAGGCCTCCCGGAAGGTGCGGAATCCTCCGCACCTTCAGAGGCTCGGCTGGTGCCTGCGGGGTTGGCGCCACGCCAGCCGGCACGGAAGGGCTTGGCGCCATGCCAACCGGCGCCGAAGGGCCTCCTCTGGCCGGCGCGAGTTGGCGCATGCGTGGGAGCGCCAGCGTGTGCTCTTTTAAAATTCTTTTTTAAAATAATTTTAGAGTACCCAATTATTTTTTCCAATTAAGGGGCAATTTAGAGTGGCCAATCCACTGAACCTGCACATCTTTGGGTTGTGGGGGCGAAACCCACGCAGACACGGGGAGAATGTGCAAACTCCACACAGACAGTGACCCAGGGCTGGGATTCGAACCCAGGTCCTCAGCGCCGTAGGCAGTAATGCTAACCACTGTGCCACCATGCTGCCCCGCGCCAGCGTGTGCTGGTGCCATCCCAGCACATGCACAGGGGGGTTCTTCTCCACGCGTCCCCCCCGAGGCCACCCGTAGAGCCAGGTCCCGCCGGTACGAACCTGGTTTGATTTACACCGGTGGGACAAGCCAAAAACGAGCGGCCGCTCGGCCCATCGCGGGCCGGAGATTTGCTGGGGGGGGGGGGGAGGAATTCCCGCCCCCGCCAAAACCCCGGCACCAGAGAATTCCCGGCAGCCAGCGTCGGGGCGGGATTCCGCCGCCCCCCGGTGATTCTCCAACCCGGCGGGGGGTTGGAGAATCCCGCCCTCTATGTCCACCTGGAGAGCCAAGGTTTGATCAGGGATATTCAGCATGGCTATGGCAGAGGGATGTCATGCCTAACACATTTGATTAAATTTTTTGGGCATATGACAAGGATTGTCAATGAAGGTAGTGCAGTTGATGTGGTTTACATGGATTTCAGCAAAGTCTTTGACAAGGTCCCACATAGGAGACTTATAGAACATAGAACGATACAGCGCAGTACAGGCCCTTCGGCCCTCAATGTTGCACCGACATGGAAAAAAACTAAAGGCCATCTAACCTACACTATGCCCTTATCATCCATATGCTTATCCAATAAACTTTTAAATGCCCTCAATGTTGGCGAGTTCACTACTGTTGCAGGTAGGGCATTCCACGGCCTCACCACTCTTTGCGTAAAAAACCCACCTCTGACCTCTGTCCTATATCTATTACCCTTCAATTTAAGGCTATGTCCCCTCGTGATAGCCACCTCCATCCGCGGGAGAAGGCTCTCGCTGTCAACCCTATCAAACCCTCTGATCATTTTGTATGCCTCTATTAGGTCACCTCTTAACCTTCTTCTCTCTAACGAAAACAACCTCAAGTCCATCAGCCTTTCCTCATAAGATTTTCCCTCCATACCAGGCAACATCCTGGTAAATCTCCTCTGCACCCGTTCCAAAGCTTCTACGTCCTTCCTATAATGGGGCGACCAGAACTGTATGCAATACTCCAAATGCGGCCGTACTAGAGTTTTGTACAACTGCAACATGACCTCATGGCTCCGGAACTCAATCCCTCTACCAATAAAGGCCATCACACCATAGGCCTTCTTCACAACCCTATCAACCTGGGTGGCAACTTTCAGGGATCTATGTACATGGACACCGAGATCCCTCTGCTCATCCACACTACCAAGAATTTTACCATTAGCCAAATATTCCGCATTCCTGTTATTCTTTCCAAAGTGAATCACCTCACACTTCTCCACATTAAACTCCATTTGCCACCTCTCAGCCCAGCTCTGCAGCTTATCTATGTCCCTCTGTAACCTGCAACATCCTTCCGCACTGTCTACAACTCCACCGACTTTAGTGTCGTCTGCAAATTTACTTACCCATCCTTCTGCTCCCTCCTCTAGGTCATTTATAAAAATGACAAACAGCAACGGCCCCAGAACAGATCCTTGTGGTACGCCACTCGTAACTGAACTCCATTCTGAACATTTCCCATCAACCACCACTCTCTGTCTTCTTTCAACTAGCCAATTTCTGATCCACATCTCTAAATCACCCTCAATCCCCAGCCTCCGTATTTTCTGCAATAGCCGACATGGGGAACCTTATCAAACGCTTTACTGAAATCCATATACACCACATCAACTGCTTTACCCTCGTCCACCTGTTCAGTCACCTTCTCAAAGAACTCGATAAGGTTTGTGAGGCATGACCTACCCTTCACAAAACCATGCTGACTATCCCTAATCATATTATTCCTATCTAGATGATTATAAATCGTATCTTTTATAATCCTCTCCAAGACTTTACCCACCACAGATGTTAGGCTCACCGGCCTATAGTTACCGGGGTTATCTCTACTCCCCTTCTTGAACAAAGGGACCACATTTGCTATCCTCCAGTCCTCTGGCACTATTCCTGTAGCCAATGATGACCTAAAAATCAAAGCCAAAGGCTCAGCAATCTCTTCCCTGGCTTCCCAGAGAATCCTAGGATAAATCCCATCAGGCCCCGGGGACTTATCTATTTTCACCTTGTCCAGAATTGCCAACACTTCTTCCCTACTCACCTCAATGCCATCTATTCTAATAGCCTGGGTCTCAGCATTCTCCTCCACAATATTATCTTTTTCCTGAGTGAATACTGACAAAAAGTATTCATTTAGTATCTCGCTTATCTCCTCAGCCTCCACACACAACTTCCCACCACTGTCCTTGACTGGCCCTACTCTTACCCTAGTCATTCTTTTATTCCTGACATACCTATAGAAAGCTTTTGGGTTTTCCTTGATCCTACCTGCCAAAGACTTCTCATGTCCCCTCCTTGCTCGTCTTAGCTCTCTCTTTAGATCCTTCCTCGCTTCCCTGTAACTATCAAGCGCCCCAACTGAAACTTCACGCCTCATCTTCACATAGGCCTCCTTTTTCCTCTTAACAAGAGATTCCACTTCTTTGGTAAACCACGGTTCCCTCGCTCTACCCTTTCCTCCCTGTCTGATTGGTACGTACTGATCAAGAACACGCAATAGCTGTCCCTTGAACAAGCTCCACATATCCAGTGTGCCCAACCCTTGCAGCCTACTTCTCCAACCTACACATCCTAAGTCATGTCTAATGGCATCATAATTGCCCTTCCCCCAGCTATAACTCTTGCCCTGCGGGGTATACTTATCCCTTTCCATCACTAATGTAAAGGTCACCGAATTGTGGTCACTGTCTCCAAAGTGTTCACTTACCTCCAGATCTAACACCTGGCCTGGTTCATTACCCAAAACCAAATCCAAAGTGGCCTCACCTCTTGTTGGCCTGTCAACATATTGTGTCAGAAAACCCTCCTGCACACATTGTACAAAGAACGACCCATCCAATGTACTCGAACTATATCTTTTCCAGTCAATATTAGGAAAGTTAAAGTCTCCCATAACAACTACCCTGTTACTTTCGCTCTTTTCCAGAATCATCTTCGCCATCCTTTCCTCTACATCTCTAGAACTATTAGGTGGCCTATAGAAAACTCCCAGCAGGGTGACCTCTCCTTTCCTGTTTCTAACCTCAGCCCATACTACCTCGGAAGAAGAGTCCCCATCTTGCACCCTTTCTGCCACCGTAATACTGTCCTTGACTAGCAGCGCCACACCTCCCCCTCTTTTGCCCCCTTCTCTGACTTTACTAAAGCACCTAAACCCCGGAACCTGCAACAACCATTCCTGTCCCTGCTCTATCCATGTCTCTGAAATGGCCACAACATCGAAGTCCCAGGTACCAACCCATGCTGCCAGTTCCCCTACCTTATTTCGTATACTCCTGGCATTGAAATAGACACACTTCAAACCACCTACCTGAACACTGCCGCTTTCCTGCGAAGTCAAATCTGTGCTCCTGACCTCTCTACTCTCAATCTCTCGCACCCCAAAACTACAATCCAGGTTCCCATGCCCCTGCTGAATTAGTTTAAACCCCCCCAAAGAGTACTAACAAATCTCCCCCCCAGGATATTGGTGCCCCTTAGGTTCAGATGTAGACCATCCTGTCTATAGAGGTCCCACCTTCCCCAGAAAGAGCCCCAGTTATCCAGAAATCTGAATCCCTCCCGCCTGCACCATCCCACTTATAAAGAAGGCACGTGCACATGGGATAACTTGATATGGTGGATTCAAAATTGGCTTGGCTGTCGGAGATAGTGGGTGATGACAGACCGCTGCTTTAGTGATTGGAAGCCAATGTCCAGTGGTGCACCACAGGGATGTGTGTTGGGTCCCCTATTGTTTGTCATTTATATAAACAACATAGATGACTATGTGGGGGGTAGGATCAGTAAATTTGCAGATGGCACAAAGATTGTCCGGGTGGTTAACAGTGAGGTTGAGTGTCTTGGGTCAAATGCGCAGAAAAGGGGGCTGGTTTAGCACAGGGCTAAATCGCTGGCTTTTAAAGCAGACCAAGGCAGGCCAGCAGCACGGTTCAATTCCCATACCAGCCTCCCCGAACAGCGCTGGAATGTGGCGACTAGGGGCTTTTAACAGTAACTTCATTTGAGCCTACTTGTGACAATAAGCGATTTTCATTTTCATTTCAAGTGGCAGATGGAACTTAACTGTGAAAAGTGTGAGGTGATGCACTTTGGAAGGAGCAATTTGACAAGGAAGTTTTCAATGAATGGCCTGACACTGGGAAGTTCTGAGGAATAAAGGGACATTGGGATGTTTGTCCATAGTGTCATAATATACACCATTATATCATGGTGCAGACACACACTGATTGACACACAGCAAGACCAATCAACACACACAACACCGCAGCCAATCACCAGTTAGAGCACACTCACTATAAAGACAGAGGGCATCAGTTTTCCCGCTCATTCGGGATGCAGCCTCTCAGAAGGACAGAGATCACAGCTTACAGCACAGATCTTCACCATGTGCTGAGTGCATAGACTGGTTAGGATAGGCATAGGTCTTTAGTTTAATCTAACATAGTGTCGACCCACAGTGAAAGTATGTTCAACAGTTTCTAGCTTAATAAAATAGTGTTGTACTATTTCAAGTGTTTGTGGCCTGTATGTGTTACTGCTGAGGTAAACGCAGTCTCCACGGATCCAGAGTACCCAACACATCATGGTACCAGTAGTTGATGTTAGAACCTCTTAGACCTACCTGCAAGTGATCTGCCTTCCACCAGCGTACAGCCATCTTGCAAAATGGACAGTGTCCACCTGCCGCCGTCGCTCCGCATTACCGGTAACTTAGGGGCCAACTGGAAGATCTTCAAACAACACTTCCAGCTCTACCTTGAAGCCACAGACCTGGAAGCTGCTTCAGACACCAGGAAGATCGCTCTCTTCCTTTCCACAGCCGGGAACCATACCATCCACATCTTCAATTCTCTCACCTTTGCTTTTTTTTTTTTTTATAAATTTAGATTACCCAATTATTTTTTCCAATTAAGGGGCAATTTAGCGTGGCCAATCCACCTACTCTGCACATTTTTGGGTTGTGGGGGCGAAACCCACGCAGACACAGGGAGAATGTGCAAACTCCACACGGACAGTGACCCAGAGCCGGGATCGAACCTGGGACCTCAGCGCCGTGAGGCGGTTGTGCTAACCACTAGGCCACCGTGCTGCCCTCTCTCACCTTTGCTGATGGTGAAGATAAATCAAAATTCAAGACGGTCCTCTTCAAATTTGACAGTCACTGCGACATCGAGGTGAATGAAAGTTTCGAGCGTTATGTCTTCCAACAGCGTTTGCAGGGTAAGGATGAACCTTTACAATCCTTTCTCACCCACCTCCGCATCCTTGCGCAGTCCTGTAATTACGGGTCCACCTCCGACTCCATGATACGCAACCAGATCGTTTTCGGTGTTCAGTCGGAACCCCTACGCCAGCAGCTCCTCAAGGAAAAGCAGCTCACCCTAGCGATTGCCATCGAGACCTGTGTGCTGCACGAACACGCCACTAATCGGTATTCACACATCCAAGCGGCTGAAACGACGCGGCAAGGTCCCCACGAGGCAGAACGGGCACAAGCAATCAAGCAACTCCAGGACCTCAGCCTGGATGAGGGTGGCCATTTTGCGCGCTTTTCGTGGCCTCCCGCGCATGCGCGCACTGAACGAGGGGACGGCGACATCGACGATCGCACTGCGCAGGCGTGCACCACGTATGACTGCACCGTGCATGCGCGGTGGTGCAGCGAGCGTACTGACACTACAACGTGCGCCAACTGTGGCTCCGCCCACTTAAAGCAGCAATGCCCTGCCAAATCCCGACGCTGCCTACAATGTGGGAAACTTGGCCACTATGCTGCTTTATGCAGATCGGCTCAGCATGCCACCTCTCGTCGCTCCAGCCAGCCTCGCAGGGATGTCCATGCCATTCAACCCACGGTCACCTGCTGCCCAATATTGACATCGAGGACCCAAAGGCGTCTTTTCGAGTCGGTATCATTACCAAAAACAGGGAGCCCCCGATGCAAAAAGTCCAGCCTCTACCGGTATACAGCATCATAGAACATAGAACATAGAACAGTACAGCACAGAACAGGCCCTTCGGCCCTCGATGTTGTGCCGAGCAATGGTCACCCTACTTAAACCCACGTAACCCGTATACCCGTAACCCAACAATCCCCCCATTAACCTTAACTACGGGCAATTTAGCATGGCCAATCCACCTAACCCGCACATCTTTGGACTGTGGGAGGAAACCGGAGCACCCGGAGGAAACCCACGCACACACAGGGAGGACGTGCAGACTCCACACAGACAGTGACCCAGCCAGGAATCGAACCTTGGACCCTGGAGCTGTGAAGCATTGATGCTAACCACCATGCTACGGTGAGGCCCCTTCGATCCGGACGATGAGTGGTGTGCCACCCTTATGGTCAACCGGTCCCAAATCCGATTCCGCCTGGACCCCGGTGCCTCCGCCAATCTCATTGCGCGGTCTGACCTCCAAAGCCTTTGTGTCAAACCAGCCATCCTGCCATCAGCCTGCCAGCTATTAGATTATAATGGCAATGCCATTGCTGCCAGCGGCTCATGCCAACTTGAAGTGGTGCACAGTAACGCAAAACCATCCTTCCCTTTGAAATCATGGGATCCTCAAAAGCCTCCCTGCTTGGCGCGCAGGCATTCAAGCTGTTGAACCTAGTTCAGAGGGTTCTCTCTCCCTCTCCTGCTGACGCGTCTGCCTTTCAGGGCACTGATTTCAGGGCGCAGCTCAACACCATTATTAACCAATACCACGACGTCTTCGAGGGCATGGGCACGCTCCCGTACACCTACAAGATTTTGTTAAAACCGAATGCCACGCCTATGGTGCATGCACCTCGCAGGGTCCCAGCACCCCTTAAGGACCGCCTCAAGCAGCAGCTGCAGAACCTCCAGGACCAAGGAGTGATTTCCAGAGTCACGGAACCGACCGACTGGGTCAGTTCCATGGTGTGTGTAAAAAAGCCTTCCGGCAAACTGAGAATTTGCATTGATCCCAAGGATCTCAATCGCAATATTATGAGAGAGCAGTATCCCATTCCCTAGCGCGAAGAGCTCACATGTGAGATGGCTCGCGCCAAGTTCTTTACCAAACTCAATGCCTCAAAGGGATTCTGGGAAATCCAGCTCGATGAATCCAGCAGGTAACTCTGCACGTTTAATACCCCCTTTGGAAGATATTGCTACAATAGGATGCCATTTGGGATTATCTCTGCATCAGAAGTGTTCCATAGTATTATGGAACAGATGATGGAAGGTATTGAAGGTGTTCACGTCTATATCGATGACATAATCATCTGGTCTACCACTCCGCAGGAGCACATTAATCGCCTCCAGCACGTCTTCAGACGGATACATGAGCTAGGCCTCCGCCTCAACAGGGCCAAATGCTCCTTGGTCAACCAGAATTCTTCGCCCACCTCAGAGACTAGATTTATGTACTTTTTGAATTTATGAACTCTCTGAATTCTTTCGTTGCTTTGTTTGATAAATTCCCTGGTTTGTATATAATGTTGCTCTAGTTACTATTTTGTTGCATACTGTTTATCTCCACCAGACACCTTCCCATGTAAATAGCTTAGTTCTTATGTACACAGTCTTGTAAATATGTCTTCGCACTCCACATGTAGTTAGGAACATTCTCACCACATATTATTTATTGCCATAAACATACATTTTTTATAAAAGGGGGATGTCATAATATACACCAGTATATCATGGTGCAGACACACACTGATTGACACACAGCAAAACCAATCAACACACACAACACCGCAGCCAATCACCAGTTAGAGCACACTCACTATAAAGACAGAGGGCATCAGTTTTCCCGCTCATTCGGGATGCAGCCTCTCAGAAGGACAGGGATCACAGCTTACAGCACAGATCTTCACCATGTGCTGAATGCATAGACTGGTTAGGATAGGCTTAGGTCTTTAGTTTAATCTAACACAGTGAAAGTATGTTCAACAGTTTCTAGCTTAATAAAATAGTGTTGTACTATTTCAAGTGTTATTTCATGGGATGCATATCCTCCAAACTCTACAACCTTTAAATGCTGGAAAGACCAAGGAATTGTTCATCGACTTCAAGGATTTGTAGCATGACAGACACCACCATCTATATCAATGGCTCCGAAGTAGAGATGGTCAATTGCTTTAAGTTCCTGGGGGTTACCATCACCAAAAGTCTGTCCTGGTCCACTCAGAGCACGTGTAATAGAAGCTCAGGCTGCATAAAATTGTTAGTCTGCTGCCAGTGTCCATTCTGACAACCTGCAAACTGAAGCAGAAAGTCTAACGGAGCATTTCACTGGCACCTTTCAGAACACGCAACAAGTCATGCAACAGCCAAGAAAGCCCAACAACGTCTCTACTTCCTACGGAAGCTAAAGAAATTCGTCATGTCTGCATCAACTCTCACAAATGTCTACAGATGTGCCATAGAGAGCATCCTATCCGGCTGCATTACAGCTTGGTATGGCAACTGCTCGGCCCAAAATCGCAAGAAACTACAGAGTGTGTTCTCAGCGCAACGCATCACACAAGCTTGCTGTCCTCCCTTTGATTCTGTCTACACCTCGCGCTGCCTCAGAAAGGCAGACAGCATTGTCAGAGATCCTCACACCCAGGCTTTGTCCTCTTCAACGCCCTTCCATCAGGCAGAAGATACAGAAGTCCGAAGACCCACACATCCAGACATAGGAACAGCTTCTTCCCCACAGCTGCGAGACTCCTCAACGACTCTCTCTTGGACTGATCTGGTCCCTGTAAGAACACGATTCACGACGCCCTTTGCTGCTCTTGTTTGACCTTGTTCCGCACTGTAACCAATCACTATTTGTTGATGCACCACTGTCAATCTACTCTGTCAATTATTCTTTTGTCTACTCTGTACGTACTGTGTATGTTCCCTTAGCCGCAGAAAAATACTTTTCACTGTAGTTCGGTACATGTGACAATAAATATTAATCAATCAATCCTTACAAGCACTGAGCCATGACGGTCCTGTCTTCACAAACCGAAAGGGTTTCCACTCGATGAATGTGCAGCAGGCGTGTGACCATGAGCTGCAGATTTTTAGGGTCTAAGAATTTAAAATATTGACACGCGTAGAGTTGCAATGGAAGCCTTTTAGTGGAAACAATTTCACGGTGATAAAGTGCTTCCTCTGCCTGATGGGTCTCTAAATGTTCAATAACTAACACCAAGTCTTACCAGCAATCTTCAAATTGCCAACTGGGTGACGCGAGCCTTTCAAATTGAGTTCTGCAGGATAGAGTATCGTGCAGCAACAGACTTGAGATCCATTGAATTGCCAGATGTGCTTATATTCTCTGTAAAAAAAAACACATTAGCACATAATTGGACGTTCGCTAAAAATATCCAAAGAAAGGATCCTAAAATTGTACCCTTCTTTAAAAGCAGAGCAAATAAGCAAGATCGTTCTGATACAAACTCTCTTTGCGCCAAATTAATATTGCTGATCATATTAATTCTGAGGATTTGAAAAGAAGTTTCACGTCGTTCACATTTTCACAGTGCAGTTTTAACAAAACGATGCAATGTTTGCGGCCTTTAAATATGCTTTCCAAGCACAATGCATCTGATGGCAAAGGAACGTTTTTCATGTGGCAATTACACCCATTAGAACAAAATCTCATCTCAATAGGCGTGGGACAGAAAAAGGATAATGCACAGCAGGTGGTGCAATCAGCCTTTCGTTCTGACAACAGAATTATTCAATTCATTGAAGCATTCACAGTTCACCCAGGTCCGACTTTAAGCACAAAGAAAAAAATATATAGACTGTCCAAGTGAAGAGTTTCCAGCCACGCATTGTTCTTGCATTACAGGGTAAACGATAACTATTAAATAAAAACACATTTGCTTTACGGAGGAAACTGAAAGCTTATGTTTGCAATGTGAGCACAAAGGATGCATTCAGAACAATGTGACACCACTGGCGTTTTTGCCGATCGGATATACCTTCAGTTTTGTGATATCGCATTCATTCATCATTCATCACAAGGTCATCATTTTGGATGTCAAATATCACCGCAGTTTCTGGAGACCTCGATCGTGAAAGGCTACCTCGTACAATCCATTTGTAGCAACACCGGCACTTTTCCTGTGTTTATAAGCCAGGAAGCCTAGGCCTCTTGGCAGTTCTCAAATGTCTTGTTTCATACAATATCGCTGCCTCTCATGTGGGATTTTTTTTTTCAAACAGCCAGTCTAACAGGAAAGGAAAGTTGTTACTTCATTTGAGAGAACAGTAAATGCGTGTTCTGAAAGGTGCCGGTGAAATGCTCGGTTGGACTTTCTGCTTCATTTTACAGGTTGTCAGAATGGACACTGGCAGCAGAGTAACAATTGTATGCAGCCTGAGCTTCTATTACACGTGCTGTGAGGTCTTTCCTTGACATGACCAAGGTCTGTAAATCTGACTTGGTCTAATATAGTATTTCAGGGATTAAATTGGTATAGCCAAGACAAAATGGCATTCATACCAAAGCACCACTGTAATTTCTGTTGCTGGAAACTGTTCCACTGGGGAAAGGTATTGTTCCAAAATAGCATTCATCTGTGTTATTTCCTTTGTAACAAAATGGGAGAATGCAAAGTTTTTTTTTGGTACCTTTAGTCTAAATATTAAAACAGCTAATAAAGTTAAGTTATGTTTTGTGTTGTAACGGCCTTGTAACTATCAGGCACTCCTTGTATTTGACAGTATGCTCAAGCTTCAAATTTACATGTACTCATTAGGTTCTACATGTGTGAAGACCAGGAATAGTGTCTGTTATCTTTTACAAATATGAATTTAATCTTGCTTTCTGTTTGATTTTTTTAAAAACATAGATGGCTATGATCATTAACATTCAGCCTTTCAAACACCTGGAACCCTGCAAGACACCGGTAAAATAAATCTTTAACCACTGAAATATAAGTTATGGTATGGGCATAGTTTATGCAGATGGGTTTAACATCATACGCACATACAAATGTGCGTTTTGGCCTCAAACTTGTTCAGACCATTTGTTGAACAGCAAATGGCTACAGAATAACCTACGCTGAAGACAGAAGCACAAAACTCACAGGAAACTGGTGCTCAGCCCCCATTTACATCATCGCAGTTAGTTGTGGCACCCACTGCCCCGCCACAGATAGTTTTCCCAACTGAAGAAGCATCTACCAAGCTGCCTGCCTGGCCAACAGTGATCCTCAGAGTAGGTCCTTGAGGTGAGGGAGTAAAAGTTGAAGTGGAACAACCACGTTAGAAGGTGAATGGAATTTTGTCCTTCATTGCTAGAGGGATGGAGTTTAAGACTAGGGAGGTTATGTTGCAATTGTATAAGGTGTTAGTGAGGCCACACCTGGAGTATTGTGTTCAGTTTTGGGCTCCTTACTTGAGAAAGGACGTACTGGCACTGGAGGGTGTGCAGAGGAGATTCACTAGGTTAATCCCAGAGTTGAAGGGGTTGGATTATGAGGAGAGGTTGAGTAGACTGGGACTGTACTCATTGGAATTTAGAAGGATGAGGGGGGATCTTATAGAAACATTAAAAATTATGAAGGGAATAGATAGGATAGATGCGGGCAGATTGTTTCCACTGGCGGGTGAAAGCAGGACTAGGGGACATAGCCTCAAAATAAGGGGAAGTAGATTTAGGACTGAGTTTAGGAGGAACTTCTTCACCCAAAGGGTTGTGAATCTATGGAATTCCTTGCCCAGTGAAGCAGTTGAGGCTCCTTCATTAAATGTTTTTAAGGTAAAGATAGATAGCTTTTTGAAGAATAAAGGGATTAAGGGTTATGGTGTTCGGGCCGGAAAGTGGAGCTGAGTCCACAAAAGATCAGCCATGATCTCATTGAATGGCGGAGCAGGCTCGAGGGGCCAGATGGCCTACTCCTGCTCCTAGTTCTTATGTTCTTATGTTCTTATGTCTGGTAGCAGCCATCAGGAGTATTGTGGAGCTGTGAGGAGTAACCGTGATCCTTGTGGCTCAAAATAAATTGAACATTAAATTAATTTACCACTCTTGGCTGTGGCCTGTGTCCAGCTACATCCACATCTAGTACAATTTGTGCAGCAAGTCAAGGCCTGCTGCATTTAGCGTTGCATGATTTCCCTGAGGTCCTAAAATAGGCAGTAGATTCCTTGAATATTCTAGTGAGGGAACTAACTCTCAAAGACTCAAAGACCCCCCCCCCCCCCCCCCACAGGGAGTTTCTGGCATTAGATTCCATCTCATACATCCCGGAAGGGAGAGATAAAAACGTAGAAAATAGGAGCAGGAGGAGGCCATCGGCCCTTCGAGCCTGCTTCGCCATTCATTATAACCATGGCTGATCATCCAAATCAATAACCTAATCCCGCTGGTGGTGATATGCACATACACATTAATGTATTAGTTATCTATATGACCTCTGACCAGCAGGTGGTGATAGAGATA
Source organism: Scyliorhinus canicula (assembly GCF_902713615.1). Lineage (NCBI taxonomy): Eukaryota > Metazoa > Chordata > Chondrichthyes > Carcharhiniformes > Scyliorhinidae > Scyliorhinus > Scyliorhinus canicula. The sequence continues at coordinate 235,174,336 of NC_052148.1, read as the reverse complement.
CACCATGTGGCGCCAGAGATATGGCTGTCGGTAGTGAGTTGCACTGGAGGACAGTAGCATTCGAAGTCATTCGACTATTCATTACCATCTGTATGATAGCTCGTCAGTTACTTTCCACATGCTCACTTTGTTAATAAACTATATTACTAGTTAAAGAACTAGATGTTCTCTGTGCATCATTACCACGGCCACAACACTGAACATAACAACCTTTGCCCCACATATCCTTCGATCCCCTTCACCCCAAGTGTTATATCTAACTGCTTCTTGAAAATATACTGCTTTGGCCTCAACTACTTTCTGTGATAACAACTTCCACAGGCTCACTAGTCTCTGGGAGAATAAATTTCTCCTCATCTCTATCCTAAATGGTCTATCCCGCATCCTCAGACTGGGATCCCTGGTTCTGGACATCCCCGACATCCTTTCTGCCTCTGTCCTGTTTATTTCCGTTAGAATTTTATAGGTTTCTATGAGATCCTCCCTCTACTTCTGAACTCCAGTGAATACAATCCTAGCCGACTCAATCTCTCCTCGTACATCCATCCTGCCATCCAAGGAATTAGTCTGGTAAAGCTTCACTGCACTCCCTCCAGAGCAAGAACATCCTTCCACACATAGGGAGACCAAAACTGCACATAATATTCCAGATGTGGCCTCACCAAGGCCCTGTATAATTGCAGCAAGATGTCCCTGCTCCTGTACTCAAACCCTCTCACTATGAAGGGTAACATACCATTTGGCTTCTTTACCGCTTGCTGCACCTGCATGCTTACCTTCAGTGACTAGTGTGCAAGGAGGCCCAGGTCTCGTTGCACATTCCCCTCTCCTAATTCATAGCCATTCAGATAACAGTCTGTCTTTCCATTTTTGTTACCAAAGTGGATAACCTCACATTTCTCCAAATTACATTGCATCTGTCATTAATTTGCCCATTCACTCAACTTGTCCAAATCACACTGAAGGATCTCTGCATTCTCCTCACAGCTCACCCTCCCATCCAAATTTGTGTCATCTGCAAATTTGGAGATTTGTTCGCTCATCTAAATCATTAATACACATTGTGGATAGCTGGGGTCCCAGCACCGATCCCTGTGGTACCACACTAGTCACTGCCTGCCATTTGGGAAAAGGCCCGTTAATTCCTACTCTTTGTTTCCTTCCATCAATTTTCTATCCTTCTCAATACACTACCTCTAATCCCATGTGCTTCAATTTAACACACTAATCTGTTATGTGGGACTTTGTTGACAGCCTTCTGAAAGTATAAATAAACGACATCCACTGGCTCCCACTCATTGACTCTACTCGTTACAGTATCACAGAATCCCAGTAGATTTGTCAAGCATGAGTTCCTCTTCATAAATCCATGCCGACTCTGTCCGATCCTGCCATGGTTTTCCAAGTGCTGTTCCATCATATCTTTGATAATAGATCCTAGAATTTTCCCCACTACCGACGTCAGGCTCACTGGTCCAAGACCGTAAGAAACTACAGAGCGTCGTAGTATGGTGCGTACAGACATGAAAAACATGGGACATACATAAATACACAATACATAGGCACAGGCATTGGGTAAAGCACACAGGAGTGTAATATTGCTCAGTCAATTGCTCAGTATGGAGCGTACAGCACGGTAGCATGGTGGTTAGCATAAATGCTTCACAGCTCCAGGGTCCCAGGTTCGATTCCCGGCTGGGTCACTGTCTGTGCGGAGTCTGCACGTCCTCCCCGTGTGTGCGTGGGTTTCCTCCGGGTGCTCCAGTTTCCTCCCACAGTCCAAAGATGTGCGGGTTAGGTGGATTGGCCGTGATAAATTGCCCGTAGTGTCCTAAAAAGTAAGGTTAAGGGGTGGGGGGTTGTTGGGTTACGGGCATAAGGTGATACGTGGGTTTGAGTAAGGTGATCATGGCTCGGCACAACATCGAGGGCCGAAGGGCCTGTTCTATGTTCTATGTTCTATGTCGTGAACACAGCCCAGACCATCAGGCAAAACTGCCTCCCATCCATTGACTCTGTCTACACCTCCCGCTGCCTGGGGAAAGTGGGCAGCACAATCAAAGATCCCTCCCACCCATGTTATTTTCTCTTCCAACCTCTTCCATCGGGCAGGAGATACAGAAGTCTGAGAACATGCACTAAAAAGTTCAAAAACAGCTTCTTCCCCACTGTTAACAGACTCCTAAATGACCCTCTTAAGGGCTGATCTGGTCTCTTGACACATCTTCTTGACTGAGCAATATTACACTCCTGTGTGCTTCACCCAATGCCTGTGCCTATGTATTGTGTATTTATGTATGTCCCATGTTTTTCATGTCTGGAACGATCGGTCTGGACTGTACTAGAACAATACTTTTCACCATACCTCGGGACATGTGACAATAAATCAAATACGATCCAATCCAATATCACTTTAAAACCATCAAAGATAACACTTAAAACCTACACTGGGGTAGGAGTGCCATTGAGTGACCGTATTGATGTAAATGTGCAGCTAAATAGACAGAGTGCTGCTCAGAGTGCAGTCTGCAACACCAATATTCCTTTTCTATTTCACTCTGCGCGCAATTCAGCCACCGTGATGGCGGGGATCCGGGCACAACGGGTGAATCCCGTGATTGCCCCAAGTCGGGCTCCGCATTGGGCGCTGTTCCAATCTCAAGTTACCTAATTCATTCTGCTCGGTGTGATCTGAATGTCGCTGGGTGTGATCCAGATAATGGGATTAGCCATTAGAATTATTTAAATACCCGGACGCCATATGCATCCTATGCTTTAACTCCCTTTGACTGTGAGCAGCCTCAAACTTCACAGCTGAAGTCTATTGCTAATAAGGAATTGGCGTTCTTAGTTGCAAGAGCACTTCACAGCTGCAGGTTTACTTTGCGGCTTACTCCTGCTGGTGGCTTCAGGGGCCTGGAGGCTGCTGCTGCTGTTTCCTTCCTTTTTTGTAGCTGGAAAGAAGGACAATGTTTCTCTAAGTTACCTGGGTCCTGGAACACCGGGCTCAGCTGGATGATTGAGTCGAGAAAGCAATCCAGTTTGAAGCAAGAAGACGCTTCGGGACCTGGTGCTTAACATTGTTCCAAATTTGCCCACCTGCTAACGTCATTGAAGAAATATTTTTGCAGATTGCTGCTACTTTTGTTGCTGGTGTGGTGAGTGCTACATGTAGCTGGCAGATCACCGCGGGTTAAACATGCTGGAAGTAAAGGATGTTCAACTGCCCCCTTGAGTGCCAGTGGAATATGTGGATACCAGGATTTGGTTTCAGTGAGATTGGGCCATGTGGGAGGCCCTGCCCAGCTGCGGCTCCTGGACTGAGAATGTGATATGTGGAACAGGTCACACATTGATGGACAGATAATTTCTCGGACAAAGTTCTGGACATGACAACACATTCTCAGGCTTATCCTCTGTTTCTGTTGAGGGATCTGTGAGGGGTGACATTGTGTGTTTGTTTTTTGGGAAAACGAGCTGATATAGCTTTGTATTGGTACCAATATGGAACAGTGACGTTTCCTTGTTGTTTAATGGTTAGTGTGATATAAGGAACATTAGGTAGTTGATTTTCAAATCTCTGTTACTGTTGACTGTTTAATAAACAAAATATTCTCAAGTGGCTTCTCGTGGGTACATGTGCCATGTCTCAAACAATGATTATTGCATCCCGTTTCAACCAAACTTTAAAGTCTGACACTTTGCCTGACATCTGCACCATAGAGGCAGCATCCAACAATCAAACACTCAACAGCTGGGTTTCAGAACTGGAGATAGTCTCGCAACTAAAGGGTGATGAGGCACTCTCAATTACGACGCAAAAGTTAGGTCAGTAATCAAAGGCTTTAATAAGCATTGAACAATGGCAGCATCCAAGAGAAGTGTGCTCGCAAAATGGAGTCTCATCTTAAATACTGTTTCCCAGGGGGCGTAGCCAGAGGCGGAGTCCCCCAGGGTTCCAAGCCTCTTAAAGGGGCAATGCCAAGCCTCTTAAAGGGGCAAGGTATTCCGATCATCACAGGTGAGTGGGTTGATCAGGGGATGGCACCTGAGCATGGATTCCTCAATGTTCCCGGCAGGAGTCTGGGATCTAGGGGCTCCTGATGAAGCCGGGCATGAGTGGCAGAGTGAGGTGTTCCAGCACAACCGGTTAGGCGGAAGACACTCTGAGAGAAGGCGAGACATGTAAGGTTGGAGGTGGCTTGGGAGATTTGTGGGTCCCGGGATGGAAGCCCAAAATAATTGTCGGTCTCTCTCCTTCTCAAATTCCTTACAGATACCAAAATGGTTATTTCAGTCCAGCAGAGGATGCCCTTGTGGTGCTGGTGTCAGCCCAGGCAGCCAGACACCGGAGAAGGCAGCAGTGTTGACGTAGGTTGGAGATGGCACCCCATGTGCAGGGGCTGCCACGCATCCTGAAGACCTGGCCACCCATCAGGCCAAGGAGGAACCCAAAGAGAGCTGCCAATCATGGCCCAAGGTGTACAGTCATCATTGGTCTTTCGCGCTGATGACGGGCAGCATGTGGCGCAGGAGACACCGTCTCAACAAAGAGACGATGCAGCACCTGTACCATATCCTCGCAGACTTGGCACCCAATGAAAGAGGAGGGTACACTCTTCTGCTGGTTGTGAAGGTCATCGCAGCCCTGAACTTCTATACCACCGGTTCATTCCGGGGCCTGAGCGGAGACTTGTGTGGCATTTCACAAGCTGCAGTCCACAAATGCATCGTAAGGTCTTGGATGCCCTATATGCCCGAGTAGATGACTATATTAACTCGGAGCTGAACGAAGCCAACCAAGATGCCCAGGCAACAGGATTCCAGGCATCACCGGGATGCCCCAGGTCCAGGAAGTAATAGATGACACGTAGTTCACCTTGCATGCACCAGGGTATCAAGAAGTGTCCTTCATTAGCAGGAAGGCGTTTCTACTCCCTGAATGTTCAACTCGTGTGCGACCACCATCTTCAGGTCATACATGTGTATGCATGTTTTCCAGAGAGCTTTCTTGGCAGCTACATCCTGGGACAATTGAAAATCCCCGGCATCTTCGGTGAACACTCCTGGTTGGCTCTTGGGGGATAAGGAGTACCAGCTGAAGTCCTGACTGATGATGCCAGTGCAGAGGCCGGAGACCGAGGCAGATTCCTGATATAACAAGGCCCATATTGCCACCTGTGCTACCATTGAGTGGTGCATTGAACTTCTCAAAATGCAGTTCCGATGCCTGGACTGCTCTGGTGGTGCACTACGGTATGACCCCCAGAAGTTTCCTGCTTTGTGGTGGCCTGCTGTGTCCTCCACAACCTGTCACAGTAGCGAAGCAACATGTTGGAGGAGGAGGAGGGACATGCGGCTTTGTCTGAGGAGGAGGAAGCGGACCAGCAGGGGATGGAGGAAAGTTTGGAGAGGACCCACAGGAGAAGCCAAATGATGGAGGAGAGGCGGCGGTAAAGGCCCGGTGTGGTGGTATGATTAGCATAGCTGCCTGCCATTGGTGCAGAACACCGGCTTACCATTGGCCCTGGTCGGTCATGTGCCTCTCGGCCGGTTGGTTGAGACCAGTCATGTGACGGCTCCCCGATTGGTCGAGAGGCTAAGTTAACCCCGCCTCCAGGGCGGGGTATAATTACCCAGTACTCCCGGCGGTCGTCCTTATACTGTAATCAACCGCAGGGCTAACATCTAGCTGATTAAAGCCATACTTTTTTCCAGCAACTCGTCTCGCGTTCAATTGATGGTACATCACCTGGCATGCCCGGAGGGCCAGGGAGGTCCTCATCCTCACCAGATTCCCACAGGACGAGGCTTTGTCAGCTCACACTCTCCCACCCCATTCCCCTCTCACCCACCATTCCTCTCCTTACATCCATTTCCCTCCCTCCCTCCTCATTCTCCGTCCCTTCCACATGCTCCCCCTCCCCATGACTACTCTGTTCCACCCTGCAAAATTCTATGTAACATCACTCCAGGGTGATGGACCTGTGTTGGCACTGTGAGCAGGAGAATGATAACAACTCCCTGTGAGGTTAGTTCTGGTGCTCCTCAGTTTATGCTAAAGTCTGACTCCTGTCTGGCTGCTGACAGCGTACCCACACCTTCCACTGAACAGAGCTTGCATCGGGGGTATTTGATCTTGGACCACTTTGTCTGGGGGTGGGGGGAACAGAAGTCAACATGGGGTGGGGGTACAGGCAGGCCCATTGTGAAGATGAATGTGTCAGAAGCTTTACATGTATCAGACGTAGCATATTTCAATAGTGAACATTTTGCATTTCCATTACCCCTAGCTACAGATCGTGCACCCCCCCCCCCCCCCCCCCACCCCGTGCCCAATCATTGATCCTCAATCTTCTTGATCTTATGTGGCCTCCTAGGTGTGTCCTCAGGATGCACATCAGGGGTAAATGCAGCCTGCTGATTTCAATGCCCTGTGGCCTATGATGCCCTTGGCAGATGAACTCTGGAGGGTCTGGAGCCAGAGGGCTGACTTACCAGTGTCATTGCCTTTCCCGTGCCCACTGCCCTTGAGATGCGCTGGTGTCAGGAGGTGGGGGGTTCAGAAGAACTGAAGGCTGCTGCTGTCCCCTTGGTGGCAGGTCCCAGATTGGCCTTCAGCGCTTCCTCCTCCCTGAGGGTGCCCGCAGGGCCCTGGAGATGGAGGGGCAGAGGTGTGAGCTCCAGAGACCTCTGTGCCATCTGGATCTTCCAGTCCTGGCACCTCCCTGTTGTCTGTACCATGGAGTAGATGCCTTCAGCGATGGTACTCAGTGACTGGGCCAAGCTTTGCAGTGCCTTGGCAAAGTCCACCTGCATCTGGAACAAGTCCCTCAGTGACTGGAACACGCTCTGGAGTGTTTCGGCAGTGTCCACTGCATATGGGACATATCCCTCATCAACTGGGACATGATGTCAAGGCCCTCAGCTATGGTCGTCACAGACTGAACCACGCATTGGACAGCACCATGCAAGACGCTGAGGTCGTGTTCCAGGTTTTCCACTGCAGCCGCCACCGGAGCAGTGTTCACCTCAGTGCCACGCATTGTCAGCATCATCTCCTGCATCCGAAGTCTTTGGGATTCCTCCAATCAGCCATGCACTCGTTGGAACGTCGACGATACAACCTCCTGAATCTCACAGTCATGTCCCAACATCTGCATCAGCTTTGGGATAACCTTGTCCAGAGACTCAGCATCAGACTGGGATTCAGCTGGGTCCTGGGATCCAGCAGACCTCTGACTGCTATTTTGGCTTGGCATTCCTGTCTCCACATGATGTTCATCAGCAACTTTGTGGTGCTCACCAGATTGTGCCCCGAAGCCTATTGACTAATTGTGCCCACTGAGGTTTGTCACTGCGATGGGGTGTCAGCTGTGACACCTCAATGGTGGTCTCCATGGAGCTCTCCTCCAAGGTCATTTTCTGGGTTGCGGGGGACACTGCCAGGGTGCTGGTACACTGCTGGGACTCCATGGTACCAGGTTGGACTACACGGGGTGGAACGGTGCTTTAACCACAGTCCACTGAATCGCACCCATCATGTTTTCTTGGGGATTTTCATTGTCTTCGGTCATTCTGCAGACCCCTTTTGTGGATTTGGGTGTATTGTTGTGTTTACCCATCTTCGACGTTTGAGTATTTTATCTGGCCCAGCATGATTTTGGTATAACATAGAACATACAGTGCAAAAGGAGGCCATTCAGCCCACCGAATCTGCACCGACCCACTTCAGCCCTCACTTACACCCTATCCCCGGAACCCAATAACACCATCTTACCTTTTTTGGTCGCTAAGGGCAATTTATCATGGTCAATCCACCTAACCTGCAGGTCTTTGGACTGTGGGAGGAAACCGGAGCACCTGGAGGAAACCCACGCAGACACGGAGAGAACATGCAGACACTGCAAGACAGTGACCCAGCAGGGAATCGAACCTGGGACTCTGGCGCTCTGAAGTCACAGTGCTATCCACTTGTGCTACTGGCTGCCCTTTCTTGCCACAATTCTGACCTTTCTTGCCACAATTACGACATTTGTTTTTTCGACATTCCTTTGGAGAATGTCCCACCTGGGCACACCTGTTTGCTTGTTGTGAGATCTTCTTTTCTCAGTCTTCGTTATTTTGCTGCCAATTCCATAGACACTGCTATTTCAGAAGCAAGTCTGAGTGTTCGAGAGCTCGTCAGCAATTCTGCCTGGATTGTCTCATTTCTCAATCTGCACACAAGTCTGCCTCGCAGCCTGGCCTCAAGAGCCGATCTAAACTCACAATTTTTGGCTAGTTTCTGTAGTACATTTTCACCCTCTTCTTGACTTCTGAATCTCTCTGCTATGATTAGATTTGGGCAAGAAATGTTCTTCAAGGGTCTTCATTAATTCTTCTTGACTCATTGTACCAGGCTTTGCAGGATGGACAAGTCTTTGCAATAGGGTGAAAGATTTCTGTCCTATTACGCTCAAGAAAGTTGCTACTTTGATTTCACCCAGTATCCTGTTTGCAGCAAGGTAGTATTGCAATCTCTCTTCACAGGAACACCAAGATTCCGCATTCTCATAGCACCACCTTTTCCCAGCATCACATTTACCTGTTCTGAAGTTGTAGTACTTTGTTTAACCTTTCCTCCCCTTTGATTTTTTTTCTCTTCCAATTTAATTTGTGTTATTTCTTTTGGTTTTTCTTTAAAAAAATATTTCCCTGGTTGGACTGTAACTTTCTGAAAATACATTCTCTTTTGTAAGCACCAATCTGTTTCAAAAAAGCTGAATTTAGCTTTAATCCATCTTAATGCTGGTTGCCATCACTGTATTTCTTCCTTTTTGAGCAGTTCCTATTCCCAAAATCGGGTCTCTATCTCCCCCTCCGAGTTCAAAAATCCAATGCTGCAGCGAAGGAAAATGATGAAGAAACTCCCCAAATTTGATAAATAACTCATGTATTTACACCCTTATTTTCTGGCCTTTCTCTGCTCATTTTCCAGGAGGTTTTTTTTTTGTTTTCCTATCCCATCGATTACACAAATCAACCGGCACAACAGCCTGCGTTCTGGCTGAAATAAAATTCACTTTTCCCGCCTCCGATTCTTTGAGCACTACATGGTCGCGTAGAATCAGTTTTTAGGAATGGTCCTGAGTGCTTCCAATCCCTTCTAAAATTACTCTGCATTCCTAGCCAAGCTAAAAACCCCATTCCCGATGGCCAATTTTACTGCATATTTAGTTATTTATATTTTAATTTTAGAAATTTAGAGCGCCCAATTCATTTTTTCCAATTAAGGGGCGATTTAGCGTGACCAATCCACCTACCCTGCACATCTTTGGGTTGTGGGGGGGAAGCCCATGCAAACGCGTGGATAATGTGTAAACTCCACATGGACATTGACCCAGACCAGGATCAAACCTGGAACCTCGGCACCGTGAGGCACCAGTGCTAACCATTGTGTCATGTGCTGCCCTTTTACCGCATATTTATGGATGATGGAGTGGTCTCCCGAAATTTATGTTTCCAGAAGGGCATTGATGGGATATATTGTGCACAACCTAATTCACAGACTTCTATCCCATTTCAAGACTGCTTATTTCATATCGGGCCGTTGCCACTGAGAGAGGCAATGGAGGTGTGAATCAGGTCGCACAATGCTGAACTTAGAACTTAGAACCCAAACTGTGCACTTTTGCACAAATACATACCTGGCCCATGTGTGACTTTGCCTTTTCACACAGGGGGTTAGATTCACAGTGCACTTTGTGAGCTGTGCTGAAGTGCATGAGGAGTGTGGGTGTGGAAACCTTGTGCTGGATTCTCCACAGCCCCGCATCAGAATCGCGTTTGGTGGGGGGGCGCAGAATCAACATTCCCAACCGGATCGCAACCAGCGCAGGGCTAGGGGCCATTGCCAGAGGCCCTCCTAGCGATACTCTGATCCCGACCAGCCAACTTCCCGATGGCATGGTTCCAACCACGTATGGCCGGTCCGGACTCTGGAGCGGTGGCTGCGGACTCCGTCCACAGCCACCTTGGTGGGGGGCGAGGGATCCAACACTGGGGGGGCCTTATGGGCGGCCGGGGCAGCGATCAGGCTGGTCCGATGCAGGGGTGCAGGCTTTATTGAGGGGGACTTGTTTCTTGATGATAGTCCGCGGTCCGGGTCCGCCATGGCGCTCGGCGCAACCGCTGGAGGCCGACGCCGTGCACATGCGTGGACTCGGAACCAGAAGTACGGGTGCCCTAATCTGCAGCCAAAGCTGCATGGAGCTCCCCGGGTCCCTGCTAGCCCCCTGTAGGTAAGTGAATACCTCTTTATATTTTTTAGGAAAGTCGAGAGCGAAACACCAGCGTTTTTACTCCGGCGTGAGGACATAGTCCCATTTTTGGAGAATCCAGCCCCTTGGCTCTCCACCACAACACCCCAGCTCACAAAATCATTTCAAGGCCCCCTAAACCTCACCTCTCACCCCCTCATCAAGCAGCCCCATGCACTCTCAAATCCTCTTTGACATCCCATGCTCCATAAGATGCCTCATACCACCCCAATGCCACCTCCATGCCTCATGCCTCCACATGTACCCTTCATTCCCACTAACCTAGTCACGCTATAATCAGCCCTCTTGGGAGACGTGCAAGAGCAATGGGAATCATTTCAAAATCCAGCTCAGAAACATTTTTCCCATTAGCTTGGGCAGGAGTCAAACTGCAAAAGCATATCCCAGAAGAAAAGGACAACGTAAAGTATCCAATAAACTTTGTTCAATATTTTATTTATTTTGGATTCTCTGTCGGTATTTTGGCCTTGACATTTTGTAATAGTTTTATTAACCTAAAATTGCTTAATGTGTTGATAAATAATACTCTATTAGCTGTTTTAACTGAGGCATTAACTTGGGTTAAATGAGTTATTGCCTCAAACATAATAAGTTGTGCTAAGCATTTTGTACAAATGCCTTCATGGCACAATCATAAACACCGCGAGTACCGTAACAAGTTGGATCAGGGCACGTCCATCAAGCCGAGAAGCAAACCTATCTTTTGAAAAAGTTAAACATAATTTAGTAAGCCATTTATTTATTCTTTTTCTTTGGCTTAGTCTTCCTGTAAATTCATAACAAACAGCCTCCTTCTGTCATTGTGGTTAAGAACATTTCCCATCTCTTGTCACCTGGCGAGGATATGGGATTATGGCCTGGATTATAATTCTTCACCTCTGACAACGTTTGATTAAAACCCTGAATGTCACTGCATCATAAAACACAAAAGTGGAAAAATGAATTTTCATATTTAAAAAGGTGGCACCTGGTTCCTGATTTACTTGTCTGGAGGCTTCTGGGCATCCCACTTTAAATATTGGAATATTTGGACAGCAATGAGACAGGTGACAACCCAAGTGCCACTACTGCAGCTGATGTAATATCTGCTGATTCTACAGCCGCATTTGAGACAGATATATGCTTGAATATTTAATTATACTGAAAATAACAGCGATTACCAAAGCCAACAAGAAAGCTTATTTTTCATTTTCTGCACCAAAGTTTATTTTCAAACCAATTGCTCACTTACTTAATTAATTAATTCCAAAAGGCATTTGATAGATAACATGCAACATAAAAAAGGGTATTGCAGAAAGCTCATGGCGTTGTGGACTGATGCATTCGTATGGATTAAGGATTGGCAAGCTAATAGGAGACTTGGGATAAATGGGTCATTTTCAACTTGATAAACTGTAACTAGTGGAGTCTTACAGGATTAATTCTGGAGTCCCAACTATTTATGATCTATATGTATGATTTGGATGAAGGGGCAAACTACTTGTTGCCACATTTGCTGATGATGAAATGAAAATGAAAATGAAAATCGCTTACTGTCACAAGTAGGCTTCAATGAAGTTACTGTGAAAAGCCCCTAGTCGCCACATTCCGGCACCTGTCCGGGGAGGCTGGTACGGGAATCGAACCATGCTGCTGGCCTGCTTGGTCTGCTTTAAAAGCCAGCGATTTAGCCCAGTGAGCTAAACCAGCCCATACAAAGATACAAAGATACAAAGATAGATAGGAAAGCAAGTTGTGAGGAGCATACAAAGGGCAAAATTCTTGATTGAGAGACTAGTGTTGATGCCGGGACTGAATTGCGTATGGTTCGCATTCCCATTGGGTGCGCTAGGGCAGCTCAGGTGGGAGCCACCACCTCTGTTCCCTTGGCATCACTCCTGCCGCTCAGTCGTCACATCACACCCCCCACTCGCATAGAAGCCAATTAAAACCCACCTGCCTGCATCTCCCTTGCATCCACCCTGCACCAAACCCTGTATTGTCCTCTTTGGCCAGGTGCCTTGCACACACTTGCCACCGGCTACAGATCCCCTGGATAACTCACCTCCATGCGTCTCACCATGTCCTTTATGTGTCCTCAAGGAAAAGATGGCCCAGTGCAGAAGAGAATGGGCAAAGATCAAAGGAAGCATCCTGGACCTCAGGGCTTTCATTGCCCCCCCCCCCCCCCCACCCCACGCTCCCGAGCAGAGGGTGATGGAATTAGCCTAGGAGGTGCTGCAGAGGGCTATCTCTGAGGCAGAGGTCAACATGCGATAACCAAATGAGATGCGACAACCGATGCAAAATGATGTCCCGATAGCAAGTGAATCACCCCTCTCCCCCAGATCATTACTTCCCAAGATCACACCATGTGTATTGACTTTTGTCTTGCAGGATCACCATCAGACCATGCCAACCCACCTGGGGTACCTTGCCCCCAGCCACAACCCCAGCATGTCCCGGAGGACTAGTCCAGGAAGACACCGACTTCTCGGCACTGCATTCATCTGCACCCTCCAACATCGCAGAAACTATCACCTCGATGGGGCATTTTAGTGAGGAGACTCCTGGGTCATCTTCTGGTACACACATCATACATGCTGCAGTACATCAGGTGGAGGTAGGGACTCCTGAGGGAGCGGACAGTCAGAGGGCTGCTAGATCCCAGGAAGCAACTGTAGTCCGGACAGGTATCGCGCTTCTGGAAAGTATGATCCCATCACTGGTAGTGATGCAGAACCAGGATCTACAGGAGGGGTGATCAGCAACTTTCCAGTGCCTGCAATTTCAGCTAGAGGTGCCTTCAGCTTCAGGAGATTGTGCCGACAATGTGTGGTACTAAGGCCAACACTGAACGAGTGGCATCCATGGTGGAAGCCTTGGGTCAAAATGTCACAGCCATGGCTCAAGATGTCCAAGGCTTGGTACACACCGTGCTGTCAATGGCTGAGGCTCAGGTCAGGTGAGCCCAGTAACAGGCAGCCATGTACTGAGCCCACATGGACATTGATGCAGTGCTCCAGAGCTTGGCCAAGTCACAAAGGGTCATGGCTGAGGGCACCAAGCGCATTGGCCAGGTGCTAACTGATCTGTGCCAGTCTCAGAGAGGCATGGCCAAGGCAGTAAGGGACATGACTCACTCGTTGAGTGTTAGTGCTCCATGTTTGAGGGCATCGAGAGCCTAGTTGAGATGAGGACGGACTTTCTAGACTGGAAGCTCCAGGTGACGGTGGAGCCCCCAGAGCTCACTCCAGCCTCACCTCCATCCCATGGAGTGACCCGGGTGCCACTGAGCATCCCGAGGGAGGAGTAAGTGGCAGGGCCCACGCTAGTGACTCCTGCTGGAACAGCACAGCGCTTCTGTTTCCCCCCCCATCTGACACTGGCGCATCTGGTGGGCAGCGAGCAGAACAGGGTGGCACATCATCACCTGTGACATCTGAACGTCAGCCAGGCCCATCCAAGTCCAGGCCTTCCAGATGCCAAAGGCATCTTAGGTCAGAGGGCGAGATACGCAGCAGGTTGCTTCCATGTCTGATGCGCTGTCTGGGGTATGGCTAGAAGGAGCGGTACAGCGCGTTAATAAGGAAGTTAGACACCAGTTAAGTTGGCACGGGTGCGGCACATCGGTTAGAGGTTGGGGTCAGGTTACAGAAGGGGTCAGGGCACAACAATTGTATCGAGTGACGGTTAAACGCCTGTTCACCAACATTTCGACTTGACTCAATCCTCTGCCTGCAGAGAATGAGGGATGGGCTGGGCTGGGTTTAGAGGGTGTGCTGGGTGGGGACTGTGGGAGGTTGGTGGTTGGGGTGAATTTAGGAGGATGGTAAGAGGCAGGTCCCCCAGGACAGTTGAACATTCCACCTGGGGTCAACCTCCGAGGCGGCAGGGAACAGGGCCAGGAGTGTGAGGCCACCTTGTAGAACAGCTTACCCACTGAGTGACCCATTACCATCTCCATATCCACGCCAATGAATATATGGACCCGTGAGACAGAATGACCAGCATGCATGGTAGACTGTGGAATGTGATCTTAAAGGCAGAAATCAGACTTTGTGAGATGAACACTGGAACTCATCTCACAGCGAGTCATCATCATCCTCCAGCCTGTAGACAAGACCCACTGATACTGCCTGCCCATGGCCAACATCCTGTCGTGGTGCTGGTAGGAACCTTGGGTGGTGGCGCGGGGGGGGGGGGGAGTTGAGATGGTGGCATGGAGTGAAGGAGGAAGGTGCAGGAGAAGATGAGAGCAGCTCAGGGAAAGAGGTACCACTTGGTAGGAGTGGGGTGTGGGCAGAATATGGAGAGGTGGGATAGGGTAGCAGAGCTGCAGATGGCCAGGCCTCCTAGTAGGCAAATCTGGAGGTGATGAGGTTGTCCTATGTGCGGCGACCCTGGAGCACACGTTGGGTGGCCTGCCGTGCCAGCCCGGGATCCATGCCTGGTTCTTCCTGGCCATCCTCCTCATCAGATGAGGCCGGGCATTCGTCCTCCTCCTCTACTATGTCCCCTCTTTGCTGATGTTGTGAAGGACACAGCAGGCCAGCACGATGTTAGAGACAGGATGGTGGAGTTAAGGCCAGGATAAGATCAGCCATAATCGAATTGAACGGTGCAGCAGTCTCGAGAGGCTAAATTGCCTACTCCTAATCATAGTTCATGTGTTCTGAGAAAGAACTACTCTGGCTGATTTCACCATCCAGCTCCTGGTAGCACTGTAGGTAATAGCACCCGAAGCACAAATATGGTGTTCTTGCTTAATAAGGGGATTTCTTGTTTGATATGAAGATCAGGGGTTACGGGCAGAAGGCAGGAGAATGGAGATGAGGAACATACTAGCCATGATCAAATGGCAGAGCAGACTCGATGGGCCAAATGGCCTAATTCTTCTCCTATATCTGATGGACTATTTTATGGCGTCCAGTCCCCGATTGTAAATACCTGTAGTAAATCGTGCCCACGTGACTTCCGCCTGAGAGGGCAGGACATCGCGGAGACTCGGAGCTATGTGGGTGAAATGTGCTAATCACAATTAAATGCATGCAAAAGGTGGTTTTACAATTAATTGCCAGTGCCTAGTGCAAACGTCATTATCATCACCAGCTAGGCACCTGAGCACGGCGCCCGAATCAGCGCCAGGCATGGACCTCGATTTTGGCCGGACACTGTAGCCACCTGAGTTGGCCACTTGCCAAGTTAAAATGGAGAAGCACAAGGAACGCAGGGAAAATTGGACAATCCCAGAGAAACAAGCAGTTTGCAGACTTTTCCTGTGTATTCTGCCTGCAAAGAAAGCAGACAGCACTGAAACCAGCAGCCATGCATATTAATGAGCGATTCCCGGGCACAATAGTAACAATCAAAGGTGATCGAAGTAAAGCTAGACTCCTCGGCGCCAGCAGGAGTCCAAGACAAAAGAAGCAAACAGGCACCCAAGGACCGCCCAGCGATCGGGAAACAGCCCCAGTATTGGGGAATTAAAACCAATCGATTGGTATGGGATCCAATCGATTGGAAGTAAGCTCGGGGTCCGCCCAAAAGGGCGCAAAGCCCCTGAGGACTATAAGATAGAGCCCCCAAGGTCAGTTCGCTCTCTTAGCCGGCCCTCCTAGCAGAACATCTTAGCAGCTCTCGAAGAACTTGACCGTAAGAAGGAGAGGCCTGGCCAACTGCTGCACCGTCAAGTAAGTGTCCAGTCAACGCACGCTACGAGATAGATGCTCCTGACCCCTTAGTCCGTACCAGCTGGAAGCCTGCAGACTCAGGATCGAGCAAGAGGTCATTGTTCCCTGACCCAGCGGGTTCCCTTATCCAGATAAGTACTGGCCTGTTAGTGGTAGGAATAGCCTAGTCTTTTAGTATTGTATGCATGAGTAGCGATTAACTGTGTATTAATAAACGTGTTTTGATTTGAACCTTACTAATTAGTGTATTGAGTCATTGATCTGAATTTGAACTTGAACCTCGTGGTGGTATCATAAGGATACCTGGCTACTCTAGAGCTAAGTAATAAAACAGAGCCAATTGAGTGTAAAGCGCACTCACCAGGATGAGCAACAACACCCAATTGTCCACCCTATCGCGGTTGGCGTTTGCAGTGTCATGAGATGGAAAACTTAGCCTAAAGAGACTGCAAAGAAATATAGGTGGGTTCAGTAAGTGGGCAAAAACCTGGCTTATAATGTGGGAAAAGAACAGCAAAGCACAATGTTTTATTAAATAGAGAGAATATGCAATACAGAGAGATTGAGTACATGAATCACTAAAAGCGTATTTTACAGGTACAGCAAGTAATTCGGAAGTCAAATGGAATGTTGTTTTTTATTGCAGGCGGGTGGAGTATTAAAGTCGGGAGGATTTACTGCAGCCGCACATGGCATTTGTAAGACACACCTGGAGTACTATGTACACTTTATCTCCCCTTACTTCAGGAGGGATATACTTACATTGGAAGCATCTCAGGGAAGGTTCAATCGGTCAATTCCTGGGATGCAGGCGTCGTCTTATGAGGAAAGGATGAACACGTTGGGCTCATTGTAGTTTAGAAGAACAAGAAATTATCTCATTGAAATACAGAAGATTTTTAGGGGGGGGCTGAAAGGGCTACATGCTGGGCAGATGTTTCCTCTCGTGGGGGAATCTAAAACCAGGGGACACAGTTTAAAATGGAGCATTTTCTTTATTCGTTCAGGGGAGGCGGGCATCACTGGCTAAGATGATATTTACTGTCCACGGTAGCATTGTGGATAGCACAATTGCTTCACAGCTCCAGGGTCCCAGGTTCGATTCCCGGCTTGGGTCACTGCCTGTGCGGCGTCTGCACATTCTCCCCGTGTGTGGGTGGGTTTCCTCTGGGTGCTCCAGTTTCCTCCAACAGTCCAAAGGTGTGCAGGTTAGGTGGATTGGTCATGCTAAATTGCCCGTAGTGTCCAAAATTGCCCTTAGTGTTGGGTGGGGTTACTGGCATATGGGGATAGGGTGGAGGTGTGGACCTTGGGTGGGGTGCTCTTTCCGAGAGCCGGTGCAGACTCGATGGGCCGAATGGCCTCCTTCTGCACTGTAAATTCTATGAAATTCTATGAAATTGAACTGAATGGATCACTTGCACATTTCTGAGGGCATTTAAGAATCAACTACATTGATCTGGAGCCACATGTGGGCCAGACCAGGTTAAGGACGGCAGATTTCCTTCCCTAAAGGAAATCAGTGAATCAGATGGGTTTTTAAGACAATTGGTTTCATGGTCATCATTTGACTTTTAATTCCCAATTTTTATTGCATTCAAATTTCTCCGTCTGCCATGATTGGGATTTGAACCCAGATCCCCAGAGCATTACACTGGGTCTCTGGACTACTAGCCCAGTGACAATACCACTACGTCATTGCCTCACCGGAACTGATGTTGGGGAGGAAGTTCTTCCCTCAGAGGACCATCGGTGTTTGTAATTCTCTTCCACAAAGGGTGCAGGGGGTTGAACCATTGGTGTTTGTAATTCTCTTCCACAAAGGGTGCAGGAGGTTGAACCATCGGTGTTTGTAATTCTCTTCCACAGAGGGTGCTGGAGGTTGGACCATCGGTGTTTGTAATTCTCTTCCACAAAGGGTGCAGGAGGTTGGACCATCGGTGTTTGTAATTCTCTTCCACAAAGGGTGCAGGAGGTTGGACCATCGGTGTTTGTAATTCTCTTCCACAGAGGGTGCTGGAGGTTGGACCATCGGTGTTTGTAATTCTCTTCCAGAAAGGGTGCAGGAGGTTGGACCATCGGTGTTTGTAATTCTCTTCCACAAAGGGTGCTGGAGGTTGGACCATTGAATGTATTCAAGGCTGAGTGACACAGATTTTTAATTGACAAGGGAATCAAGGATTGTAGATTGGCAGGCAGAAAAGCAGAGCCACGATCTGATCAAACGGTGAAGCAGGCTTCATGTGCCAAATAGCCCACTTCTGCTCCCATTATTTATGATCCTATGAATCTAAACTGGGACACTATGGGGAATGCATTTAGATTGCTGAATAAGATGGACTGTGAAAGATTGTCAAAGAGTGACAAAGATAATGAGCATTCAAGCCAAGTAACAAATTTAAAACCAGCTTCAAAAAGGAATGAATATGGTTCGCCAAGTAATTGACTCCTATTTTCAAGATTGTTTCATAAATCTATGTTAAGAGCACAGTGGGTAGCACTGTTGCTTCACAGGTCCAGGGTCCATGTTTCTATTCCCGGGCTTCGGTCACTGTCTGTGCAGAGTCTGCACGTTCTTCCTGTGTCTGTGTGGGTTTCATCCGGGTGCTCCAGTTTCCTCCCACAAGTCCCAAACAACATGCTGTTAGGTAATTCTGAATGGACATTCTGAATTCTCCCTCAGTGTACCCGAACAGGCGTCGGAATGTGGTGACTATTTTCACAGTAACTTCATTGCAGTGTTAAGGTAAGCCTACTCGTGACAATAAAGATTATTATTATTATATAAGATTCATTGGCACAGCCTTTAAACATTCTGTCATTTTAAGGACTGATCGGGTGACTAATTTGTAACTTGAGTCCAAGGACAGTTATTTAGCTAAAAGTCTAACGGAATGGTTACCTTCAAAACTTTTCTCAAGTATCAACATTTCACTTGCATAATAGTAATGATTATACTTCTAATGCAATTCATAGATTTTAATGTGTTTGATGTATTCTGATGACGCATAATAGCACCGTATAAATGGAGTGTAAATTGGTTGTTGCAATGTATTAGGTACTTGTATATACGGGTGTATAGTAGCATAATATAGTGGGATTTATATATTGGACTAGTAACTAGATTATGAATTTAAGTCTCACAAGACCAAATGGTAAAATGAAACACCATAAAACTGGTGATTTATGGCCTAGTATTAGAATAAATGACCATAAAACTTACGAGATTGTTATAAAGGCCCAGTTAATTCACTACTAGCTTTCAGGAAAGGTAGCCTGCCTTTCCTATTTGGCCATTCAACTCCAGTCACAGGCACAATGCCAGTTTGATAATGATGCCTGAAGTGGCTGCACAGGCACAGAGTTACAGAATCAAAATTGTAAGAAATATTACAGCCCCTCCCCTTGGCAGGATTTTCCAGTTCGGCCGACATTAATGGATTTATGAATAGCTCAATGCATTTTCTGGCCCCTCCCCTAGCACAACGTGGCCATGAAAATCCACACTCCTAGTTCAAGAATCTCCCCCATTAGCTTCTCAAGGATACTGGCAATGGGAAATAAGTCTTTGCCAGTATCACCCACATTCTGATAACAAATTCAAATATATATGTGCAAATGGAAACTCCTGGACGTGGATTTTCATTCAGGAGCCATGACCGCAAAGTTGGGAAATGGCCTGTCGCACCTTATGCGTATCAAGGATGAATTTCATAAATAACAGTATCTTCATTTTGGGGTGTGGGAAAATGGATGTGCGTTGGAGTTGGGGGAGGCAGTGGGGGTTGGGTATAGGGTGGAGAGGGATAGGGGTAGGGCACCAGAGCAGTGAGTGTTGACTGAACTGGGGTCCCTGGCCCAAGCCTAACCCCACAACTATCCATCTTCCCCCTGCCCCCTGCTCCCCCACTGCAGCCAACCCGACCCCAGCCCATCTCTCACACCCTACTGACAGAGCACCGAGGCAGGGTGAAACATCGTCCATTGTGAAACGGTGAACATATATGTACAGGTTTGTGCCCTAACCCCTAACGCTATACTGTGCCCTGCACCCGTGCCAACTTAACTGGTGTCTCCGTTTCTGGCCTTCCGGGCCCTAATGCTAAGTCTAGGCGGCTGCGCAGATGGTACATCAGGAGTGGAAGTGGCTGCTTTTTTCTTCAAAACTTAATGGATAGGTATACAAATAACTTGACAGATTGACAATTCCACAGACCTTTTCATCCTTTTATGAGCTGTTATGTCTCTTCTAAAAAAAATTGTAAGTCACAGACTGTGGGAAAAATGGGGTCTGTTGAACTAGGCAATGTGTGAGTCACGTTCCACCCCCATTCCCCTACCACAGAAATAGGATGTCATAAATGAGGGCAGAACTTCTGCATCCATGCTCCCATGACTCATGGCGCCTCAAAAATCGAAGCCATTACCTTCAACATTTTATGAGCTCGATGAATTTCAATTCAATTAATTCGAGTTGTTCTGACAATGCATTATTCTGCTCAAGTGTTTGGATGTTTGAGTTGTTCCATTTCCATCAGTATTTCTGCATCAGAAACAGCATTAACTTCCATTAGATTTTTTTTTTTTATGATTGAAATTATCTTTTATTTTTAAAATACCAAGCTCTTCAGCTGCCCAATATGTACATTCAGGAGGTTTGTAAATTTTTTTTTTAAAATAATTTTTATTGAAAGAATTTTTTACATGAAGATATTTACCCCAACTAACTATAAAATATTACAAAATATTCCCTCTTAACAAATATCCCCCCCCCCGCCCGAACTCGCGCGCGCGTTGTCCCTCCCCCCCTCCCCCCTCCCCCAAAAACAAACAAAGCAACACTCAACATCAAACATGAACAGCGAGCAAATTTGCCCGCATTTCAACCGTAAATAACCCACCACAACCGTTGTTGCCACCCCCCCCCCTCCCCTCCCCCCCGGGTTGCTGCTGCTGCGACCTCTGTACCCTATCTCTGAGCCAAAAAGTCGAGGAAAGGCTGCCACTGCCTGAAGAACCCTTGTACCGACCCTCTCAGGGCGAATTTGACCCTTTCCAATTGAATAAAGCTTGCCATGTCATTAATCCAAGTTTCCACGCTTGGAGGCCTCGCGTCCTTCCACTGTATTAGTATCCTTCTTCGAGCAACTAGGGACGCAAAGGCCAGTACTCCGGCCTCTCTCGCCTCCTGTACCCCCGGCTCCACCCCAACCCCAAAGATCGCAAGTCCCCATCCTGGTTTGACCCTGGATCCCACCACCCTCGACACCGTCCTTGCCACCCCCTTCCAGAACTCCTCCAGTGCCGGACATGCCCAAAACATATGGACATGGTTCGCTGGACTTCCCGAACACCTGACACATCTGTCCTCACCCCCAAAGAACCGACTCATCCTTGTCCCCGTCATATGGGCTCTATGTAGCACCTTAAATTGAATGAGGCTAAGCCTCGCACACGAGGAGGAAGAATTAACCCTCTCCAGGGCATCAGCCCATGTCCCATCCTCTATCTGTTCTCCCAGCTCCCCCTCCCACTTGGCTTTCAGCTCCTCTACTGATGCCTCCTCCGCCTCCTGCATTACTTTGTAGATGTCTGATATCCTCCCCCCTCCGACCCAGACCCCCGAGAGCACCCTATCACTCGCCCCCCTACTTGGGAGCAAGGGAAACCCTTCCACCTGGCGTCTAGCAAATGTCTTCACCTGCAAATGTCTAAACATGTTTCCCGGGGGAGCCCGAATTTCTCCTCCAGCTCTCTCAGGCTCGCAAACCTCCCATCTACAAACAGATCCTTCAGCTGCCTGATGCCCACCCTGTGCCAGCTCTGAAATCCCCCGTCCATGTTCCCCGGGATGAATTTGTGGTTCCCTCTTAACGGTGCCTCCATCAGACCTCCCACTTCCCCCCTGTGTCGCCTCCACTGCCCCCAGATCTTGAGGGTGGCCGCCACCACCGGGCTCGTGGTGTACCTCGTGGGAGGGAGCGGCCATGGCGCCGTTACTAGGGCCCCCAGGCTTATGTTGCCACAGGACGTCCTCTCCATTCGTTTCCAAGCTGCCCCCTCCCCTTCCATCATCCACTTGCGCACCATCGATACATTTGCCGCCCAGTAATACCCCGAAAGATTGGGTAATGCCAGCCCTCCACTATCCCTACTCCGCTCCAAGAAGACCCTCCTCACCCTTGGGGTG
This sequence comes from Scyliorhinus canicula, assembly GCF_902713615.1. NCBI lineage: Eukaryota > Metazoa > Chordata > Chondrichthyes > Carcharhiniformes > Scyliorhinidae > Scyliorhinus > Scyliorhinus canicula. Next base: position 235,152,152 of record NC_052148.1, on the reverse strand, counting down.
CCGTGCGTCCACACGTAGCTCATGATGCTACTCGTCACCTTTTTGAAGAAGGCCCTAGGGAGGAAGATGGGCAAGCGCTGAAATAAAAACAAAAACCTCGGGAGGACCGTCATTTTAACGGACTGCACTCTGCCCGCCAGCGACAGCGGCACCATGTCCCACCTTTTAAATTCCTCCTCCATCTGTTCCACCAGCCTGGAGAAGTTCAGCTTGTGGAGAGTCCCCCAGTTCCTTGCCACCTGCACCCCTAAATATCTAAAACTCTTTCCTGCTCTCTTAAACGGGAGTCTCCCGATTCCCTCTTCCTGGTCCCCTGGGTGTATCACAAATACCTCACTCTTGCCCAAGTTTAGCTTGTACCCCGAAAAGTCCCCAAACTCTGCTAGCAGTTCCATCACCTCCGGCATTCCCCCTTCTGGGTCTGCCACGTATAGCAGCAGGTCGTCCGCGTATAGCGATACCCGGTGCTCCTCCCCGCCCCTTGTCAGCCCTCTCCACCCCCCTGAGCCCCTCAGTGCCATCGCCAACGATTCAATTGCCAGTGCGAAGAGCAGGGGGGACAAGGGGCACCCCTGTCTGGTCCCCCGGTGGAGCCCAAAATACTCCGATCTCCTACCATTCATCACTACACTTGCCGTCGGGGCCGAATAGAGCAGCTTCACCCATTTAATAAATCCCTCCCCAAATCCAAACCGTTCCAGCGTCTCCCACAGGTACTTCCACTCCACCCTATCAAATGCTTTCTCCGCGTCCAATGCCACCACTATCTCCGCCTCACCCTCCACTGCCAGCGTCATGATGACGTTTAGCAGTCTCCGCACGTTCGTATTAAGCTGCCGCCCTTTCACAAAACCCGTCTGGTCCTCGTGTATCACCCCTGGCACACAATCCTCTATCCTGGTAGCCAGGATCTTTGCCAGCAACTTGGCGTCCACATTCAGGAGCGAGATAGGCCTATATGACCCACACTGCACGGGGTCCTTGTCCCGCTTCAAGATCAGAGAGATCAGTGCCTGCGACATTGTCGGGGGCAGAGCCCCCCCCTCCCATGCCTCGTTGAAGGCTCGTACCAGCACAGGGCCCACCAAATCCGCATATTTTTTGTAAAATTCCGCCGGGAACCCGTCTGGCCCCGGCGCCTTCCCCGTCTGCATATGCCCAATCCCCTTGACTAGCTCCTCTAACCCTATCGGCGCCCCCAGCCCCTCTACCAGCTCCTCTTGGACCTTGGGGAACCTCAATTTGTTCAAGAAGCCCTCCATCCCCCCTCCCCTCGTCGGCGGCTCTGACCGATACAGCTCCTTATAGAAGTCTCTGAAGACCCCATTTACTTCTGGCCCCTTCTGCACTACGTTCCCACCCCTCTCCCTCACTCCCCCAATTTCTCTAGCCGCATCCCGCTTGCGGAGCTGATGCGCCAACATCCTACTCGCCTTCTCCCCATATTCATAAATCGCGCCCTGCGCCCTTCTCCACTGTGTCTCTGCCTTTCTGGTGGTCAACAGGTCGAACTTAGCCTGCAAACTGCGCCGTTCCCCCAACAGCCCCTCCTCTGGTGCCTCCGCATATCTCCTATCCACGTCCAAAAGCTCCCCCACCAGCCTCTCCCTCTCCTGTCTCTCCCTCCTTTCCCTGTGTGCCCGTATGGAGATCAGCTCCCCCCTGATCACCGCCTTCAGGGCCTCCCAGACCATCCCTACCTGCACCTCCCCCGTGTCATTAGTGTCCAGATATCTTTCAATGCTCTTCCGGACCCTCTTACACACCTCCTCATCCGCCAGCAACCCCACATCCAGGCGCCACAGCGGACGCTGGTCTCGCGCCTCCCCCATTTCCAAATCTACCCAGTGTGGCGCATGGTCTGAGACCGCTATGGCCGAGTACTCCACTTCCCGTACTTTCGGGATCAGTCCCCTGCTCAATACAAAAAAGTCAATTCTAGAATAGACTCTGTGGACATGGGAGAAAAAGGAATACTCCCTCGCCCTCGGCCTCCCAAACCTCCAGGGATCTACCCCTCCCATCTGCTCCATAAACCCCTTTAACACTTCTGCCGCTGCCGGCCTCCTACTCGTCCTTGAACTCGATCTGTCCAGCACGGGGTCCAGCACTGTGTTGAAGTCCCCCCCCATGATCAGGCCCCCTGCCTCCAGGTCCGGAATGAGGCCCAGTAGGCGCCTCATGAAGCCAGCGTCGTCCCAATTCGGGGCATACACATTAACCATCACCACTTTCTCCCCCTGTAGCCTACCCTTCACCATGACATATCTACCCTCTTTATCCGTCACCACCTCCGCCGCCACGAACGACACCCTCTTCCCTACCAGGATCGCCACCCCCCGGTTCTTTGCGTCCAGTCCTGAGTGGAACACCTGTCCCACCCACCCCCTTCTCAGGCGGACCTGGTCCGCCACCTTCAAATGGGTCTCTTGTAGCATTGCTACATCCGCCTTCAGTCCCTTCAAATGCGAGATTACTCTCGTTCTCTTGACCGGCCCATTCAGCCCCCTCACATTCCAAGTGATCAGCCGGGTCGAAGGGCAACCCGCCCCTCTCCCCTGCCGACTAGCCATATCCTGTCACCTGCTCGCCCCGAGTCAGCCCTCCCCTTCTGACCCGCTCCCCATGGCGATGGCGCCCTCCCCCCACCCCTCCGGTCCTCAACTTCTCCTCCCTGGCCTTTTCAGCAGCAACCCGGTAGCCCCCCCCTTCCCCCCTCCCCCTCCCCCCCCCCACCCCCCTCCCCCCCCCAGGCTAGGACCCTTCCTAGCCGCGATGCACCCTCCATAGTACTTCCGTAAGTCAGCTGGTTCTTCCATTAGATTTTTGAATACTTGATTCAAACTAATTTTTTTGGCTATGTTTTTTCATGTCTTCTTTTTATTAATGAGGTCGATGTTGGTGCGATTCAGCAGACTTCAAACTAAGTCTACTGTCGGGTGCATTTAGCACGGTGTCTCTCGATCATCGCAGTGCCAAGAAACATCCCGCTATCCAACGGCACTTTGCTATTTTTGTTGGCCTCAGGGTGTTTCACCCCACCATAATTAGCTGAAGCTCGCCAGCAGGAATGTCTGTTCGCAGATAGGGGTGCCATTTTGATCGGCGGCCCCGAACCTCCTCCCCCCTCCTTTCAGCACCCCTTTGTTGTATTGAACCTCCCTCACTCCCCCAACTTTGGGGAGGCCCCCAAGAACATCCCTTAGCCCCTCCTCCAAGTGGCAAGTCCCCCCTGGGACTGACTCCTGGCAATGCCAACCTGGCACCCTTGGCAGGATTACCTGGGCACCCTGGCAGTGACAGTGTGTATCACCCTGTCCTGTCCCCGACCACTCAGGGGTCCCCAATGGCCTGGGAACCCCCCACCCCCCCCCCCCCCCCCCCCCACCCCCAGATGGCATTACAACTGGTCTCCCAGACACAGTCATTGACTCCCGGGCCCTGGATGAACCTGTCGTCCGAGTATTCAAATGAGCTATTCGGCTCATTAAATATTCGGATCTGGAACTTGCGCAGCGAGGTTACGATCCAGATCGAGCTGGTGGAGCGGGTTGCGTGATTTGCGATCGGCCCGAGACAGAGCACGATTCGGGGTTCTCGTGCAAGTCTCCCCACGGAGTCGCTGAATTCACACCCATTGTTTACAAAGATTTTTCAACACTGCTGTTTGATTCTGAGATGAGACTTTTACGTAGCACCAATCACATTCCTGAAGTAGACAAGGGACAAGACGTCACCTTGTTTTAATATCTAACCTGTTGAACATCACCGGGCTGATCTACACTAATACAAATCAGTGACAATGTTCATGATGTTCCCAAATAGCCCACAAAACTTTAATAATCCGCCATTGTCAGCTACTGTCAAATACCTTCCGAAAGTGGATGGAAATCACCACTGGGTTTATCAGTTTTGCAATGGAATTAAAATCCATCCTACTACGTGGAGGTGTTCCATTGAGGTTTTTCTGGAAGTACTCTGTCACACTGCTTTTTATGCCTCCAAGTGCGCCTGTCTGATGCAACCTGTCACAAGCCAAGATAAGGGAGCAGGATTAGGGATGGTAACACTTCCATGTCAAGCTTTGATCTTATCAAAACAGAAATCTCCCACTATCCCAAATAGGAGTATTATTACAGCTGCTTACAATGCTTCAACTTGAGCTGGTTGCCTTGGAAATGCATTGGGTGTTTGGCCTCTATTTATCAGTAAAAATGCTTTTGTTGAAATCAGTTTAAAATACTGTTGTGTGGCTCTGTGGATTGTAAAGTGAATTTAAGAGAGTTTAAATTAAATAGTGATGGAGCAATTATTTGTAAATTTGATTAATGATTGAGCATAGCAGTAGGTGATTATCATTATTTTAATATGCATATGATATTTTGTTTGCAGCATATGCTGCAAAGGTCAAATTCCACAAGAAACTCTGACTTAGATCTTGTAATCTTAGGGGATCAGTAATTTGTAATTATTTCAACTGCACAGTATAACGGAATACTATGATGCTAGATATATAATGATTAATGAGGAGTGTTCAGATGAATCCATATGTTGGATTCAGACCAATTGCTTTTTTCCCCTTCTTCTTTGAAATTTGAACAATCTAAATCTAAATTCCAAATCAAAAATAGAAATTGGACACATAGGCCCCTTTCTTTCTGGTTGTTTTGATGTAATTCCACCATAAATTCGGAGTTCCCTCATCCAGACCTGGATTACGGATGGTGTTAGAGGCATCTAGTCACATCCTTTCCCATCAGAGGTGCAAGTACGGGTTCTGGGTCTTGATTGAGGCCTGGCCCCCCAATCGAAAATAACTCTGTTTGCTGAAGGGGCTACATGGACAGGTCTTCCTTCTTTGTGAGAGAGATCTCAATGATCATTATCCTGTCCCACTAGGTGGGCCATTTCTGACATATGTTTCAGCAGCATGGCTTTTATGGGTGTCCTCTGTGCACATTTAGAAGTCTAAATGCCTAGCATTGGAACAGGGATAAGGGAATTTCCCTCCATCCCACCTTTACCCTAAAACGTCCACCAAAGTCAATATTTGAGATTCATCATAAAGATATTTCAACACTTCAGCCAACATTCACCCCATAATTTCAGTGCCACAGGTCCACTGGTCTACTGTAAAACCAGAGGCCAAGAAAATGCTCAGAAACTGGACTACTCTTAGCACATATTTGTCATGGGCTCATAGTCACTTGATCATCTGATATTTATTACATATACATTAGCAACATTTTTTTAATTCATTCATCCATGGGTCCATTTTCCCCTATCTAAGTGCTCTTGAAAAGCTGGAGCCCCACATTACTAGAGCTTTGCAGTCTATATGATGCAGGTACACCCACATTGATGCTTTGTGAGCTTTGACAAAGAGTCATTGGACTCGAAACGTTAGCTCTTTTCACTCCTTACAAATGCTGCCAGACCTGCTGAGATTTTCCAGCATTTTCTCTTTTGTTTCAGATTCCAGCATCCACAGTAATTTGCTTTTACCCAGAGTGATATTTTGTAAGGAGTCAATATTTGAACTAGTGATGACAAAGGGAAGACAACATATTTCAAACTCAGTATGGTTGACGGACTGGAAGAAATTGGATGGGAATTTGGATGTAATGCTGTTCCTTGTACCTGCTGCCTTTGTCATGTTAGGGAGTAGAGATTGTGGGTTGGAAAGGGCTGTCAAAGGAGCCTTGGCAAGCTGGTTCAGTAAAACCTACAGGTGGTTCACACAGCAGCCACAGTGTAATGCTGATGGAGGGAAAGAATGTTTCAGGTGGTGGATGAGTGACAACCAAGTGGGCTGCTTTGTCCTGGATAATTCGAGCAATTGGAGTATTGTTGGAGCCGCGAGTGGGCCCCCGGGGTCCTGGGGGGGGGGGGGGGGGGGCGGGGGCGATCGGACCCCAGGGGTGCCCCCACGGTGGCCAGGCCCGCGATCGGGGCCCCCCACTCAGACTCCAGGCCAGTGCCCTGGGTGCACTCTTTCTCGTCCGCGGCCGCCACATCGTGCATGCGCCGATGGTGACGTCAGCGGCAGCTGGCCGCAGACGTCACCGCCGGCGCATGCGCAGACCGGCGAAAGCCTTTCGGCCAGCCCCGCTGCCGGGGGCGCCGGTTTTTTGCGCCAGTCTTCTGGTGCCAACCGCTCCGGCGCGGGGCTAGCCCCCAAAGGTGCAGAGAATTCCCCACCTTTGGGGGGCCTGACCCCGGAGTGGTTGGCGCCACTCCCCTACTCCGGGACCCTCCGTCACACCAGGTAGGGGAGAATCCCGCCCCTGATTTGAGACATGTAGATGATGGAAAGGCTTTGAGGAGCCCGGACATGAGAATTCCCAACCTCGGATTTGCTCCTGTAGTCACAGTATTGATATTTCTGCTCCAGTTAAATTTCTGGTCAATGGTAACACCCAGTATATTGACAGTGAGTATTCAGCAATGGAAATCCCAGTTCATGTCAAATAGTGATGCTCAGAGTTTTTAATGTTGGAGACGATTATAATCTGTTACTTTTCATAGTGGGATGGACCAATATGTAATCATCAAATGGCATTCCCACTTGATAGAGGAAATGTCGGTGATGAAGCAGTTGAAGGTGGTTGGGCCCTGTAGAACTCCTGTACTGATAATTGGCCTCCAAGACCTCTTTCTTTGTACTAGTGAAATACCAGCCAGTGGAAAGTTTGCTCTGTGATTCCTGTTGACTTTAAATTTAATGGGGCTCCGAGATGTCACCTCAGTTAAATGCTGACATGATATCAAGGATAGTCTCTCTCACCTCACATACTGAATTCTGCCTCTCTGTCCATGCTTGGACCAAGGCTGCAATGAGATGTGGAGCTGAGTGGTCTTGCCAGAACCCAAACTGTGAATCGGTGAGCAGATAATGATCAAGTGCAGTTTGGTTGCACTGTCGATGACACTGTCCAATACCTTGCTGATGATTGAATGGAGATTGATGGTGCTTAATTATTTGAATTAGATTTGTCCTGCTTTTTGTAGACAAGGCACACCTGGGCAATTTTCCGCATTGTCGGTAGGTGCCAGTATTGTAAGTGTACTGGAAAAGCTTAGCTTGGAGAATAAATAGTCAGCATTACAGCTGGAATGTTGTCAGGGCCCATAGCCTTTACTGGGATCGAATGCATTCTGCCATTTCAAGATATCACAGGAAGTGAATTGAATTGGCTTCTGTGATGGTCGGGAGAGGACAAGATAGATCATTCACTCAGTGCTAGTAGTTGCAAGCACTTCAGTGTTGTAGTATCGATGCACTGGACACCCCCCCCCCCCCCCCCCCCCCCCACCATTGAGGCCATTGTAGCACCTCCTCTTTCCATTGGTTATTCCATTGCCCTGCATCATCCGGGACGGGATGTGGCGGGACTCCAGGGCTCTGATCTGATAGGTTGGTTGTGAGATCGCCTAGCTCTGTGTATGTTGCTTCTCCTCTTTATCAAGTATTTTTCAGAGCTGGATAGCTGCAGTTACAGCCAGAAGGTGTATGAATCTCTCTTTGTAATCTAAAGACTGTAAATCGATCCTGGTGATTTAAAACTAATAACAGTCATGACTTTAACCTGATGTGTTTCTGGTAAAAGGTATTTTAAGTCTTATGGATGTTAAAAGAAAAGCTGAAAGGATTACTTAGTGTTGTATTCTTTGGGGGTTGCATTTGAATTAATGGTTGCGAAGATGTTCACTGTATGTTTTAAAAAGGTTAACTTGAGTTCATAGAATAGACATTGTTTTGCTTTAAAAAATATTTTTCCATTTCTGCTGTACCACACCTGTCGAGTGGGCTGTGTGCTCCCCATACCACAATTTAGTAAAAGTTGTGGGTCAGGTGAACTCCATGATACACTTTGGGGTTCTCTCAACCCTGGCCCATGACAGCGTCCTTAGTGTGAAGACAGAAGTTTGCTTCCACAAGGGTTGGTTGGCATATCTAGCAATATCTGCATGGATCTACAGTACATAGTTTGTTGAGGGTGGTGCCAAGTAAGTTTTCACCTCATGTAGGTACTTTCACCACTTGCCGCAGACCCAGTCTGCCAAATGTATCCTTTGGCACTCAGCTCGGGTAATAGTGATGCCACTGAGCCACAATTAGTGATGGACGTTGAGATCCCCACTGTCATGTTCTGTGTTGTGACCATGGTAAAGATTCACACAGAACATCTAGTTCTTTAACCAGTAAGATAGTTTATTAACAAAATGAACACATGGAAAGATAACTAACAAACTATGATACAAACGGTAACGAATAAGTAAATTCTCCTGAAGCTACTTCTAATGCAACTGTCCTCTAGTACGATTTATTACCAACTGCTGATCTGTGGAGTCACATGGTGATCATCATCCCCACCTGCTGGTCAGAGGTCCAGCATGCAACTATATACATTGCAATGCATATGCATATCACCACACCCAAAAAGAGTACATTATGCACCTTTGCTGCCCCCAGTATTTCTTCCAGGTGGTATTCAACATAGCAGTGTACGGATTAATCAGCTGAGGGAGAGCAAAAGGTGGAAATCCATAGGGCGGAATTCTCCGCACTCACGACGGGGCGGAGAATAGTGGGCGGCGTAAATTTTTACGGCCACGCTGGTCCGACGCCCTCCCGCTATTCTCCCCCTCCCTCCCCCCCCCGCCCGCCTCCCGACACGAATCGCTGCCCGCCGTTTTTTTACGGCGAGCAGCGATTCACCCCTGGCCAATAGGCCGATTTCCATGGCCTTTACGACCGTTTTATGAACGTAAAACACACCTGGTCTGACCGTTCGTAAAAACGGCCGTAAAGTCCCGATCTGGGGAACCATGGCACCAATTGGCACGGTAGTACCACGGCCGTGCCAAGGGTGCAATGGGCCCGCGATCGGTGCCCACCGATCGCGGACAGCGGGTACTTACCCCGCACACTCTTTCTCCCTCCGCCGCCCCACTGTATCCATTCGCGGGGCGGCTGAGGGGCAGGTGAGGAGATTAGGGGAGCTGCCGTTCAATGGGGACAAGTTTTAGATAGCTGGGCATCCAGGTTACATGGGATTGGGCGCAGCTGCAAAAGCTGAATTTGACCCGGTTGGTGGAGCAGATGAAGGGGGACTTTACGAAGTGGGATGTGCTGCCATTGTCGCTGGCGGGACGGGTGCAGACAGTAAAAATGACGGTGCTGCCAAGGTTTCTTTTCGTGTTTCAGAACCTCCCAATCTTCGGCCTGAAGGCAGTCATGAAAAAGGTAAATGTGTTGATTTCTGGATTTGTGTGGGCAGGGAAGGCCCGCGCATCAGGAGGGCTGTTTTCGAGCAGGGGCAAGGAGGGGAGGGAAAGGGGGCTTAAAAAGGAAAGGCTGGATGGGAGAAGGTGGCGATCATGGGGAACGGGAGGGCAAGTTGGTTATTTATAATGTATATATTTTTTCTGCTTTTGTTTGTTTCTATAAAAATGGCTGAATAAAATATATGTTTTAAAAAAAGAATAGATGACACACCATGAGGCAGGATCTCGACAACACGGAGGCGGCACCTCTCCCATCCGCACCCACCCCACCACCCCCGGAGGATTTTTTCTAATGCAAATCAAATTTTTTCATAATGCACACTGCAAAATGCTGCCTGATTGTGTTTGTTCATAAACAATTTTGATCATTGATGCTTCAGCAGAAACATCGTAAAGGAAAGTAATTACTTGACAAACCTTAGGGTCATTTTGTGCATGATTTGTGCCCCGATTTCCAATTGTGCCCAGACAAGAAATTCTTGGCCAAAATTAGAAGAATTAATAATGTAACAAATGAAACGTCCTGTCCCACATTAAAGGTACATTTTCCTTCATCTTTTGGAGGCAGGGGGGATACTGACTTTCCAATATTACAATGAGATACTTCTGTCTTCCACGGGCATTTGTTCGGCCCTGCCGGAGTTTGAATAACGATTCATGCAAATCATTGCGAAAAATTAAAGAGGAAGCTGACAGCAAACAGATTTGATTTAAATGGGCCATATCAAGGTCTCCTGTCTGCAAGCTGCAGTGTACAGAGTAGAAAAGACATCAGACCATCGAGGAATTTTTAGATGCAAAGTACGGGCTTCGACCCTAGTAAGATAACAGTCAACAAATCTATTTCCTAAGCTAAATCGGGTTTCTTTATGGCCAGAGCATATCCGCAAGTATTTTTCCTGCCATAAAACATGCAGAAGCAGTCAGGATTCTAGTTTGGAAAAGCACCTGTGCTCTCGTAATGTTCCTCAAGTTTCAAAAGTTACATTACTTCTAAATTCTAAAAAAAATCTTTAAATTTGACATATCCAAGTAATATACATGACAATTTTGGGACTAAATACATCCTTTGTATTTGTCACAACATTCCTTTGGAATGCATTGTGTCCTTGTGAGGCAATCTGGCAGTTCCCTACACAATGCACTCAGATCAAACTACAAAATGTATTGTTTCATTCAGGATGTTAAATGCCAGCTCTCGCTCTCCTCAAATACAATTAAGAAGTAAGCTTTATCTGCGGCAGTGAGAACCCAGATGTCTCTAGGATTTATGTCCATGGGACCGTCAGCTGCTCTTTCAGTCAGTTGATGCATTCTGCAAAAGCGTTAAATTCAGAACCAGGAAATCCTGGAGCAGGAAAATTGGCCCGACAGACTTTTGGCAGGGTCATCACGAGGTGGAATGGGAAACATTTATTGACTTGCAAAACTTCCACCCTGTGTAAAACACTTGTTTTAAATAGTCTGGATGCTCAACATCCATCCTGATCCTTATCAACAAAAGGCCCAGCCGTCCATTCCAATTTCAGTTACTATGTGCTCCTCAATTATTACTGGCCTCTGCAGTAAGTACATGACAGTTGCAGCTATTAATGTTTTGCAGAGTTTGTTCATGGGCTTTTACAGTCAGTTTTCAGCGTTGGATAAATCATGGATTTTGATGCAGGCATGGGAACACTTCCTTTCCATCTTGCAGTTTGCTCCAAGTCTGACTGCAGCAACATTCTGCTACAGTGACACAGTAGTTAGCACTGCTGCCTCACGGCGCCAGGGGCCAGGTTCAATTCCAACCTGGGGTGACTTTTTAAGAATTCTTTCATGGGATGGAGACGTCGCTGGCAAGTCCAGAATTTGTTGTCCACCCCTAGTTGTCCTCAAACTGAGTGGCATTTTAAGCGTCAACCATATTGCTGTGGATCTGGAGTCACCTGGAGGCCAGACCAGGTAGGGATAGCAGATTTCCTCCCCTAAAGGGACAATCAACAATGATTTCATTGGACTTTAGAATTCCAGATTTTTATTACATTCAAATTTCACCATCAGCCATGGTGGGATTCGAACCTGGGTCCCCAGAGCAGTATTCTGGGTATCTGGATTATTAGTCCAGCGATAATACCACGACGCCACTGCCTTCCACTGTCTGCCTGTGTGGAGTTTGCACATTCTCCCCCTGTCTATGTGGGTTTCCTCCGGGTGCTCCGGTTTCCTCCCACATTCCAACGATGTGCAGGTTAGGTGAATGGCCATGTTAAATTTCCCCTTAGTGTTCAAAGGTTAAGTAGGGTTATGGTTGCAGGGATAGCGTGCGGGGGAGTGGGCCTAGGTAGAGTGGTCTTTCTGCGGGGTGGGGGGGGAATGCTGGTGCAGACCTGATGGGCTGAAATACCTCAAAACGCAATGTAGGAGTTCTCTTCTTCTGTTCAAGCGTGCAACAACACCAAATTCACCTTTCAGCATCTGTGCCTACCTCCAGATGCAGCTTGCAGTTGAGAGCTTTGCATATCAATGTCCTCCCGCCTGAATCTCACAATTGTTAAAAAAATTATCAAAGTGAGTTCAAAAATGCTGGGCTGGATTCTCCATCCCCAGGATGCCCAGAATGTGCTCTCCGATAGGATGGAGAATCGGGATCGGTACTGGGTGCCGACCTGAACGCCATGCTCCGACCCCTCACTGGCTGTGTGAACGGGTTCTACGCCGCACGCCAGCGGGACCATAGAAATAAATACAAATGGGTCGTAACGGCCAGGAATCATGTGGGCAAGATTCACGAGTGGCCTCTACAATCGTGAACCTGACGTGGTTGTCCTCGCAGTGGGCCAAGGGGGCAACTATTGCCCAATTGGTCCACCGGGAAGTCCACCACGCCAGGGCCATGATGTAGACAGCATTCAAGCCCACCCCCCCACCACTGCAAATTAGCCCCGATCAGTTCCCCTAATTATAGAATACCTACAACCACCACTAATCTTTCTGTTCGCCCCACTTGTATGTCTCCTGTACCATGGTGCAGTGGTCGGCCTGCTCATCCGCCCTACTGTCCTTTTCCTCATCCTCACAGGCAGCAAGTACCTCACACTTATTGGACAAGGTCAAGGGCTGAGTCTCCTCCATTTCTGATTTCAGGATTCCTCTACCTGCCTCACTCGCAGTTACACCCTACTGTCCCTGACCACTTGCTGAATTTGAGGTATTTAATCTATGGTGTGTGACTGCTTCCTGAAACAAAGCGTCCAGGTAGCTCTCCCCCGCCTGGATGTGTCATAGTGACTGAAGCTCAGAGTCCAGCTGATAAATTCTGAGCAAAAATTCCTCCAGCAACAAACACTTGGTGCAGATGTGATCACTGCAGTTTGCAATGGGATCTGCCAGCTCCCACATCATGCAGCTACAGCACATCACCTGCCTAGCCATCTCTACTGTAATGAACTCCAATTGGCTTTATTGGTTGGCCAATTGGAGTATGAGCTCCCTCAATGATAGCTCATTGAGGGGGCCCATATAATCACCTGTGTAGGCTTTGTGAGCAGTCTTAAGTTGACTGGACTGCTGGCAGCACTGTTTGTAGCTGCTCCTGTAATATCGTTATTGTAAATAAATATTGGTGTGGTGATGCCTCCCGTGGATTACTACATCTACTTAGTTAATTAATTAGTTTTGCAATTTTTTTTCAAAATTAGCACACATTCCCTACCATCCAATCAGGTCACAGCTTTCTTGTGATGCTGGTTTTCAGCTTTTTCAGCTTCAGTGGAATCCCCGATACCCACACGCTCCAATACTCCGCCCTCCAAGACTGCTCCCTGGAGACTAGGCCGCGAATCCCAGAGGTAAGTTACTTTATACCCACACGCTCCAATACTCCGCCCTCCAAGACTGCTCCCTGGAGACTAGGCCACAAATCCCAGAGGTAAGTTACTTTATATACTCACTGCTCTGATGCTCCGCCCTCTGACACTGCTCCCTGGAGGCTAGGCCGCGAATCACCGAGGTAAGTTACTTTATACTCACCGCTCCAATGCTCTGCCCTCCGAGACTGCTCCCTGGAGACTAATCACCCAAGTGTGAATCAGTACTGGTCCCTAAAAGTGGGGACCAAGTGCCATTGACTTCAAGGGGTGCAAGGAGGGATGTGCATCTCTCCACTTACCTCCAGGGAGCACAAGGGCACGGCAGCCACTGGCCAGATGCTGTGCAGTGGGGGGGGGGGGGGGGGTGCCTTTAAGGGAGCTGGCGGTTGGGGGAACTCAGGCTGGGCTGGAGGGGGCCAGATCAGGGGTCTCCCCAGGATGGGGTTGCTTTGAGTCTGTGAAGGCTTGAAGGCTGCTGTCTTTCATGTTTAACACCCCATAACAGAGCAAAGCACAGCTGTAGCCAGTCGGTCCTAAAATCCTCTCACAGGACAGAGCCATTGTGCAGCTTGTCTCTTGGAGAACTATTTCACTCCCCTTGAGGTTTCATTAGGCTTTGTGGTTCAATGTTGCATTGTGCCTACTTTTACCTATTTGTACTTGGTTGTTTACATTGACTTTCACACCCCATTGACTTTTACAAGCCTCTTTATTGATAGAGGAAAGCTATCTCAAAGGAGGGATGAGCTTTGTTTGTTTTTAGAGCACTTTGTGGTCCAATACCTCTAAAGTGTTTCACCTTTTGAGCAGGGGTCCTGTCTGACTGCAGTTTTTCTGCAGTGGATTTTTTTCCTACCCTGAATTGTTTCTTGAAAGAGCAGATACTCTGGTTTCTTTTTTCATAGTGTGGTTGTTTAAAGTTTGAAGTACTTTCTAGAAAGTCCAGGTGCTCCGGCTGACGTCAAATTCTTTAGACTAAATCTTTTGCAACCACTGATGCCTAATCAACATCCCTCCACTGAAGGTACTTTTCAACCATAGAAACAGTTGGCATCACTCAGACATTAATGTGCATGGGTTCCTCAATGAGGACCTTCTCGCAGCCAATGTTGAATTCTCTGGATAGACCTGATGACCATACCAGGGGCCCCAGAGGCCTTTGTACCCCATGGGCGATCAGGGACATAGCTGGGCAGTGCCTTGGCACTTCCACCTGGCATCACCAACTTGGCAATGCCAACCTGGATGTGCCACATTGGTACTGCCAGGGTGCTTGGAGAAGTGCCAAGTTGGTACTGCCAAGGCGCAGGGTCTGAAGGGGAGGACTGAGGGGGGGACTGAATTACGGGGACTGAAGGGTGGCCCTGATGTAGGGGGGGACCTTTGGCAACCCCATAGTGGCGTGTTAGTCACTTGGGGGGGGGGGGGGGGGGGGGGGCTGCTGATGATGGCGATTTTGGGGATCTTGCTGCCCAGAAAGAGAGGGGGTGGTCTTTGCCAGCAGGAGGGTGGTGGGGGCTGTAGGATTACTCTGTGATTTGGGTGCCCTTTACACACGGCACCCCAATTTCTGAGAATCTCTTACCTGAGTCTTCGGGTCCGACACATCACATTTTCGGCACAAATCACCCCGAACTCCAAAACAATTTCTATGTATGGGTGCATTGCAATCTGGATCACACGGAACCATCTGCTGGGAATCCTTTCCTGCCACACTTTGAAATGTTTTGAGAGAATTGCACCCATATTATTTTTGGACGGTAACAACTGGATTCGCCGCAGCCCCGCTGCAAAATCGCAGCCAGTGCGGGGGCAGAGAATCCACTTTCATGCCGTAATCGGGGGCGGTGGGGGGGGGTCGCAGGCCAGGGGGGGGCCTTATAGGCAGCCGGGGATTAGATCTGCAGGGTTAGATGCTCAGGCACGTGGCTGATTTGGGGGGGGGGGTCTCATTTCTCGGTGTGGCTCCGCGGTCCGAGTCCGCCATGCAGCTCGGCACGGCCGCTGGAGGCCATCGCCGTGCGCCTGCGCGGACTCCGAACTGTATCCATAGCTAAAGCTGCGAGATTTACTCCGGGTCCCTGCTAGCCCGCTGCAGGGCATTGAATTAGTCCAACTTTTTTATTGGAATTTCGAGAGTAAAACTCCACCGTTTTTATGCCGGCCTGGGGAAATAGGGCTGAATTCTCCCAAAATGGCACTATGTCCCCACGCTGGTGTAAAAACGCTGGAGTTTCACTCTCGAGATTCCTGCAAAAATGTACAGGTAATTGAATGCCCTGCAGGGGGCTAGCAGGGACCCAGAGGAATTCATGCAGCTTTAGCTGTGAATACGGGCCCCGCACGTCCGGTTTTGTGTCCGCGCACGCGCACAGCAGCGGCAGCCTCCAGCGGCCGCATCGAGCGCCATGGTGGACTCTGACCGCCCTCCAATTGGCTGAATGCATGGATCATAACCCCGGCCACCTATAAGGCCTGCCCCGGTGTCCGATCCCTACGCCCCCCCCCCCCCCCCGCCCCCACCAGGGCGGCCGCAGACTGAGTCCGCAGCCACCATGCCATCATCCCACCCGGCAATACCACGTAGTTCCACGTCGTCGGGAACTCGGCCGGTCGGGAGCTGAGTATTGCTGAGTTGGCCTCTGTCAATGAGCCCCCAGCCGATGAATCCAGCCAATCTATTTTGTGAAAACAGTATCCTCTTTGATAGTGATGCAAAGACAGATGTTGACCAGTGGAATGGAAAATAATAGTTACTTGCCTCTCTACATTTAACATATTGCAACCAACATTATACTCCTATTGACGACACAAGGTTTCTGGGGAAAATAAACTATTTGAGTAAATCCTAACTTTTTACACATGTCTGACTCCACTTATCGTGGCCTGAGCATGAAGAAATAATAGCCCAGATGTTTCCGTCTGAGGAAGAGTGTGCAAGGAAAGTGTAACGTTTTTGCATATATTTGAATGCCAAAATGATCAACTCTTAAAATACAACTGTATGTGTTTTTTCTTCAGTTCAATTAAACCAGGGGATGCGATCAGATGCACACAGTTCAATTTGAAACCAGTTGGAAATCTACCCTGTGAACCAAGCAATAAAATGGAACTAAAGCTATCTAAGAAAGCTTGTAGTGTGTAATGATCGGGTACGGGCACAGCGAGTGATCCATGATTAAACTGGAAAAGGGCAAAACATATGTCCGTTAGAATGAAAACATTGACATGAGCAATGAACACCATTTTCAGCTCATCTTAATATTTTTCACTTAAAAAAACCTCAGACAGGAATTCCACCCCTGGACTGATAGCCAATTGTTTGCATCCACAGGAACAACCGCGTATGTTATGTGTTGCATTCCAAAGCTGCCCTCATGCATAAACCTAACTACAAAGGCTAGCATATGGACAAATTGGTGAACGGGACTGTTACTTCATTTCATTTCTGTTTTGGGTGAAATGTCTGAGGCCAGCTGGAAGGAGCAGTTAAAGGAAAGGGATGACTGTGTGTACAAAGTACACTTCAATATGTATTAATTTTTAACAGGAGTTGAAAAGAAACAAGAATCTCGTAACTGACATTTTAATTTTAAGAACCCCGCTTCTCAAACTAGTTCAGGTTTCTGTTTATACTGGGAACCGATCCAAAGGCTCATTATGGCAACAGTTCACAGGTGTCCTGGTGTGGTTCCATTTATTTCTATAGGAGTCACTGCTTCAGGCTCGCCTAGAAGTTAACCTGGAAGCATCTGAGGTGGAGAAAATTAGTACTGATTAGGCAGCACTCTGTACTTAGCTAGTGTTCATTTAACCTGCTTCGGGCACCTGAAATGGCTGCTGGATGATGTGAGCTTCTTGTTTTTCACATTTCAGACAAGATGTCTTCTTTCTCAAGTGGATTTAACAGATCCCATGGCTCTACTCAATAAACAGCAGGGGAGTTCTCCTCAGTATCCTGGCCAATATATATCCCTCAACCAGCATTACTGCCACAGATAGAAAACCAGTAAATGCTGGTAATACTCAACAGAAGAAAGAACAAAGAAAAGTACAGCACAGGAACAGGCCCTTCGGTCCTCCAAGCCTGCGCCAACCATGCTGCCTGTCTAAACTAAACTCTTCTACACTTCCGGGATCTATATCCCTCTATTCCCATCCTATTCATGTATTTGTCAAGATGCCCCTTAAAAACGTCACTATCGTCCCTGCTTCCACCACCTCCTCCGGCAGCGAGTTCCAGGCACCCACTACCCTCTATGTAAAAAACTTGCCTCGTACATCTCCTCTAAACTTTGCCCCTTGCACCTTAAAGCTATGCCCCCTAGTAATTGACCCCTCTACCCTGGGAAAAAGCATCTGGTTATCCACTCTGTCTATGCCCCTCATAATTTTGTAGACATCTATCAGGTCGCCTCTCAACCTCCGTCGTTCTAGTGAGAACAAACCGAGTTTATTCAACCTCTCCTCATAGCTAATGCCCTCCATACCAGGCAACATCCTGGTAAATCTCTTCTGCACCCTCTCTAAAGCTCCACATCCTTCTGGTAGTGTGGCGACCATAATTGAACACTATACTCCAAGTGTGGCCTAACTAAGGTTCTATACAGCTGCAACATGACTTGCCAATTTTTATACACAATGCCCCGGCCAATGAAGGCAAGCATGCTGTATGCCTTCTTGACTACCTTCTCCACCTGTGTTGCCCCTTTCAGTGACCTGTGGACCTGTACAACAAGATCTCTCTGACTGTCAATACTCTTGAGGGTTCTACCATTTACTGTATATTCCCTACCTGTATTAGACCGTCCAAAATGCATTACCTCACATTTGTCCGGATTAAACTCCATCTACCATCTCTCCGCCCAAGTCTCCAAACGATCTAAATCCTGCTGTATCCTCTGACAGTCCTCATCGCTATCCGCATTTCCACCAACCTTTGTGGCGTCTGCAAACTTACTAATCAGATCAGTTAAATTTTCCTCCAAATCATTTATATATACTACAAACAGCAAAGGTCCCAGCACTGATCCCTGCGGAACACCACTAGTCACAGCCCTCCAATCAGAAAAGCACCTTTCCATTGCTACTCTCTTCCTTCTATGACCCAGCCAGTTCTGTATCCGTCTTGCCAGCTCACCCCTGATCCCGTGTGACTTCACCTTTTGTACCAGTCTGTCATGAGGGACCTTGTCAAAGGCCTTACTGAAGTCCATATAGACAACATCCACTGCCCTACCTGCATCAATCATCTCTGTGACCTCCTCGAAAAAGTCTATCAACAGGTCAGACAGCACCTATGAAGAGAGAAACCTAGTTAACATCTCAGGTTAATGACCTTTTATCGGAACTGGGAAATATAAGAGATGTAATAGGTTTCAAGCAAGTCAAAAGGGGGAGATTGGGAAACAGAACTAACAGCAAGGCCTCTGATAGGGTGGAAGGCAGGAGGGATTAAATGCCAAAAAGGGTTGACGGTGTGAGGCAAAACGGAGTGGTAATGGAACAAGTCAAGAAATGAAAGATGGCTCTGGAGGAGATGTGAATGGCAGAATGATGAATAGATGCTGCAGAAAATCAAAAAATATAGAGAAAAATAAGAGGAGACAACCAAACCCCACAAAGAGAAAGGGACAAAATTGTGGCAGGGTTTACGGCATGAAATTAGGAAGGGGCACAAGTGTTGAGCGGTGACTTAGGAGTGGACTAGTCGCTTTGGAATGCTGAAAGGGGAGGAGAATTTATGTTTGGCGATGACCACACGGCCCCTCCATCATTCCTGTCATCTCCAGTGTAGTACCATCCCCAAAACAATTGTCCACTCCCCTCCCCTTTCAACATTCCAAAGAGATTGTTCCTGCTTTGGTCTTCTCCCTCGATTACCCCTTCCCATTCCCATTGCACCTTCTCATGTAAGTGCAGAACTTGCAACAGCTGCCCTTTTACCTCTTCCCTTCTCACTGTTCAAGGCCCCAAACACTCGTCTCCAAGGGAATCTGTGTTTCATGTCTACATCTCTGAATTTAGTGTACTGTATTCTCGGCTCACAATATAGCCTGCTCTATGTTAGGGAGATCAAATACAGATTGGGTGACCACTTTGCAGAACTCCGTCATCTAGACCACAAGTGTGACCCTGGGCTTCGGGTTGCTGGTTGTTTTAATTTTACACCTTGTACGAACAAATGTCGGAGCTTCCAGGGGCAACGCAGTCCCATGCGCAAATGATGCTGGAGTCCCAGGTCCATCAAGGCCTCTAAACCTCATCTTCAAAAGGCCCGAGGCCTGTTTAATGGTGACCCTTGTAGTCATAAAGCAGCGGTTGTTTGTGCCCTCTATCTTTGCCTTGAGGCTATGTACCGGGGTCACAAACCTTCAGTGGATGCCGTAGACTGCAGGAGTCATTGAGGCCTTCAAGTGACCCGAAGAACTGAGGCAATTGGGACCATCTAGAGATGCAGGGGTTATGGCAGCTTCCTGTCCTAAATAGTTGTAACTGTAGCTCCCTCTAGTGGATACTCTTGACACTTCATTAACCCTTGCAGTGCTGACAGTTATAATAATACCACAACACCTACCTGCATGAACCACTCACAGTGACGCAGACAATTGAACATTCAGAGGGTCAAACCTTTTCCTGTTCACAAATGGACCTGGCTTCTCTGAGGGAACCTTGATGTTCAAATGAGTATTGACAAAGACCCCCTGTTACTGGGAAAACCCAGCCATGACACCAAAGCTGACCACCCTCACAGCCTGACTGATTTGAATTGTTTTGACCGTGGTCAATTAGAATCATGGCCTCCTTTATACAGCAATGGATCACTACCTGAAAGAAACCACTTAGATCTCCAGTTGATCCCTGCGATGAACCACCAGCGAAAAGGTGTGCCATTGTCAACTTTATGGCAGCTGACATTGGATGTCAACCACTTCCCAATGGTATCAGCTCCTGCTCTCACCTCCACCCATCTGGAGAGACAGAGGCCGGAATAATCCAGCCTCACCTGCCGGTGGGATCTTCCAATCCCGCCAAAATCAATGGACTTTTGGCTGGCTTACTGCATCCGCCCAGGGGGAACCCACTGCAGAAGGGCCAGAAAATCCCACCCACAGTCTTTGTTAACACTGATGCTCCATGAAGCTGGACCTCTGCCAGTGCACTCTTTGAGTTGGGTAGCACCTTCTCCATCCTG
This sequence comes from Scyliorhinus canicula, assembly GCF_902713615.1. Taxonomy (NCBI): domain Eukaryota; kingdom Metazoa; phylum Chordata; class Chondrichthyes; order Carcharhiniformes; family Scyliorhinidae; genus Scyliorhinus; species Scyliorhinus canicula. The sequence continues at coordinate 235,131,815 of NC_052148.1, read as the reverse complement.
AGGCTGTCATCTTACCCCAATGCATCCTCCTCATCCATGTCCAATGGCTTTCTCAAGCCACTAGCTACTGACAGCCTTTCCATATGGATGCATCCCCAAAGCCACTCCTCCTTGCTGGCGAAGTATGAAAACATAACCCCCCCCCCCCCCCCCCCCCCACCCCCCCCCCCCCCCCCTCCCCAACTCCGCAGCCAATTGAAACCTGCATGCCGATAAAGCGATGAACCTGGTCTTGCTTCCCATGGCTGCTGTAGAGTCAGGAGACACCCTTCCATTAATAGAATATCATTTTGACCCCACTCTCTGCAGTGCCGCCAAACAAACCATTTAAGGAATGGTGAAGCAAGAAGTCAGAGCAACTGGTGTTAGCCTGGTGACTCTTGCGTTGCAGCTGTGTCTCTTGCCAGCCCCATTGTCAAGCACAAAATTTCACCATCTGAACAGGACAACCCCATGACCAAAAGGGGTGTCTCATTTCCCCTAACGTCGGCTGCCAGGCGCAATGAAAGATCCGAAAAGTCTGGAACGCCTCACATTTTGATAATTGTGTTGTTCCTCGTGTCTTAATAAAGCTCGTAGTCTCAAGTGTGGAGAAGATGCTTTATTGTGAGTTCGTTCAGTTTCCAGAGCTCGACCTAGAACTACCTTCCAGTGCTAACTACCAGCTTTGCTTGCTGTGTCCTGCTTACCAGCCCGCCTGCTGTGAAGAGTGTGTCCTCACTTCCTGTCCTGATCTATTTATATGGCTCTCCCGTGCTCCCTCTAGTGGTCGCTCAGTTGTGTTGCATCTGGTTAACTTGTGATCACCACATCCCCCTTTTTCTCTTAACATATTTTCTGAACATCGTTAAAGAAAATTGTACATCCTGTCCCAGTGTATTTATAGCTCTCCCGCTCGTGTTTGCTCTGTTGTTTTTGTATCTGGTCAATCTACGATCACCACATCCCCCTCTTTCTCATTACATAGTTTCTGTACATCATTAAGGAAAATTATACAAAACAGTAACTTATGATATGCGTATCTATACAAGTGATGATGCTATTGCCTTAGTTAACAAAGCCAATGTATTTATATGTCCAAACTTAATAAACACATTTATGAGTCCAAACTTGATGAATTTGTTCAGAGCTTTTTTTTTTTCTTTTTTGTTGTTGATGACGTGGTGATATTGATATTGCAAGTCCGCTGTGAATGTTGTTGGTGTTCCTTGTTATCTTAAGTACCCAATGCGTCATCCCGAGGTGTTTGCATGGTCACATCACTGATGTTGACTGGCATGGACTTTTGTTTTGTGCTTGTGGTGTTGATTTATTGTCTCACCCGCCTTGGATGCTGGTGTGCTTGCTTGTTCTGGAGCAGACGTGAGTTTGTGCGATTCGTTGTCATCCCATGACATGTTTGTAGTCTTGTTATCGTTTTGCAGTGTGCTGTGGCATCGTCCATCATGTGCCAAGTAGTGCCATTGTGTACAAGTCGTTGTTTCATTGCTGTTGTTTCTGTCGTTCCTGTTTTTGTTGTTTCCGTTGCCGTACTTGTCGCTGTTTTTGTCGTTTCCGTCTTTGTTGTTGTCGCTATCTTTGCTCCTGACTTTGTTGTGTTTGTTGCCATTCTTGTTGCTTTTATTCTTGCTGTTGTCGTTCTCGTTTCTGCTGTGCTTCTTGCTATTGTTGTTTGTCTTGTCGCGCTTCATGTTGCTTTTCTTCTTGCTGTTGTCGTTCTCGTTTCTGCTGTGCTTCTTGCTATTGTTGTTGGTCTTGTCGCGCTTCATGTTGTTTTTGTTCTTGCTGTGTTTCTTTTGACTTTTGTTTTTCTTGTTATACTCTATGAGTGTCCCGAGTGGATAATTTGAGTCATTGAGCATTCCGTCTCGCGAGTGGTCCGAATGATCTGATGTTGCATCGGTGCAGGTGACATCAATCAGTTGTGGAGAATTGGATTCCGCATCTTTGCTTTCTTGGTGCTCGTCTTCTCGCGAGTGGTGCGAATGATCTGATGTTGCATCGGTGCAGGTGACATCAACCAGTTGTGGAGAATTGGATTCCGCATCTTTGCTTTCTTGGTGCTCGTCTTCCGGAGTCAAAGTCTTCTTGATTACATTTGACGCGGTGTCTGTGGACTCTCGGCGCTCCTCTTCTGGAGTCCAAATCTGCATGATTTCAGTTGACGTGGTTTCTCTAGACTCTTGGTGCTCCGCTTCTCGAGTTAAAATCTTCATGATTTCTGTTGATGTTATCTCACTGGACTCCAGGTGCTCCTCTTCTGGAGTCAAAATCTGCATGGTTTCTTTTTGTTTGATGTCTCTGGACTCCAGGTGCTCCTCTTCTGGAGTCAGAATCTGCATGGTTTCTTTCGGCATTGTCTCTGTGGACTCCAGGTGCTCCTCTTCTGGAGTCAAAATCTGCATGTTTTCTTTCGGCATCGTCTCTCTGGGCTCCAGGTGCTCCTCTTCTGGAGTCAAAATCTGCATGTTTTCTTTCGGCATCGTCTCTCTGGACTGTTGGGTGGCCCGACTCTGTGCTTCTGTACAGACAAGCTGAGAACTGTCAGTCTCACTGTGATCCTGTACGTCGAGTGCGAGCACCTTGTCACTGTTTTCGCTCTGTGCTTCGGTACAGGCAAGCTGAGAACTGTCAGTCTCACTGTGATCCTGTACATCGAGTGCGAGCACCTTGTCACTGTTTTCGCTCTGTGCTTCGGTACAGACAAGCTGAGAACTGTCAGTCTCACTGTGATCCTGTACGTCGAGTGCGAGCACCTTGTCACTGTTTTCGCTCTGTGCTTCGGTACAGACAAGCTGAGAACTGTCAGTCTCACTGTGATCCTGTACGTTGAGTGTGATCACCTTGTCACTGTCTTCGCATGCAGTGGGCAGAGGTGCATTGTCTTCTTCTTGTTCCTGTGAGCGTGTTGGACTTTCATAGTCCGCTCTTTCTTCTTGTTCCTGTGAGCGTGTTGGACTTTCATAGTCTGCTCTTTCTTCTTGTTCCTGTGAGCGTGTTGGACTTTCATAGTCTGCTTTTTCTTCTTGTTCCTGTGAGCGTGTTGGACTTTCATAGTCCGCTCTTTCTTCTTGTTCCTGTGAGCTTGGTAGACTTTCATAGTCTGCTTGCGGTTGCTCAGGTACAGCGGGTTTACCTTCATGGTCTTGTTCATGCTTGGTGTCCGCCCGGGAGTGTTTGCTTGCATCCCTGTTGGCGTCTTTCATCACTCGCACTGTGGAGCCTGTCATCGCTCGCTCCGTGGAGTCTTCCTGTGCTCTCTGTGTGGCGTCGTCTTCGTCTTGGGTATTGCTGTCATCCAATGTATCGACGAGCTGCCATGGCACCATGGTGTTGGATTCATCCACCATGAGTAGAGTCGTGTTGAGCTTTGCAACGGTGTCGCTGATGCTGTGATCAGCATGTCCAAATAACTCCTCCATGTCTGAGTAGTATTCTTTGAAACCCATTTCATCTTCGTTGGCTTCTTCTACCACGAGTTGATTCGTGTTGAACTTTGCGACCGTGTCGCTGATGCTGTGATAAGCATATCCGACTGACTCAGCTGTGTCTGAGTAGTATTCTCCGAAAACCAAATCATCCTGGTTGGATTCTTCTACCACGAGTTGATTCGTGTTGAACTTTGCGACCGTGTCGCTGATGCTGTGATAAGCATATCCGACTGACTCAGCCATGTCTGAGTAGTATTCTTTGAAAACCAAATCATCTTGGTTGGATTCATCTACCACGAGTTGGTTCGTGTTGTGCTTTGCGACCGTGTCGCTGATGCTGTGATAAGCATATCCGACTGACCCAGCCAGGTCTGAGAGGTAATCGTCGAAAAACAAATCATCTTTTGTTGTTTCGGAATTCTTTTTGTTCGCTTCACTGTGTGTGGTGAAGGCAGCTTTTTCCAAGGTTTTGTGCAAGTTGTTTTTCACTGTTGGTTTAAGTTCAGGCGTTTTTCTGTGTTCTGAGGCAAGAAAATTTGGTTTTACCACTTTAAGTGTCTTGTTTTCAATTTTCGGGCATTTCCCTTTTAAGTGGGCGTGGTCAGGATTCTCAGACGTCATGACGTCACGCGTAGGAACGACTTGCATATGCGCAAATCGGCTTTCTTTCCTTGTGCGGTTCGGTGTCCATTGCGCATGCACGGCTTGCGCATGCGCATGACGGTCCGCGACGAAGACTTTTTTTGACTGCGCATGCGCGGCTTGCGCATGCGCATAACGATCGGCGCCGCGATCTTTTGTAAACTGCGCATGCGCGACTTCCGGTTCCGGCGCATGCGCGACTTCCGGTTCCGGCGCATGCGCAGACGCGATTTGTAGTTCTTTGCTTACCAGAGACTGCAAAATGTGCTCCGACGCCATTTTATCGCGGATTTCAGCGTTTTTTCTTTCTAAAAGTTGTAAGTTACCTTTTCTTTCCGATCTGGACTGGATTTCAGCGTTTTGGCTTTGTGAAAAATTCATGTTATTTCTTCTTTTTGATCTGTACTGTGCATTCGCGATTTCCTGATCTTTTTGTGATTTTTTAAGTCTTGCATCACTCAGTCTCTGTGCAGGTTGGACTGTGAGCATGCCTTGCTGTTCAAATTTCTCACAGTACTCTTCAAATTTGTTTAGTAACGTTTGTAAGCTGTTCCTGTCTTCACCTTTTGAGTGTTTAAATCCATTATACACTTTCCTATTGACAGGCCCTTCGATGAGAATTGCTATTTTAATTTTGTCTGAGGCTTCTGCTACATCATTAGCTATGAGATAAAAATCGAACATTTGTTTAAACCTTTTCCAGACATTTCTTACATTACCAGTCGTGTCCAGCTGAGGTGGGTATCCATGCCACATCCTCGAATTAGCGATGTCTTCCCCAGTCAAATGTCCAGTAGGAGATTTCCATGCCATTTTGTGCTTTCTGTATCTGCAGCTGAGTTGTCCTGTCGTAAGCGTCCTGAAATCACTGCTGGTACCATGTGTTGTTCCTCGTGTCTTAATAAAGCTCGTAGTCTCAAGTGTGGAGAAGATGCTTTATTGTGAGTTCGTTCAGTTTCCAGAGCTCGACCTAGAACTACCTTCCAGTGCTAACTACCAGCTTTGCTTGCTGTGTCCTGCTTACCAGCCCGCCTGCTGTGAAGAGTGTGTCCTCACTTCCTGTCCTGATCTATTTATATGGCTCTCCCGTGCTCCCTCTAGTGGTCGCTCAGTTGTGTTGCATCTGGTTAACTTGTGATCACCACAATAATGACTCCCTGTAAGCCCTCTTCCACACTGCGAATGAGAAGCGGCAGGATGGAAACAGGCAACGTCACTGTCACAGGCAATGTCACTGTCACAGGCAACGTCACTGTCACAGGCAACGTCACTGTCACAGGCAACGTCACTCACGGGCAACGTCACTGTCACAGGCAACGTCACTCACAGGCAACGTCACTCACGGGCAACGTCACTGTCACAGGCAACGTCACTCACAGGCAACGTCACTCACAGGCAACGTCACTCACAGGCAACGTCACTCACGGGCAATGTCACTGTCACAGGCAACGTCACTCACAGGCAACGTCACTCACGGGCAATGTCACTGTCACAGGCAACGTCACTCACAGGCAACGTCACTCACGGGCAACGTCACTGTCACAGGCAACGTCACTGTCACAGGCAATGTCACTGTAACAGGCAACGTCACTGTCACAGGCAACGTCACTGTCACAGGCAACGTCACTGTCACAGGCAACGTCACTCACGGGCAATGTCACTGTCACAGGCAACGTCACTCACAGGCAACGTCACTCACGGGCAATGTCACTGTCACAGGCAACGTCACTCACAGGCAACGTCACTCACGGGCAACGTCACTGTCACAGGCAACGTCACTGTCACAGGCAATGTCACTGTAACAGGCAACGTCACTGTCACAGGCAACGTCACTCACAGGCAACGTCACTCACGGGCAACGTCACTGTCACAGGCAACGTCACTGTCAGGTCAGACAAGCCTACATGGAGGTGGCAAAGGAGGGTCAGCAAGTGTGGGGTCGTTTGGAAAACGTGGCTGCAAAGCACAAGAGGTCTTTCCCATTCTTTGAGGGCAAATGTCAAATCTTCTCTCCAACGTGTGCACATAATTGTGGGAGGATTTGAGAGTGTAATACGTGGGAAGTGGAGAATGGGTTAATGGTTGGGCTATGGCTAATAGGCAGAATCAAGCAGCCATGCCATCCTGCATGGCAAAGGGAGATTAAGAAGGGGATCTGAATTGAAAGGACGGGTTGGTTGCTAAGTCGACAGAGTACATGAACTTTGCTACCCCAATGAGTTTTGTGTGACTAAAACCTTTCTTCAAAACAAACCATGCCACAAAGTCACCTGGAGACATCCAAGGTCAAGGCATTGGCAACCAGCTGGATCTCATCATAACCAGATGTGACTCTCTGAACAGAACTCTTAACACAATTCAGCTACCACAGCACTGACTCTGATACAGATCACTCCCTGGTGTGCACAAAGATGAAGATGTAACCTTGAAGTTTTTTTCATTCAAAGCAGAAATGCTGTCCTCATATTAACATCAGCCATGTTGTCTGGGCACCAATAGTTCCTCGACTCAATTGAATAGGTGCTCTCTGGCATTTCCACACAGAGTACAGAAACAAAGTGGAGCTTCTATTGAAACACCATCCACAATGCCGCATTTTGAATGTATGGGAAGCAAGATAGAAGGATGCTGACTGGTTTGAGGTTAGTATCGTTTTGATTAAACCTTTCTTCGAAGCCAAGCAAGAAAACTCTGAATTCATGAAGAGCCACTCCGAGTCCGACAAATTGCGAGACGCTGTGCCAACAACTACTGGTTACAACTTTACCAGAATATCCAGATGTCCTTCAACACAGGGAATGGTAGAGACATATATAAAGGGATCAAAAAGGTCCAACTGCAAAGAAAACCATTCCATTGAAAACAAAGGCAGGGGAGGTCATCACCAACTTCAGTAAACAATTGGAGAGGTGGGTGGAACACTACCTTGAGTTGCACTCGAGAGAAAACCCCAGCAGCCCAAAACATACCCATACCCACTGTCACAGCTTCCAAAGTCAGATCGGCCTTCCTGAAAATGAACCCTCGGAAGGCTAAGGGACAGGATCCCTGGTCGTGTACTCAGAATCTGGGCGAACCAGCTGGCAGCAGATGTGTTCACGGACATCTTTAACCTGTCTCTACTCCACTCTGAGGTCCCCCACCTGCTTCAAGAAGACCACCATCATACCAGTGCCAACGAAGAACTATGCAACATGCCTCAATAACTACTGACTGGTGGCCCTGACATCAATCGTAATGAAGTGCTTTGAAAAGTTGGTCATGAAGCGCATCACCTCCATACTCCCGGAATGCCTTGACCCACTGCAATTCGTATACCACCGCAACCGGTCCACAGCAGACGCCATCTCCCTGGCCCTACACTCAACCCTAGAGCATCTCGACAACAAGGACTCCGACATTAGACTCCTATTTATTGACTACAGCTCCGCCTTCAACACCATAATCCCAGCCAAGCTCATATCAAAGCTCCAAAAATCTAGGACTTGGCTCCTCACTCTGCAACTGGATCCTTGACTTCCTAACCCACAGACCACAATCAGTAAAAATAAACAACACCTCCTTCACGATAGTCCTCAATACCGGGGCCCTGCAAGGCTGCGTATTTAGCCACTACTATACTCCCTGTTCACACACAACTACGTGGCAAAATTTGGTTCCAACTCCATCTACAAGTTTGCTGATGACACAACCATAGTGGGTCGGATCTTGAACAATGACGAGTCAGAATACAGGAGGGAGATAGAGAACCGAGTGGAGTGGTGAAGCGACAACAATCTCTCCCTCAATGCCAGCAAAACTAAAGAGCTGTTCATTGACTTCAGGAAGCAAAGTACTGTACACACCCCTGTCAGCTCAACGGGGCGAGGTGGAGATGGTTAGCAGCTTCAAATTCCTAGGGGTGCACATCTCCAAAAATCTGTCCTCATCCACCCACGTCAATGCTATCACCAAGAAAGCACAACATGTCCACATTGACTCTTACCAACTTTTACAGATGCACCATAGAAAGTATCCTATCGGGCTGCATCACAGCCTGGTGTGGCAACTGCTCGGCCCAGGACCTCAAGAAACTTCAGAGAGTCGTGAACACAGCCCAGTCCATCACACAAACCTGCCTCCCATCCATTGACTCCATCTACACCTCCCGCTGCCTGGGGAAAGCGGGCAGCATAATCAAAGATCCCTCCCACCCGGCTTACTCACTCTTCCAGCTTCTTCCATCGGGCAGCAGATATAAAAGTTTGAGAACACGCACGAACAGACTCAAAAATGGCCTTTTCCCCGCTGTTACCAGACTCCTAAATGACCCTCTTATGGACTGACCTAATTAAAACTACACTCCTAAATGCTTCACCCGATGAACGTGTCTATGTATTTACATTGTGTACCTTGTGTTGCCCTATTATGTATTTTCATTTAATTTTAATTTTATTTTCATCGACTAAATGATCTGTTTGAGCTGCCCGCAGAAAAATACTGTTCGCTGTACCTTGGTACACGTGACAATAAACAAATCCAAATCCAAAACGCTGTAGTATAAATTGTTAATGTTAAATATGTAAATATCTTCATCAGTGATGAATGATCACATAATAACAGAGCTTGGGAGAGATAGTTCCATGTAGACTATCGTGTAGGGACTACCTCGTAAACAGTTAGCCTAATGTTATATAAAAGATAGTTTATTAACAATATTATCTCCAGCCTTATCAATAAGTCTAGGACTACGACTACCAGTTACAAAAACAACAATAACAGAATCACCATGATATTGAATGCATGGTGGAGGACCTTAGCAATGCTATTGGGCACAATCGTCCGGCCTCGTCACACTAGCGCTCAAGCAGAATGAGGCCGGTGTATAGCAGCAGAGGCCAAAAACGGGAACTGCACCAGGCGTCAAACAGCTTGTGATGCAACTGGCCTGTTCCCGTAGGCAAATTCAGAATCTCGCCGTAGCGTGGTGAGAAACCAATTATCAGCACTAAGCTGCATTTCTATACAATTAACAAGAGCCACCCCTTATCCAACGGCTTCCTATCGTTCACTGGCCTCCCCAGCAAGTGCTCACTCTGGCACTGTTTGAAAAACGTGAACCTGACGTAAGGAATTCTGCAGGGAGCCGGGCAGGTGAGTGGCCATCTCTGCTCACAGGCAAAGAGCCCGGGGGCGCTGGGCTTGCCTCCTTTGTGCTCGGTGGGGGATGGGAGACCCACGGCGGAGGGGGTGGGGGGACCCTCCACAGGGGGGGGCCACCATGGGAGGGTGGGGGAGGCAACTGGGTGGTGACCGCTCGCTGCACCATTATGCCAATCCCTGGATTGTGTGTACACGTTCCAGGGGCAACCATTGTCCCTGCCCATCTGCCCCTGGACCACCCATAACCCACCTGCATCTGCCTGCCGAGGCCTCAGGCCGTGCAGTTGAAGGCTATTGCCAATTGGGAATTGGCAATCGTGGTTACCTGAGCCCTTCACACAACCAAAGTATATTCCCGTGGATGGGCGGGCCGTGTAACATGTGGGAGTCATTGCCTGGCATGCCAAACAAACCTTGATGCCTGGACAGTATACCTGAACACTGCGGGAGGCACCACCACACACGCAACAGCCGACATCCGAACACCCAGGGGATGGCCCAGCCGAAGGCTGCAGGACAGGTGGCAGCGGTGAGGGTCCGGCAAGACAGGATGGCCAGGGAGACCCTCACACTTGCCCGATTCACCTAGGACATGGCCTGGTCCATCGTCGCATCCTTACCCACCCACCACCTTCATTTCCCACCCTCCCAGGGTATGTGTCACATCACTCCAAGATGCTGGGACTGTGCCAGCACTGTCCACGGGTCACTGTCGAGGGCAGGGGGGTGATGAGCTGGGCGCTGATACTCCTCAATCTATGCCATAGTCTGACCCCAGCCTGTCTGCTGAGTGCTCGCACACACCCATCACCTGCATGTGGCAATGCTTTGCTGAAGAAAGTGACAGAGGCATCCTACTGGTTGTGCACAAGGGTGTTTATTGTTCAATATATGACCCCACTCTCCCGATGGTGCATCCCCCCCACCCCCCACCCCCTCACTCACGCCCTACCTACCCCACCCCGTTCTCCTGGTGCCCTCAGTGATCCTCGATGTGCTTTGCCCTCCTAGCTCTACCACCACATCTAGGTGTGTCCCCAGGATGCACATCAGAGGTGGAGGCAGCACTGGCTGCCTTGTGGTTGACCACCTGGGACGCTCGAGGGAATAGGACATCCCTCCTGACCTCGCCCCCATCCAGGAGACTCCCCAGGTCAGCATCCCCAAATCTTGGGACCGGTCTCCTGGGCCCCATTGTTGCGAGCTGGCTGGGCAAGTGCAGCCTCCGTGCTGTTCGACGTTGTTAGTGGGAGGCTGGCGAGTGTGGTCCTGGCGAATCAGTCAGCGAGCCAGCATTCGGGGCGAGAAGCCCGTGACACCTCATGACGTCGACCAATTAACATTGAACAGTGTTGCTGGCCTCGCTGGGCCGAGCGCCGGGAAACTCGCGGCAATTCCCGCTCACTACAGCACTTGGAAATGTTTCCGGAGAATCACGTCCTTTGATTCACTTGCCATGGATAAAGCTCCAGCTGCTGATGCTATACAATCTGAATGCATAAAACCCAGGATCCAGCACTCCTGCAGCATCTGTTTGAACAAATGAGACCCGGTGATTGAAGAAACAATCGGGATATTGCCCTGCCGAGCATCCTGAGAAACGTGTTTTCCTGTTTCACCCTTGTCGGGCTGCAAATCTAGGCTGAATGCATCAATCTTGAATCCCACTGTGCTTTCAGATCCAGAAGATCTATGACTCACATGCACTTCTCAGTCCAGCAGCTGTAAGAGGAATGTTGTGAACAAAGGAGTCCCCTACATATTGGCTTCATCGATCTCACCAAACCATTCGAGCATGTGAACACGTGCAATCTATTTAAGCTGCTGGAGAAAACTGGCTAGCTGCTGAAACTGCTCAATGTGATCCCCTCTTTCAGTGACAATATGGTGAGTAAGGCGAGCTAGCACGGGGCAACAGCGGAACCCACTGGGATCCACGGTGCAATCAAACTTTGTTGTGTTATCGCCCCGATACGCAAGAATGGTATTTTCTTTGCTGCTGTCCTGTCTTCAGGTCACCTACAGATGGTGTCTACTTACATACCAGAACTGATGGAAAGCTGTCCAGTCTTGCTTGCCCGAGTTTCAAGACAAAATCCTCAAAGTGGCAAGTCGTCATCAGAGAGTTGCTCCACACTGGCAGTGTCACCCTTGATGTGTTGGGCACTCTGGATCCATGGAGACTGCGTTTACCTCAGCAGTAACACATACAGGCTACCAACACTTGAAATGGTGCAACACTATTTTATTAAGCTAGAAACTGTTGAACATACTTTCACTGTGGGTCGACATTATGTTAGATTAAACTAAAGACCTAAGCCTATCCTAACCAGTGTATGCACTCAGCACATGGTGAGGATCTGTGCTGTAAGCTGTAGGCTCTGTCCTGCTGAGAGGCTGCATCCCGAATGAGCGGGAAAACTGATGCCCTCTGTCTTTATAGTGAGTGTGCTCTAACTGGTGATTGGCTGCGGTGTTGTGAATGTTGATTGGTCCTACTGTATGTCCATCAGTGTGTGTCTGCACCATGATATACTGGTGTATATTATGACAACCCTAACATTCCATACTGAGGAATACCCTCAGCAGCAAGTGAACAGACTCCCTCACGTCTGTAAAGGGTTTAGTATTGCCGACAGCATCAGGAAACCAATGTCATGCATTCCTCTATCGTGGTGAGACCTGGACAACATCTGCTAGTCAGGAGAAAAGGCTGAAGAGTTTCAGACATCCTCAGCATCACTTGGCAGAACAATATCATTAGCTCAGAGGTGTCCTACTTCCACGAGCATACATTCATTGCTAAGTCAATGACATCAGCACTGTCTCAGCCATGTCCAGCTGATGGATGATGGCCATTATGCCCATAGACCTTCAGTCAGGTAACTTGTCAAAACATCCTGGATATCCATGCTTCCACTACAAGGACACCCATAAGTGAGATATGACGATTCAGGACTATTTGTTCATAAGTTCTTTATATCATTACTGTAATTCTATTTTCATCCTTTGTCTCAAACCTCAATTCCTTCCTATCTCCGTAAACCCCTCCAACAACAAAATCTCCATAATAATGGTTTCACAAATTCTGCCCTCTTGGGAATACCCAACATTAATTGCTCCAACACCAACCCCTCCATATAAGTGCCGGGCAATGAGTGTGTGCAACAGCATAGATAATAATCATCTCCCCTAGACATTCAATCTAATAATCATCAATGGATCCCCCGCTATCAACATCATGGGGGTTACCATTGACCAGAAATTAAACTGGACCAACCATATAAATACTATGAGTGGGATTCTCCAGCTTCCCAGCTGCGTGCTTCTTTGCAGCAGGAGATGGCGGTGCACCATTCACTGGCGTTGGAATTCTCTCTTCCCACCACTGGGAATTCCCATTGAAGCCACCCCACGCCACTGGGAAACACGCGGGCACTTCCAGCAGGCTGGAAAATCCAGCCTCCAGCAAATGGCTGGGAATTTCTGGCCGACAGCTACTAGGGCAGGTCAGAGGCAGGAGATTTTGTGGTGAGTAACTCACCTCTTGACTCCCTAAAGTCTGTCTACCATTTAAAAGGCATAAGGCAGGAATGTGATGGAATACTCCCTACTTGCCTGGATGAATACAGCTCAAACAACACTCAAGAAGCTTGACACCATCCAGGACAAAGTAGCCAATTGATTGGCAACTCATCCATCACCTTAAACATTCACTTCCTCCATCCGGACACACAGTGGCAGCAGTGTGTACCATCTACAAGATGCACTGCTGTAATTCACCAAGACTCCTTCAACAACACCTTCCAATCCCACGGCATCTACCACTTAGAAGGACATGGGAAGCAGACACATGGGAACATCATCCCTCTGTGATATTATCATAACTATCAGCATTACAAGGGTTAATGTAGGGTCAAGAGTAGCCACTAGAGGGAGCTGCAGATACTACTATATAAAGCAGTGATGCTGGACCTCAGGGGAGGACTGTATGCAGGAGATAGCTAGTGAAGGTCATAAGCGCATTTAGTGTGAGAAGGTTAGATTAAAGTTTATACCAGTAGTGAGATTAGCAGTAGATGAGTGGAGTTAGATGTTATTGAACAATTCTGTATTCTAAAGGACAAAGTGTCGAAACCCAGTTTAGTAGTGTAAATAAAATAATAGCTTTGTTTAAGTAAAAGCTATACTGTGGTCTTTGTGGAACAATACGCCAACCATCCTAAGTAAGCAACACAAAGAACACTGCACCCTCCACCCTGCCTTGGAAACAATCACCGTTCCTTCACGATTGCTGCGTCAAAATCCTGGAACTTCTTTCTTAACAGCACTGTGGGTGTACCTACAGTCCAGCAGTTCAAGAAGGCAGCTCACCACCACGTTCTCAAGGATATTCAGGCAGGGGAACAAAATGTTGCCCTCGCCTGGAACGTACACACCCCTTGAATGAATTAATTTTAAAAACTCTTTAATGGCTCTTTCTTCAGCTGCCTGGACCCTAACCTCTGTAATTCCCTCCCGACAACTCGGAAGTCCCGTCCTCTGCCAATCAATGCTGAAGTGAGGGTCAAATTGCAGTGGGAATCTGAGAGTCGGCAGTAGCGCGTTTTGAGTCGAGTCTTGTGATGGCGAGCAGGGATCGCGAGATGTGATCTGATGCTGCATTATGCCACAAAGAAAATATCAAAATCCAATTCGGGTTCAGTCACTGGATTTAGTTATTTGGTCCAAATCTTCTTCAGGTTGGCCTAATCTTGCAAAGAAAAATGTACATGTGGACATGTGGCTTTGTGGTCGAAATTACAGCCTAGTGATGTTATCACCCAAACATTCAATACACTCCTGTCAAATTCCTATCTCTTTTTTAAAAAAAACTAAGAGAGGAATTTGGTAGACCAAACCTAAATGTTTGCACAATAACGTCAACTTAGAGGGGGGCAGTGTGTCTGCCTTTTCGCTTAACTTACAATGTTTTCCTTGATTGATGTGTACAAATTATGAGGGAGCCAGACAGGGTAGATAGGAAAGATTTGTTTCCCCGAGTGGAGGTCAATTATTAGGGGCCACTTGACAGGAAAATCGGCGCAAACTCCTCACCGATTCAGGTACAGGTGAGGGGCTAGCACTGGCGCTGCGTGAAATTCCCGCTGATCGCGGCGAAGGCAGCCAGAGAATGGCCGGGTCGCGTATGTGCATGGCTGACGACATGCACCGGTCGCACCGTAAAACATGGCGGCGACTATGCATGAGCCCTAACCCACCAACCGTCACCCCACAGCCCACCCTCTGGCCAGCACCCACCAGTCCCCCCAGCCCTACCAGAGCTCCCAACCCCCAGCCATGGTCACGGAACCCGGGCAAGTTTGGTGGCCCTGGACTATGTCTGCAGCCGGCACGCCAGGTTCCCGACCACTGGGACCACTTGTGGTCTGTGCCGTCAAGAACTCAGCCCATCGGGGGCAGAGCATCGCAGTGGGCCGCCAATGACGTGCTAATGTCGTTCATGATGATGTCGGATTGGAGGAGGCGAAGCATGGCAGACTGGCGTCAAACCGCCGCTGGCCACGATTCCGGTGTCGGAATCCATTCTCCGCCCAATCGCCGATCACGATTTTGACGTCGGGCTACGGAGAATCCAGCTCACAGTTTTGCTGATAGATTGAGCAAATGAAGAGCACTGTTTCAGAACAGGTTGCACACATAGAATCATAGAATTTACAGTGCAGAAGGAGGCCATTCAGCCCATCGAGTCTGCACTGGCTCTTTGAAAGAGCACCCTACCTAAGCCCATGCCTCCTCCCTATCCACGTAACCCCAACTAACCGTTTTGGACACTAAGGGCAATTTAGCATGGCCATTCCACTTAACCTGCACATCTTTGGACTGTGGGAGGAAACCCTAGCACCCGGAGGAAACCCACGCAGACACGGGGAGAACGTACAGACGCCGCACAGACAGTCACCCAAGCCGGGAATTGAACATAAACCCTTCTAATGGCCAGCCAGCATAAAGTTGGTGTTCATATCATAATTGATGTGCATTTCGCAATCCAGTGCCAGCTTTTAGGAGTTATCCATCTTACCCCCAGCACCGCTACCAACTCTCCCCCTCCCCCAAAATTGCTATTCAGCAAATAATTGGAATCTTCCCCTGGTCAACATTTCTCCCTGAAAATCACAGATATACTCATGGTTGTCTGCGCAGAACACGGCTGACGCAGAAAGAATGACACATTTGTCCATGTAACAACTGTCAGAGCATGTCAGGAATAATGCAAATGTTTGAACCATGTTCAGAAATTAAATTTGCCATCTCAGGCTCAGAGGAGCCATTCACTCGGTTGTTCCAAGTCCTATTTGTAGCCAACAACTAAGAAGTCAAAAAACAGGAGAGGGTAGCCACGACAAACAAGGAAGGGGAGAGGGGAGGAGGGAGACATGGATCCCAACCGTGCCCAACAAAAGAAGCATGAAAAGCAGTATCACACCAACATAGCAGGAGCAGGGTACAAGTACAGATGAGGGAAGAAGGCAAGATAAATGAGAAAAGTGGGGGTGATGGGGAGGGGGGGAGGATAAGGGGGGGGGGGGGGGGGAGCAGGGGAAACAGCCAGAGCCAAAAAAACTACTGGCGAACAAAAAACAGAACATCGTAACCACCACTGTAAATAATGCAAGAGAAGGACGATGATGCATGTAAATTATTGAAACCGACCGGCGGGTAAACATGTTTCTTTATCCTCTGTCTCCTACTGTTTGTCTATGCTTATCCTTGTTTTGCATACCACAAAAAACTCAATAAAAACATTCAAATGTTGATGTAATGAAGCATTAAATAAACCCAGATATTATTGAGTAACGGGAATAAAGAAGGCCTTGTGTGGCCATCATATCATCATCACATTTGTAACGGGCCCATGGTTTAAGAGCTGGTTCCATAATTCCACACTCCCAGTGGGAAAGCACTGAGAACCAGACCTCAATCAAGACTACAGCACGTGGCATCAGTTCTCTGATTCCCACTCCCTGAGGGTAGCATGCAGTCATGTAAAGTTTTATTGGGATCTTAATGGCTTGCAACAATGCACATCTATTAGGTTTCAAGACTAAACTCCTCCAGTTCTTGGATTTCAGATTGGAATACCTCATGTAGAACGTTTTGACAATTGCCGTATAAATATATGTTTTCCCATCAAGGCTGAAGGGGCCCCAAGATATTTTAGAAGAGAGAGCAGCTCTGTCACTACTCATTCCAGCCCCTAATGCGTCAGTGTTAATTTTCCGTTTCCCAAATGGCCTACCAATGTGGGCTCCGATGAGTTATATCGTTAAATTAGTTATAATTACCACACACTCTAGGGTTTTGTTCAATTTGAGCTAGTTTTTGTTCAATCTTGTATCTATTGGGACCTCCGCTGAAACCATTCCTCTCGGGATACGATAATAGTTGGAATAATGAGGTAAGAGGTGAGTTCCATGCTGAGCCATATTAGGCGAACCTTTCCCAAAAATAACTTAGTAATACTCCTTTCTCAGTGTTATTCACAAGCATGCCAACTTGGAATAAGTCTTGTCATTTAACAGCAGGCTGGCATTTCCTGTCTAGCTACTGCTGTGAAAGAGTTTAACGCTCGTTGTCACTAATTTGGCTCATTTCTAAATTTGTGAACATGGGCCACTCAGTGCCTCAGACAGGTTATTTTCAGACACTGTAGCAAGACATGTAATAATTCAGCTGCACAACATCCTGTCATTCAGCCTGACTTGACACTAAGCCTAAATACTATGATTTCAAAATTGCTTTCTAATCCCAGAGCTTTTAAGATTTTTTTTTTGGTTGCATTTGGCAACGGCCAAACTGGGGTGTTAACGTTAGAGATTATTTTACATTCAGCTGCGAGGATGTGGAGGAATCACGCTGTTTTAAGAGATAACTTTTGGTCTCTGCCAAGTAATGGTGTACTTTAGACAAGGCTCTAGAGAAATATGATACTAATTTGTGTCATTATCAAAGAATCTCAGCCCCAACAGTGAGGAAAAACAGTTTTGCTGATGTCAGCTTTTAAAAATTCAGAAATGTGGTTTTCTGCTGAGCAGCGACTTTCAACAATTTGGTTTCTTACAGTCGCAAGTGTTTTTTTTTAAAATAGGGGACAGGAGCAGATTTCCATTTGCAAAGATTTTCCCCATTGTGTTGTTTGTATACAATTTTGTGAGATACTTTCCCACACATTAAGGGGAAGAGATTTATTAGCCCATTGTCGGGTTGCGATGAGCATGTGGATTTTGTGCTGTCCACTCATTTGCATGATCGCAGCCTGCTACCAGTGCAACTGGTGCATGGCTAGCGATCACTACATACCCCCTCTTAAAGAAGAGGTGCACTCTGGTGCTGTATCTAGGGGGACTGTCTCAGGAAGGCTTTGATAGGGTGAAGGCTTAGAATAGATCAACACCCCAGAGTGAGGGTTCCCAGGTTCTCGGATAGAATAATTTAATTAATAACCTTTATTGTCAGAAGTAGGTTTACCTTAACATTGCAATGAAGTTACTGTGAAAGCCCCGAGTGGCCACATTCCAGTGCCAGCTCGGGTACACAGAGGGAGAATTCAGAACGTCCAAATTGCCTAACAGCACATCTTTCGGGACTTGTGGGAGGAAACTGGAGCACCCGGAGGAAACCTACGCAGACACGGGGAGAACGTGCAGACTCCGCACAGACAGTAACCCAATCCGGGAATGGAACCTGGGATCCTGGTGTCTTGAAGCAACAGTGCTAACCACTGTACTACCGTATCGTGCTGGGACAAAGACTGTGGGCGGAGCTTTCCCATATCTTTTGTCTAAGTGTGAACTGGGGTGGGAATAGCGGAGTGTAGCCCGTTGGCTGCGCTGCCGGCTTTCCCCGCAATATTTTTAAATATCTAGACAAAAAAAAATGAAGGGGTGGGTCCCACGACATCCTGCTGGCAATGGGGTCTCTGAATGAGCCTGATCCGCCAGCAACCTCTGCTCCTGAATGGACGTCCCGATAGAAAATAGAAAAGGGGAACCCACCCCCTCGATCACGGACCTGTGCCCCACCACCCCACGGAATCCTCCACATCCACCCTCTCAGACACCGACCCCCACCTCCCCCTCTCCAAGGAAACAAAACCCCCAGCACTGCCCCTATGGACCCCCCCCCCCATCATTGCCCCTTGGCACAGCCAGGGTACCGTCCCGAGCATGACCCTCTCCCTCCCAATTACCTCTGCACTCCCAGAAATTCTGTTTCCCAGGTCCCCATTTGTGAAAACCTGTTGTAAACCCTGCCGACCTCATGTCACACCACAGAGGGGGGCGTTTCCTGCATGGGGGGATATAACAGCAGGGCAGCTCGGCTAATTATATTAAAACATACTATAATGGAGTTTCCTTTATTGCATGTCGGGAACATCATTATATCACTGCCGAGTGACAGGGACAATTGAGTGGGGGAACCCACCATGCTAAAAGCCCGGTTTTGGACTCCCCCTCAATTCTCCACCCCCTCTGTCATTGTCACCCGCCCAAAATGGAGTCAGAAAATTCTGACCCTCCCCCACGTTTCTGCAGGGGACCAGGAGGACCTCAAGGCACACCTTGCAAAGGGACTGGGAGAAGCAGGTCAGGAAGTTGAATTCCCCAAATCTGGCCTTGAGAACTTGGCAAAGAAAAGTTCAATGAACTCACATGAGTAGTAAAGAGTGGTGGTTGGATTTTCAAATGACATCTAATATACCCACTGTGGTATTGAGGTCCCTTTAAGGGAAGGGGGGCGGGTTCGGTAGACCATGTGACGGGCTCGAGGGCAATCACAGGGGGGCGTGCTAACCCCGACCAGTATAGAGTTTGTGCAGGGCCCTAGGAGCAGAAACCCTGGCAGTGTGGACCCCAGAGCTGAAATGATTAGACCTGTTATATTGTGTTCTGTGCCTGTTACCTATCTGCTTTTGCCTTTCATCAATAAACCCCTTTGTTAACTACTGGAAACATCCAGTGTATGTTTCGAGTCACAACATTGGTGACACAGTAAAACATTCAATCGTAGCCTACATAGTACATTGTGAATTGGGGAGGAGGGAAGTAAGGAGCGGGTGAGAAAGGAAAGAAGCTCCAATGAGAGTCGGGAATTATTAAACAATGAATGAAAATGTCTATCATTGGTAAACTAAACAGATGTAACCAAGGGGTCAAGGATTGGAGTTAGTACATCGAATGGCTCTGCTATTTATTTTACCGTAAACAAGATCACACGTGAGGAGAAGCAAAAGGTGATAGTTTGCGGCTCCAAACATATAATTTAATTCAGAACCTCGCGTACTCGGAGGTACCCAATTCAAAGACCTTTGACTAGACAGTGAAATTGATCAAAGAACACTTCACCCCAAATCCCTCGATTATCCTCCAACAGTTTAATTCAGCAGCGAGGGATCACGAAGAGTCCATCTCAGCCTTCATAGTCAGGATTCGCCAACTCGCTGAGCACAGCGAGTTCTGTATCGTGCTTGGTGACATGTTGCGTGAGCAGCAGGTTTGTGGGATCCATCACCTCAATATTCAGAAGAGGCTCCTGGCTGAAGCCAATATAACACTGGAAAAATGATCGAGATAGCTCAGACGATGGAGTGCGCCGAGAAAGGAGCCACTGAGTTCCAAAGCGTGGCTGATGGGGAGGTCGATCAAGTGTGGGGTAGTATGGCCGCAAAGAGCACGGCAGGATCAACATACAAAGTAGAGAACTGTCCTCTGGACCGGACGAGAGTCAAAGGACCAAAAAAAAGCAGAGGTGGACTGCTATAATTGTGGAGGCGACCATCCAAAAGAGACTTGCCATGTTCGGGAGTTTTGTTTCTTATTTAATCACATGGGGCACATTCAAGTATGTTGCCCTGTTAGGCAAAACATGTGAACGCAAAAAAAAAAAAAATGGCAGCAGTCCACAGCACCACTGAACATAGCGGAGAAGAGCTCTGAAGAGAAGCATGCAATGTATCGGTTGAATGCAGTCCAGTTGAATAAGGCGCCCCCCAATTGAAATTGGCATATGGGTAAATATCAAACCCTTCAAAATGAAAGTCAACACTGGAGCTTCGGTGACCGTTGTAGGAGAGTTTTTTGAATATATCCGTGCTGGAATTCAGCTTTGAACAGTAATACAGTCAAACACTATGTACACTGGGGAAACCTTGAAAATCCTTGGAACAACCAACACACAAGTGGGGTACAAAGGGCAAAAGGTTGATCTGTCCTTGGTTGTCATAGAAGGGCACAGACACAGCCTGATGGGCAGAGACCAGTTACAGAAGATTAGGCTCAAATGTCTGGAAACTTTCAATATTCAATGGCGTCCTCCAAGATGTCCTAAGGAAGTAGGAAGACGTTTTCCTTTTTCCAAAATTTTTTCAATTAAGGGGGCAATTTAGCATGGCCATTCCACCTACCCTGCATATCTTTGGGTTGTGGGGATGAGACCCAGGCAGACACGGGCAGAATGTGCAAATTCGACATGGACAGTGACCCGGGGGCCAGGATCAAACCCGGGTCCTTGTATCGTGAGGTAGCAGTGCTGACCACTGCACCACCATGGCGCCCTTTTGAAGACGTTTTTCACAAGGAACAAAGGCATCAAAGCCAAAATCTATGTCAATCCAGACTCAACACCCAGGTTCTTCAGAGTCAGACCAGTAGCATATGCCTTGCATCTGAACGTTGAAGCTGGCTTTAAGAGATTAAAAGAGCTGGATACAATCAAACTGGTTCAGCACCCCAAGTGGGCGGCACCAATGGTCCCGATTCTCAAACTGGATCGTTCAATAAGAATTAGTGGGTACTTAGCCATGTACTCTTAGCCATGTACTCTTAGCCATGTACTCTTAGCCATGTACTCTTAGCCATGTACTCTTGCAACTTGAATTGGATGTAGAGCCCCTGAAGTTTGCCATAATAAACACCATCAAGGGCTGTTCCAGTACAAGAGATTACCATTCGGCATCGCTTCAACTTGTGCTATTTTCCAGAGTAGCATGAAAAATCTCCAGGGAAATCCCAAGGTTATGGCCAACTATGACAACGTTCTAGTCACTGGCACAACCCTGGAAGAACACATGTCAAGCCTGAAGGAGGAATCAAAGAGGTTTCGGGATGCAGGGGTCCGTCTCAAATGTGAAAATGTAATTTCCACTGTTACATCCCCTGGAAGAAAAGATCAAGCCTATAACCGAAGTTCCCACATCCAAAAATTTCAGGAATCTCAAATCCTTCTTTGTAATGGTAAATTATTATGGGCGATATATTTCAAATTTAACCACGCCAAGCCTTTCAGTCCTCAAACCTCTTGGTTCACTTTGATCCTGACAGTGTAGAGGCAGTACTATCCCTCAAGATGGTTCTAAGCGCTCTATCACATTTGTCTCCAGGACCCTTTCAGAAGCAGAATGGAGTTATGCCCATATTGAGAAGGAGGGCTTAGCAGTCATTTATGGTGTGGAAAAATTGCACCAATATGTGTAAGGATGGCGATGTGACATAGTTACCGACCATAAGCCATTAGTGGGACTTTTAAGGGAAGACAGGCCCACACCACCTATAGCCTCAGCCTGGGTGCAGTGTTCGGCCTTGCTGCTCAGGCCCTACTATTATGCTTTCCAGCACTGGCCCGGCACGTAGATTGCCAGTGAAAATGCATTGAGTTATCTTCCCCTGCCACAAGTGTCCCGATGCCATCAGTATTCCAGGAGATTGTATTGGCTTTGAACTTTCTAGGCATCCTGCCACTATTGGCCGGACACATTCACAACTGAACCCAGAGAGACCCCATACTACCAAAGGTGAAGAGAATGATACAGACTGGGTGGCACTATGAGAAATTTGAGCAAATAAGCCCCTATGTTATCTGTCAAGATGAGTTAACCTGCGAGGATGGGTTGATTTTGTAGGGATCGTGAGTTGTTGTTCCGCCTCCAGCAAGAGGACCCCTCCTACAACAGCTACATAGCACCCACCCAGGGCAGTCAAAGATGAAGATGCTGGAATGCAGCCATATCTGGTGGCCAGGCATAGATAAAACCATTGACGAATTGTTGCAACAGCCCCGCCCATGTCAAACACAGCAGTCCCTGCCTCTGTCGGCCTTTAGAATAGTCAGGTCACCTGTGGACCTGGGTCCAAGTTGGCTACGCAGGCTCTTATATGGGCAAGAGTTTTTTTTAACATAAGTTTAGAGTACCCAATTCTTTTTTTCAATTAAGGGGCAATTTAGTGTGGCCAATCTACCTAACCTGCACATCTTTGGTTTGTGGGGGTGAAGCCCACGCAGACACGGGGAGAATGTGCAAACTCTACATGGACAGTGACCCGGGGCCGGGATCGAGCCCGGGTCCTTGGCGGCGTGAGGCAGCAGTGCTAACCACTGCACCACCACACCGCCTGGGCAAGATGATTTTTGTTCTTGTGGATGCCCTCTCTAAGTGGCTATTTGTTCAGACGATGGGGACCACAACTCCATTAACTGAGCGTGGGTAAAAAGTGGGCGGCATGGTAGCGCAGTGGTTAGCATTGTTGCTTCACAGCGCCAGGGTCCCAGGTTCGATTCCTGGCTTGGGTCACTGTCTGTGCAGAGTCTGCACATTCTCCCCGTGTCTGCGTGGGTTTCCTCCGGGTGCTCCGGTTTCCTCCCACAAGTCCCGAAAGAGGTGCTTGTTCGATGATTTAGACATTCTGAATTCTCCCTCAGTGCATTCGAGTGTGGTGACGAGGGGATTTTCACAGTAACTGCTTTGCAGTGTTAATGTAAGCCTACTTGTGACAATAAGAAGGATTATTATTATTGTTACCTTATCCACACCTTTTATCATCTTGTATACATCAATTTGATCTCCTCTCATTCTTCTAAACTCTAGAGATTAAAGGTCTACACTGTTCAATCTCTCTTCATACTACAAACCCCTCATCTCTGGAATCAACTTAGTGAACCTCCTCTGAACTGCCTCCCATGTCACTGCATTTTCCCTCAATTTAGGGGACCAAAATTGTGCACAATACTCCAGGTGTGATCTCACCAATGCCTTGTATAGTTGCAACAACATTTCCTTACCTTTATACTCTATTCCTTTAGCTATGAATGTCAACATTCCATTCACTTTCTTTATTATCTGCTGTATCCGCATGCTAGTTTTCTGTGACTCATAAACGAGGACCTCCAGATCACTCTGCAACGGAGCATGCTGAAGTCTCTCCCCATTTAGATAATAAGTTGCCTTTCCATTTTTCCAACCAAAATGTATGACCTCACACTTATCCACATTAAAGTCCATCTGCCACATTTTGGTCTGCTCTCCTAATCTATCCATATCCATTGGTAAGGTCTTATTTCCTCATTACAACTTACTGTCCCATCTATTTTTTAATTGTCTGCAAATTTGGCTATAGGACCTTCTATCCCTGTATCCAAGTCGTGTATATAGATTGTAAATAGTAGGGGCCCAAGAACTGAACCCTGTGGTACCCCACTAGTTACATCTTGCTATCCAGCAAAATACCCATTTATCCTGACTCTCTGCCTTTTGTCCATCAGCCAGTCTTCTATCCATGCTAATAAATTACCCAAAATCCCATGTGATCTAACCTTGTGAATGAACCTTCTGTGCGGCACCATATCAAACTCCTTCTGGAAGTCCAGAAATACTACATCTCTAAGATCCCCATTATCCACTTTGCTTGTTACATCTTTGAAGAATTAGTCAGACATGATTTACCCTTCATAAAACCATGCTGACTCTGATGGATAGTGTTTTGATTTCCAAATGTCCTGATATTACTTCCTTGATAATTGATTCTGACAATTTTCCAACAACAGATGTTAAACTAACTGGTCTGCAATTTCCCACATTCTACCTCCCTCCCTTTTTGAATAAGGGCATTAATTAGCATTTTTCCAATCCACTGGAACCTTTCCCATGTCCAGGGAATTTTGGAATATGATAACCGATGGATCAACTATCTCTGCTGCCACTTCATTTAACACCTAGGATGTAGGCCATCAGGCCCTGGGGACTTGTCTATCCTCAATCCCAATAGTTTGTTGAGTGCAGTTTCCCTATTGATGTTGATTGTTCTGAGTTCCTCCCTTTCTATTACCTCTGAATTGTCCATTCCTAGAGGAATGGTACTAGTGCCTCAACTGTGAAAACTAAGGGGTGCCACACGGCCCAATGGTTCGCACTGGGACTGCGGCGCTAAGGACCTGGGTTCGAATCCCGGCCCTGGGTCACTGTCCGTGTGGAGTTTGCACATTCTCCCTGTGTCTGCATGGGTTCCACCCTCACAACCCAAAGATGTGCTGGTTAGGTGGATTGGCCATGCTATATTGCCCCTTAATTGGAAAAAAAAATAATAATAACAGCTTATTGTCACAAGTAGGCTTCAATGAAGTTACTGTGAAAAGCCCCTAGTCGCCACATTCCGAAGCCTGTTTGGGGAGGCTGGTACGAGAATGGAACCCGCGCTGCTGCCTTGTTCTGCATTACAAGCCAGCTATTTAGCCCAGTGGCTAAAATAATTGGGTACTCTAAATTTATAAAAAGAAGAAAAAAGAATTGTGAAAACTGAGGCGAAGTATTGATTTAGCATCTTTGCCATGTCTGTGTTCCCCCACTATTAACTCCGGTTTCATCTTCAAAAGGACCAACATTCATCATAGCGACTCTCATCTCTTTTCTGTACTTATGTAGCTTTTGCTATCCTTTTTAATATTTTACTCTGGTTTTCTTTCGTAATTTACCTTGGCTCTTTTATTACTTTTTCGGTATCCCTTTGTTTATGTTCGAAAGGGTTGTTGAAGAGGCACCCTGGAGGAGTACATAAAAGCAGAAGTCACCCACTAGATGGACAGTAAGGGAATACATACGGCTGAATTATTCAGTGTTATATATATCACTGGAAATGTTGTTGGATAAAGATGTTATGGAATTTTTTTTCATGGTTATTTTTATTTCATGATTTATGCTCAGGGGTCTGACGAGCAGGTGTCAGAAAGCCCAGCAGCCTCTGCTTCATGGTAATGCAAAGAGACCAGCTACAGCTGACCAGCACACAACGGGCAGGCATTCATTAACAAACCACCTGCCTGCACAGTCAGGGAGTGGTAATTCTTGGCAGTTGTGCAGTTCTCTCTGTTAATATGTGGGGCCCACAGAAACGCGTGTCAATGGCTCCCTACAGCACAGGGAATCCTGCTAGCTTGCCAAAGTGACATGCCTGCTCCTCTCTGGTAAGAAAGAAGACTGTAGAGTCCTCTTTCCTTCTGATCATAGCCTCTGCCATTTCCCTGATTGCTGAAAATGTTGCCTGCTCCCATCTGAAAGGATCTACTGAGGTAGAAATTGAGGGTCTTGGTGATAATCACAGCCACTGGCAGCGCCATTCTCACCACTGAATGTCCAGTTGCAGGAGGTGGCACAGTTCAGTGACCACCTTCTTGTTGAAACACAAGAACTTCAGGCATTGCTCCAAGGTGGAAATAGAAGAATTGGTCTCTGCATACAGCTTCTCTTCTGCCTCTATGCCATCTTCTTAGTCCCGATTACTGATGGCAGGCATCTTCTCACAGGTCTTCCAGCTCCTCCAGCCACCTTGTAAAAGTTCAATACCATGCCCTTGAGAATCCTAAAGCTTTATGAAACTCCTCCAATAACACTCAACACCGTGGTTCCGCTCATTCTGCAACACTGGGAGAAAGTCAAAAGCAATTTTGCTGGAAAGTGGATAGTTAGTGCTTTAAGCTATGCTGTGGGGCGTAAGGGTGGGGAGGTGGCGGCATGGGGGGCATTTAGGAGGTATGGGCATGTGTTAAGTTAAGCATGGCATTACAGGCCCAGCAAGGTCCAAAATGGCATCAGATTGTGTCCTACATAAAAAGCACCATGATGTGTCCACTTTGCAGGCTCCTAGTGCAGGTCCGGCACATCCACGTTACTGCCCTAACAATCATGGCACACAGTGTCGGAAGTAGT
The DNA here is from genome assembly GCF_902713615.1 of Scyliorhinus canicula. NCBI lineage: Eukaryota > Metazoa > Chordata > Chondrichthyes > Carcharhiniformes > Scyliorhinidae > Scyliorhinus > Scyliorhinus canicula. Next base: position 235,105,568 of record NC_052148.1, on the reverse strand, counting down.
CTGGTCAACAGTTTTAAAGTTTGGAGCTTTGGTAGCGCCATCACCAGCAAAGAGACAGAGCTGAATTACGGGGCCTAACTTTCCACTGGAAAGGGTACTTTAGATCCTTCATCACCTTGTGCAAATAATGACAGAGAAACATCAAAGGGACTCGGAGAACCAAATTTATCCCATTGTAGCCATTGAGTTACATTTCAATAAATTTGTATTTTCCTGACTTGGATTCAAAACAAAATGGGGGCATGATTTTACGGCCGCATTGCACTTCAGTGAGAGCGTGACGTGGGCATTAGATTGCGGGAGAGGCCAAAATCGAGAACCACGCCAAGCGCCGATCGGTTTGAGATCTAACTGGCCGGCTCCCGCTGGCGTAATCAGGATTCCACCATGACGTGAAACCAATAATCACCACTTACAGCCAATCTCTATACAGTTAACGGGAACGAGCCCCTATCTAATGGCCTTGCGTGACCGTCCTTCCCAACAAGTGGTCACGCAGGCGTCGATTAGTACACTTTTTGAAAAACGTGAAGCTGGCGGAAGGGCTCCGAGGAGGTGAGGAACCATCTTCACTCCTGGGCAATGAGCCCATGGGCACAGGGGCTGCTGTCTATTGAGGAACTGGGGCTATTGTCTCAATGCCCGAGGGTCCGCCATGCCATCCCCTGGGTCACGAGTTCCCATTATAGGGGAAACCCCAGCCGCTGCCTGACTGTCCCACCGACCACCCATAGTTCCCACTAAACATAGAAGCCTCTGGTCGCGCGGCTGAAGGTTATTGCCAATAGGGAATTGACAAAAGTAGTTAAGCAAGCACTTAACAGCTCCCAAGTGTATTCCCATAAGTAGGCATGCCATGACGCATGTGGGAATTATTACCTAGCATCCCAATCAGCCCATGAGGCCTGGACACTGTGGCTGAACACTGCAGGAAGCAATACCACGGACGTAGCAGCCAACATCAGAAGAGCCAGGGCTGAGTCCCAGCAGCGGGGACATTTCCGAGACCAGAAGGTGGGTGTGTGCACCGGGGAGGGGTACAGGGTCTGCGGTCCGGTGACCAGCTGGGATGCCTAGGCAGGGTATGTCGATGGCAGGGGATGTGTTTGGGGTGGGGGGGGGGGGTGCTGAACGGTGATAGGGTGAGGTGAAGCAATGGGGGAATGGAGGGTCGCGGGGGGGGAAGACACCGGTGGTTGTCCGCCTCTCACCCTCTCCAGTTCCTTACAGATATTACACCGGATGGAGGACAGGCGGCAGCGGTGATGATCCGGCGAGGACAGGTGGCGGCGGTGATGATCCGGCGTGCCCGGAGGGCCAGGGAGAGGCCCTCAACCTCGTAGGCCACACATAAGACGTGGCTCCGTCCATAATCCCACCAGCCCTCCTCCCCCTTCCCCTCACCCATTCCCCCACCCCCCTCCCTCCCCACCCTGCACCTTCTTGTTCCACCATCCCAGGGTCTGTGTGGCAGGACTGTGTCGGCCTGTAAACAGGTGACTGTCGATGGCAGGGTGGTGATGATAACCGCTGAGAGCTGGTGCTCCTCAATCTATGCCATAGTCTGACTCCTGCCTGTCTTCTTAGTGCTCGCTTACACCCATCCCCTGCACGTGGTGTGCCAGGAGGTGGGCAGGGCGGGAGGTGGGGGGGTGGGGGGGGGGTGGAATTCAGGACCACCGTGCCCGAGGAGCTGGGGCAGGAGATTGGTGGTCGGCCCGCATTGTGTAAGAAAGTGGCAGAGGCATCATATTTCTTGAATTTTTTAATGCTGTACATATATGTCCCCAACTTCCCCTAAACCCGGACTAGGACATGCTCTGGAGACCCACGACAATATCCACCTGTGACTGAGACATTCACTGGAGACTCACGACAATACCCACCTGTGACTGGGACATTCTCTGGAGCCCCACGACAATACCCACCTGTGACTAGGACATGCTCTGGAGCCCCACGACAATACCCACCTGTGACTAGGACATGCTCTGGAGTGCCCCGGAAATACCTACCTGTGACTAGGACATTCTCTGGAGTGCCCCGGAAATACCCACCTGTGACTAGGACATTCTCTGGAGCGCCCTGGAAATACCCACCTGTGACTAGGACATTCTCTGGAGCCCCACAACAATACCCACCTGTGACTAGGACATTCTCTGGAGTGCCCCGGAAATACCCACCTGTGACTGGGACATTCTCTGGAGACCCACGACAATACCCACCTGTGACTAGGACATGCTCTGGAGTGCCTCGGCAATGCCCACCTGTGACTGGGACATTCTCTGGAGTGCCCCGGAAATACCCACCTGTGACTAGGACATGCTCTGGAATGCCCCGGAAATACCCACCTGTGACTGGGACATTCTCTGGAGTGCCCCGGAAATACCCACCTGTGACTAGGACATGCTCTGGAGTGCCCCGGAAATACCCACCTGTGACTGGGACATTCTCTGGAGTGCTCCGGAAATACCCACCTGTGACTGGGACATGCTCTGGAGTGCCCCGGAAATACCCACCTGTGACTAGGACATGCTCTGGAGACCCACGACAATACCCACCTGTGACTGGGACATGCTCTGGAGTGCCCCGGAAATACCCACCTGTGACTAGGACATGCTCTGGAGTGCCCTGGAAATACCCACCTGTGACTGGGACATTCTCTGGAGCGCCCTGGAAATACCCACCTGTGACTGGGACATTCTCTGGAGTGCCCCGGAAATACCCACCTGTGACTAGGACATGCTCTGGAGTGCCCCGGAAATACCCACCTGTGACTAGGACATGCTCTGGAGTGCCTCGGCAATGCCCACCTGCGACTGGGACTTACTCCCCAACGGCTCATACAGGTTCAGCTGGGACTGGGATACATCCCCCAGCGAGTCGGACATGCTGCCGAGGCGCTTAGCAAAGGCCGCCACTGACTGAGCCATGTCTTGGACGCATCTACACATGCTGCTGAAGTTGTGCTCCAGGCTCTCCACTGCGGTTGCCACCCTAGTAGTGTTGGCCTCGGTACCGCGCATTGTGGGCACTATCTCCTGCAGCCGTAGCCTCTGTGACTCCTCCAATTGATTATGGACCTGACATTACTGACATCCCCCTCTGAATCTCTGTACTCTATCGACTGCATCAGCTCCGGGTAACCGTGATCAGTAGCGCAACATCTGACTGTGACCCAGCTGGGTTCTGGGAGTCGGCAGACCTCTGGCTGCTGCCTCACCTGGGTGTTCCTACCTCCACGTGATGTGCGTCAGCAACTGTGAGGTGCTCACCAGACTATGCCGCAGAAGCCTGACCACTACTGTTGTCCACGAGGTACGTGTTGTGCGCTGGTGGAGGGTGGGGGTGACAGCTGTGCCGCGAAAACGGTGGTTTCCTCGGAGCTCTCCTTCAAGGTGTTTTCATGGGAGATGGGGGGGAGGGGGGGAGGGGGGGAGGTGGAGGGGGAGGGGGGGAGGTGGAGGGGGAGGTCACCCCGGATGGGCCAACACTGTTGGCTGGATGTCCTGTAGGATAATGGTCAGTGGGAGGGATGGGCCAATCTGTATGATATTACCAACTCAGGTGCAACAGGTTATCTGGGTGGGGGCAGATGGACCCTCACCTCTGTGCCATACGCCAACCTCGGCGTCAGTGCCAGGGGACCAGTGCCAACCCACCCATGTGGACCGGTGGATCTTCTTAAAGAACTGGGCGCCAGTCCTCCTGATAACTCTCCCCGAGCTGAGGGCTGCTGCCACTTCCTCCCAGCTACACGGGCTTCTCTGTGGCTGGTTACTCTCCTTCGTGCCCCTCAGTGGAAAAGGACATCCTGTCTGCACTGGACCGCATCAACAATCTGGCCAGGTCGGCATCCCCGAATCATTGGGGCTGGTCTCCTCGGTAGCATGGCTGAGAGCTGTGTGGGGTTGGCTGTGTAGGAGTGGTTTAAGTGCTGCTCTCCCTTGTTGGCGGGGTGCTGGCAGGCACAGTCCCGGTGAATCAGCCAACAGGACCTTCATTTGCGGTGTCAAGCCGTGGGCCTCATTAGGTGGCCCGATTAACATTTGATACGAGTGACGGCCTCGCCGGGTTGAGCGTCGGGTAGGTCACGGCAGTTCCCACTCGCCACCACACTTAGAAACATTTCCATTAAATTGCACCCAGTAAGTCTCTCAAATGCTGATGAGGAGATGAGTAGTTCAGTGCTTTGTGTATTATAGCCCATTACAATGATCGCTGATAAGTGCAGCAAATAGACAAATGTGTTTAATAACAAGATAAACACAAATTGTGTTATTAGCATTTTGTGTGAAATCTGCCTGCAGAACACAATGTGAAACAAGTGGCCTTTGTAGACGTCTCACCCCGATTTCAGCTGCCACAAAACTGAGTGATGATCATCCCTGTTGCCTAATTATTCTCTCATTGATGACTCTGACGCAGTATGATGCTATACTAATCAGACCTCATTCATCAACTTGCTGCTCTGAATAGGCAGGCTGCCAAAGCTACTCTACATGTCTCACCATGATGAAGCTGTTGACCATCTAAAGTTAATCACAGAATCATAGAATGCTCAAAGCACTGAAAGAGGCCACTCAGCCCATTGTGTCTGTACTGCCTTTCTGAAGAAGCCATTCACCTATTGCTATTCCCCCACCTTCTCCCCGTAGCCACAAGAACACAACACAAGGCATTGCAGCAGGAGTTGACCCATGGCTCTTTGAGCCCTCCCTGCTATCCAAGATGACCATGGATAATCTTCGGCTTTAATTCCAGTTCCCCGCCCATTCCCCAAAATCCTTGATTCCCTGAGAGATCAAAAATTTGTCTATCTCAACCTTAAATGTATTCAATGCTGGAGCAACCACAGCTCTTGGGGCAGGGAATTCCAAAGATTCGCAACCCTTGGAGTGAAGGTATTTCACCTCATCTCAGTCCTTATTCTGAGACTGTGCCGCGTGTTTTACATTCCCCCATCAGTGTAAACAATCTCTCAGCATCTACCCTATCAGACCCCTTCAATGAGATTGCCTCTTGTTCTTCTAATCTCCCGAGAAAATAGACCCTTCTTGCTCACCCTCTCATCACAGGACAACCCCCACAGCCCATGGATCAATTTAGTGAACCTTCGCTGTGCCACCTTCAATGAAAGTATACTCTTCTTAAATGTAGAGACCAAAACTGCACGTGCCTCTCCAGATGTGGAGCCCGATCTACCGGCCTCATCGCACCTGACACGGGACACTACGACGCCATTGGTGTACCATAACTTATAGGGTCTCCCAGGTGATCGGAGGCCCCTGGATGGTCAGGCTCTGGGTAAAGTGGTACCCTGGCATCCCTTATGCCAGCTGGGCACCATGGCACCACCAGCTTGGTACCCTGGCAATGCCAGTGTGATGACCGGGTGGCACTGTCAAGGTGCCCCGGTGATAGTACCAGGCTTGCAGTCTCAAGGTGCTCGGGTGGCAACTTGACTGCGCTAGGGATCGGGCCAAGGGGTGCCCTGCCCTTATGGGGTGCTGGAAGCTTGAGGAACCCCTCATTGGTAAGTTTGGACATTGGGGGCATCTGGAGGCCACGGCGGGGGTTGATTTAAAAATGGTTCCCCAATCCCGTCCTTCACTGGCAAGCTGAGCTCGTTAATGCAGGAAATGGGACAAAGTGTGGCCTCGACGGGGCGTTCCATGCCAAGGCCCAGAAATGAAGCAGAGTCCTATGTAATAGCGGGGTTATTCTCAGTGCTGCCAGCACCAGGAAACACCCGGCTAAACGTGCCCAACTAGGGTCTCTGTTTCCTTTCCATTAAATTGCGTCCGTGGACTCACCAGAACACTGTACAAATTGAGCAATGCTTCTTTACACTTGTTCTCTAAGCCCCTTGCAATAAATGCCAACATGCCATTTGCCTTCCTAATTTCTTCCTGTGCCGGTATGTTAACTTTATATCTTCCTTGTCTGAGTACACCCACGTCCTTTTGAAGATCCACACTTGCAAGTTTCTCATCTTTCAAAAAATATTCAGCTTTTCTTCTTTTAACCAAAGGGAATAACTTCACACTTGCTTACATTATACTCCATCAGACATTTTAGCTCACAAGGCTAAATCGCTGGCTTTTAAAGCAGACCAAGCAGGTCAGCAGCACGGTTCGATTCCCGTACCAGCCTCTCCCGGACAGGCGCCTGAATGTGGCAACTAGGGGCTTTTCACAGTAACTTCATTGAAGCCTACTCGTGACAATAAGCGATTTTCATTTCATTTTCATTTCATTTCATTTTGTTGTCCACTCACTTAACATGCCTATATATTTTTGCAGCCTACCTGTGCCCTGCCCACAGCTTACCTTTCCACCTAGCGTTGTATTATCAGCAAACCTACATTGATTACTCTCTGTCTGAGTATCTAAATAATTAATATAGATCATAAATACCTTAGGCAGGACATGGGGCCCGGGCATGAGAGGCGACACAGCGTTTACGCCAGGGCCAACGTGCACGGGACGCTCTGATCGACTCCAGGTTCACATACTCGGAGTGGGACTGGCCAGGCGCATGGACACCGCATCCCACTCCCACGCCAGCCTCCCTCCCACCCCCCCCCCTCTCCCCCCACCTGCAACCCCCTCCGTGATACATATCTGCAGCTCTATAGGGTGCGGGCTCTGGGTTGGCAGTAACAGAGGGTCAGGTCCATGGGATGGAGGATGATGACAACCTGCTCTGTGATGAGCTCTGGTTCTGCGCATCGTTTGACAATGTCTAACAGCCGCAGACGTCCACGATTCCTACCCCGGCATCATGCCAAGGGCAGGATTCTCCATTGCCCGACCCCGATATTGTAATCGACGACCGGGGGGGGGGGGGGGGGGGGGGGAGGGGTCTGTTTTAGGCAACATCGGTGAGTACACCACACATTGTTGGGATGGCCTCATGACATCAGGTGAAGGTCTTCCCTGATGCTCCGCCCCAGATGGGCCAACTTCCCGAGGCCACGGGACGTGTGTGCTCTGAGTTTTTGTCAACCTCGCGTGATGGCTGCGGACCATGTACAGCGCCGCCACAGTCGGGTATGTGAGCCGTTCAGCTGGCCGGGGGGCTTCAGCAGGGGCTGGGGGGGCTGGTGGGGATGGTCAGGGGTGGTGAGGAGTGGTACGGGGGTACACTATCTGGCAGCCCGGGTCCGCACGTGGCCGGCTGCATGTTGTCCGGTGCAACCACCACAGGTCGACGCCATGTGCATGCGCGTGGCCATTTTCCAGCTGTTTCTGGTACGGGAACCGGGAGTTTTCGGGAACGTGGCACGGCTCCTAGCCCCTCACAGGTTCCGGAATCGGGTAGGGTTCAGCGCCAATTTTGGCGTCATAAAATGCCACTGCTCCCACGCTGCACCGGCACTTCGCCGCAAAATCAGCGAATCCAGCCTCAGGAATGGAGACCTTCGCTGTAGCTTTTTATTTTGAAATTCATGTTTAATATTGTGCCAAACTTTGTCATTCTGAAAATTGTTCATTGGCCCTTTGAGTGAGAAAAATTTGAAATGTGGTCCCCCTCACGCAAAAAGGTTGGATAAGCCTGGCATAGGCCATCAGGCCACAGGGATCTGTCGCATTTTAGTCCCTCAGGTTTCTCCAGTACTCTTTCTCTGTTGACATTAACTTCCCTCAGTTCATCACTCTTTTTATCCCATTTCACCATCTATTTCTGGAATAAGACATCTCTTTTACTGTGAAGACAGACACAAAATATTTCAATTCCTCTGCAATTTCTGCATTTCTCATGATAGTTTCATCCATCTCTGATTCAACAGACCATCATTAACAATAGCTACTCTCTTCCATTTTATATGCTTAGAAAAGCTTTCATAATCTGTTTTATATTACTGGCAAGTTTACTCTCATATTCTATTTCTTTCCTTTCAATCAACTTTTTGATATTCTTTGCTGTTTTCTAAAACCTTCCCAATCCTTAGACTTGTTACGGCGTTTTAGTGATGTGGAGATGCCAGCATTGGACTGAGGTGAGTACAGTAAGAAGTCTTACAACACCAGGTTAAAGTCCATCGAAGGAGCTGCGCTCTGAAAGCTAGTGATTTGAAACAAACCTGTGGGACTTTAACCTGGTGTTTTAAGACTTCTTACTGTCCTTGAGAAGGTGATCAAGAGCTGTCTTCTTGAACTGCTGCAGTCCTTGTGATGTAAGTACAGCCACTGTGCTGTTAGGGAGGGAGTACCTGAATTTTCACCAGTAACAGTGAAGGAACGGCAACATATTTCCGAGTGAATGACTTGGAGGGAAATTCCAGGTGGTGGTGCTCCCAGGCATCTGCTGTCCTTGTCCTTCTAGATGGTAGTGGCCATGAGTTAGGAAGGTGCTGCCTAAGGAGCCTTGGTTCCTGCAGTGCACCTTGTAGATGGCACTCACCGCTGCTACGGTTCATCAGTGGTGGAGGGAATGAATGTTTGTGGAAGGGGTGCCAGTCAAGTGGGTTGCTTTGTCCTGGACGATGTTGAGATTCTTGAGTGTTGTTGGAACTGCAAACACCCAGGCAAGTGGAGAGTATTCCATCACACTCTTGACTTGAGTCTTCTAGGTGGTTGGCAGGCTTTGGGAATCAGGAGGTGAATTACTCGCCGCAGGATTCCGAGACTCTGATCTGCTCTGGTTGCCACAATATTTATATGGCTAGTCCAGCTCATTTTCTGATCAGTGGTTACCCCCATGATGTTGATAGTGGGGGTTCAGTGATGGTAATGCCATTGTATGTCATGGGCTGATTGTTTGATTCTCTCTTATCCGAGATGGTCTTTGACTGGTACTCGTGTGGTGCAAATGTAACTTGCCACTTGTCAGCCCAAAGCTGGATATTGTCCAGGTCTTGGTGCATTTGCACATGGACTGCTTCATTATCTGAGGAGTCACGAATGGTGCTGAATATTGTGCCATCATCAGCAAACATCCCAACATCTGACCATATGTTGGAAGGAAGGTCATTGATGAAGCAGCTTAAGATGGTTTGGCCTAGGACACTGCCCTGAGAAATACTTGCAGTCATAGAATCATAGAATCATACAATTTACAGTGCGGAATGTCCCGGGACTGAGATAGATAGAATTTACAGTGCAGAAGGCCATTCGGCCCATCGAGTCTGCACCGGCTCCTGGAAAGAGCACCCCACCCAAGGTCAACACCTCCACCCCATCCCCATAACCCAGTAACCCCACCCAACACTAAGGGCAATTTTGGACACTGAGGGCAATTTATCATGGCCAATCCACCTAACCTGCACATCTTTGGACTGTGGGAGGAAACCGGAGCACCCGGAGGAAACCCACGCACACACGGGGAGGATGTGTGGACTCCGCACAGACAGTGACCCAAGCCGGAATCGAACCTGGGACCCTGGAGCAGTGAAGCTATTGTGCTATCCACAATGCTACCGTGCTCCCCTAATGACTGACCTCCAACAACCACAACCTCATTCCTTTGTGCTAGGTATGACTCTAACCAGCGGAGAATTTCCCCCCTGATTCTCGGGCTCCTCGGGCTAATTGATTCCATATCCAATCAAATGCTGCCTTGATGTCAAGGGCAGTCTTCTCACCTCACCTCTGGAGTTCAGCTTTTTTGTCTGTGTTTGAACCAAGACTATAGTGAGGTCAGGAGCTGAGTGACCTTGGCAGAACCCAACCTAAATGTCAGTGAGCAGGTTATTGCTAAGTAAGTGCCACTTGATAGCACTGTTGATGACTTCTTCCAGCACTTTGCTGATGATGGAGAGTAGACTGATACAGCAGTAATTGGCTGGGTTGGATTTTTCCAGCTTTTTGTGTACAGGATAGACCTGGGCAATTTTTCATATTGTTGGGTAGATGCCAGTGTTGTAGCTGCACTGGAGCAGTTTGGCTAGGGTTGCGGCAAGGTCTGGAGCACAAGTTATCAGTGTGATTGTCAGGGCCCATAGCCTTCGCTGTATCCAGTGCCTTCAGCCATTTCTTGATAACATGTGGAGTGAATCGAATTGGCTGAAGACTGACAGCTGTGATGCTGGGGACCTCTAGAGGAGACGGAGATGGATCATCCACTTGGCACCTCTGGCTGAAGAATATTGCAAATGCACTGTCATTTGCACTGATGTACTGGGCTCCTCCATCTTTGAGGATGGGGATTATTTTTGGAGTCTACTCCTCCAGTGTGTTGTTTAATTGTCCACCACCATTCACAGCTGGATGTGGAAGGACTGCAGAGCTTAGATCTGATCTGTTGGTTGTAGATCATCTAACTCTGTCTATCACTTGCTGCTCATGTAGTTTGGCACACAAGTAATTCTGTGTTGTAGATTCACCAGTTTGACACCTCATTTGTCGGTATGCCTGGTGTTGCTTCAGGCATCCCCTCCTACACTCTTCCTTGAACTTAGCTTGATTCCCTGGCATGGTGGTAATGGTAGAGTGGGGGATATGCCGGGCCATGATGCTGCAGATTGTGGCTGACTACAATTCTGCAGCTGTTGGTGGCCCACAGCGCCTCATGGATGCCCAGTCTTGAGTTGCTATCCCATTTAGCCGGGTGGTAATACAATGGAGGATATCCTCAATGTGAAGTTGGGACTTTGTCTCCACAAGGACTGTGTAATGGTCAATTCTACTGATACTGTCATGGACAGATGCATCTGCAACAGGCAGGTTGGTGAGGATGAGGTCTAGTATGCTTTCCCTCTTGTTGGTTCCCTCACCATCTGTTGCAGACCCAGTCTAGCAGCTTTATGCTTTATTACTCAGCCAGTTCAGTCAATAGTGGTGCTATAGAGCCACTCTTGGTGATGGACATGAAGTCCCCCCACTCAGAGAACATTCTGTGCCTTTGCCACCCTCAGTGCTTCCTCCAAATGGTGTTCAAGATGGAGGAGGACAGATTCATCAGCTAATTGTGGATGGTACTTGGTAATCAGCAGGATTTGCCCATGTTTAACCTGAAGCCACGAGGCTTCATGGCATCTATAGCTGATGCTGATGACCCCCCGGGCAACTCCCTCCCAACTGTATACCACTGTGTCGCCACATCTGGTGGGTCTGTCCTATCAGTGGGACAGAACATACCCAGGGATAATGATAGTGGTGATCGGGACATTGTCGGCAAGGTATGATTCTGTCAGTATGTCTATGGCAGGTTGTTGCTTCACTAATCTGTGAGACAGCTCTCAAAGATGTTAGTAAGGAGGATTTTGCAGGGTCGGCGGGGCTGTCATTTGCTGTTGCCGTTTCCAGTGCCGAGGTCGATGCTGGTTTCTTTCCTTTTTATTGACTTTGCAGCAGTTTGATACAACTGAGTGGCTTGCTGGACCATATCAGAGGACATTTAAGTGTCAACCACATTGTTGGTCTGGAGTCACATGTAGACCTGACGAGGTGAGGACTCCCTAAAGGACATTACTGAACAGTTGAGTTTTTTTTGACAATGGACAATGGCCTGCTGGATTTTGTTCATACACTGCTATTAATCAGGCTTGTCTTCACAGAGGCTTCATTTTAAACTGGCTGTGTTTACAACATTTGAAACTTGGATAATTGTGTGTTCAGTCTAAAAGAATGTATTGGAACTCTCGTACTTCTCCACAAAAACTATGATCGATATACAGAGTAGTCCAGCAGGTCTGAGCTACCAAAACTTCTGTTCCACTAAATTTCAAAACGTAAAAAATCAGATTGGCTACCTGGTTTGAACATTTGGAAATCACGACCATGATAGAGAGTGTCAACTCTAATCTGCACATGGTAAAAACAGGCTGGAATATGTCAGATTTTTACAATGTGGAGAATGGAGCTGACATTTAATATCACCGTAATGAAACTTAGATCTCCACATGGTAAAACAAGGCTGAAATCTGAGACATTTCACCATATGGATGCTATTACTGGCTTTAAAGCCAAAGCCGACAGAAAGATGGAAAGGGTTCACTAATGATCCAGCGTATCAGCTTGCAAACACTTTTGGCGAACTGCTAAATCTGACAAATAGGCAGCCAAAGTGGCTACCAGAATTGGCCACCAGGATACCAATCTACGTCAAACTTCAACTGCACACTTGTGCTGAAGTTACACTGTGCCTTACCCCTGACCAAATGTAGAGAGGTCCTTCTTTTTCCCTTTGATATGTAAAAGATTGATAATTAATGCAGGTTTTCAATCACCAAACACAAACGTCAATCGTCTTTTGCTGGCGATGGCCTGAAGATGATGCAGCTTTGATCATCACTTTTCTCCCCTGCAGAGACACACGCATAAAGCTGACATGCAATCCTTGAGAAAATTCACACTGTCCTTTGCTTCGTTTTGCCTGTGCGTGCACTGGACTGCTGGCTGGACTTTTGACATTGGCTCTCAAATTACAGTGGAAGATCTGCAACTGGTTTATTGTTAGTACTTTGTTTTCTTTAAATAAGATGTGAGACCCTTGTTGAAACACTTAGAAACATTTAGGAACAACCCTGGCTTCAGTACTGCACCAACAGTTATTTGCCACTTAAAGTTACACGCTCAATAATCAACTCATTTATAGATTGAAATTATGGCAAGTTAGCTTGATTCATTAATGCAAAGTTTTGTTTTCCAAATTTAGAAGTTATATTTTGTAAAGGAGCATTTTCCATTTTAGAATATAAGGGAAGTCTTATTCCGAATCAATTAAATTAATGTAAGCATCGCTCTCCTTCATGCCATTGTGAACATCCCTTCTGAATTATGAACTGTAATAACAGGATTTGTGGTTTTTGACTTATGTGGGGGAAACATTTACCTTTTAATTAATGTAATTTATGGACATAAATTAAATCTAATTAGCTCACTGATTACTTGGCAATTCATATTGGTGTAATTAATCTTGCTTTGTGTAAAGCCAGGATGGCCAATTTTTGTGTTACCTCTGAAGGCTTTGAAGAATTACCCGGAAACAATTATGCTACCACTAGTACTTTGTCCCCAACTTTTCCCAGTCATTTTTTTCATTCTGTGTACCTCCCGTCTTTCTCAAGCTATCCTGGCACGCTGTCTTTCTTGCCGTTTGCCAGTTCACTCCCAGAGCTGACAGTCTTAAACCCTTTACTGACCTCTTTCTTTAATAAATAGCTGTCAAGAGTTGGAACTCTGGATGATTTTTCCTTTTCCCATACTCAGGGATGTGAGCCAATTGTAATACCGCCTCTCCTGCATCTAATTTCCACAGCAATTTCACTCACTTTGAGGAAGAGCTCAGTTTGTTAGTGTTGTACATTTTATATAACTCAAAGCAATGGCGGTTTAACATGAGCTTCGAAGTGTGCAACAGATTTATTTACAAACATTTTAAAATATATCTGCAATCCCACTTCTCCGTGCTTCTGCGGGGTCTACTTTTCTCTGAGTCCACACTCAGGCTTAACCAGTCAAACATTGTGATGGCAGGTTAGTTCCCAGACACACGTAATCAAACGCAAAGCAGTTGAACACTTATAGTTAGTTTTACTCCTCTGTGCTCTTGCCCTCGGTTAGATACCTTTCACGCACAGAGCAGCTTCAACTCGTCAGTCGAAGGCCACGTATCTCAGACCACATGTTTGGTTCCACTGTTAGCATTAACAACATTAATTTATATCATAATAGTGAAGGAAAAGCATTAATTACATGCGGAAATATTGAACTTTAAACAAGACCTGTGAGATATTTTTTAATGGACATACAAGCCAATGATGGATGAGATTGTAAGTTGAATTGGTGATGGGTGATACTTGGAGAAACAATGGAACCCCCGTTTCCAGACAAGGTACTTCTAAAGCATTCAGAAACTAATTGCCATCTCCAGTGGAGACAATGGGGCATCATGGGAGATGACTATAATCTCATCAAGGGATATCCTGTGCGTAATGGTTTTGGGGATTTTGCCTTGGAATATACAAAGACTGGGATAAAAGCCAGCAGAAACCCACCTATGTGTTTATGTATGTGTGAACTCATGCTGGGGTATCAACAGAGTGTGACACAGAAACAAAAAGCCCGCCAACAGCAGAGGGCACCCCTGCAATAGCCATTTGTGAGTATCTCTCTCTCTCTGATTGTTGAAGTAAGCCAAGTCAGCAAAAAGGAAAGAGGGAAGCTTTTTCGCCAAACAACAGAACACTGGAATCTTGAAACCAACAAGTCAGCACTGCTAGAACCTTGAATTGCAATGGCAACAATGCTCAACCTATTCCTCAGGATTCAAGGGCTGTTTCATACCTTTTGCTTTACCTCCTTACTTTGAACTCAATTCTCACTTAATGTGACGACTAGGGGCTTTTCACAGTAACTTCATACTTGTGACAGTAAAAGGTTATTATTATTATTATTTGTATGAATGCATATGTATGTATTTTATCATTTTGTTGCCTTAGGTAGTTAATAAACTAATTCTATCTTTAACTCAGGAAAGCCTGGAAGAAATTGAATCCTTTTAAAACATAAAGGTTGGGACTGAAAAAAGGGATCTGTGAAGAGAGGAATCGTTTTCAGTTTAACCTTGCTGCACCCAGCAGAGGAGGTTGAATAAAGAAAGGGAGCCAGTTCACTCCTCCTCACCTGGGACATAACAATTTGCGGCTATCCCAGCCGGATAGTAACAAATTGAGGGATCTCGCCCGGGTTAACAAATTTGGGGGACCTCACCTGGGGACTGATAGTAACACTTTATTGATCTTCTGCTCCCTGCATTGGACGAATGCAAAAGAGACGGTCTATAGAAGAATCAAGGCGAGTCGTTTGCAACTTTATAGCAGTCCTGTGTTCCATTTAGGTGGGGAAATTGTTGAATTTAATGGAACATGTTTTCTCTGAAAAGGAACCCTAAGCGATTTGTGTTGTATTAGAGGGTGTAGTTTCATATTAAGTTAATAATTAGTGAGGGAAGTTTCTTCATATTTCTGCCAAGATGTGCAATGTTACAAGACAAAACATTCTATGGCATCAGTTGTTATTACTCTTGGCGTGCAGACTTCTTATCGCTTCAAACTGACTGATTGTTTGCCAGGTCTTAAGAGTTCACAAACTGTTCTGCAAATAGAAAATGTCTCAGGCAGTGGTGAGTCCAGCCGATAGTTGCAATTGATTGCACTGTAAAATCAGTTCCCACTTACACCCAACAGGCGTGATCCAGTGGTCGCAATGCTCCTGGTGCAGATCCGGGTGAATAGCAGGAGAGGGCAAAATCGAGATTCGCGCCAGGCGTATATCATTTTGCGATTCACCTGGCCGGTTCCCAATGGCAATTTCCGGACCTTGCCCAAAATGGCGAGAATATTATTAACCAGATTTTGCAACCATTTCAATCTCATTAACGAGTTTGAAGTCGAATGCAGCAGCCTCCTGGGAGTTACCCGACTCGCCAGCGGGAAGTCACACAGGCGTCGTTTAATACTCCTTTTCAAAAATGTGAAGCTGGTGCAATGGCTACTGAGGGGAAGTGAGGAGGTGAGCAGCCCTTTCCATTTACTGGCATGAAGCTCAAGGGCATTAGAACTGCTTCTCTATTGGAGGCGGGGGGGGGGGGGGTAGTCTCATCGAGGGGTTGGGGTTGTTCGGGGGCTGGAGCGGTCCAGGTCGGGGACCACCCATAGGCGGCCGGGGGGGTGGGGAGGGGGGGGGTGCGCCTGTGAGGACTTCAAACCATCTTTAAATATTGTGGAAACCCATAACAGTGGCAATCAGAGCCGCAGCCTGTCGGTCCTACTGAACACTTCCAGCACAGAGCCCTGTTGCAGTGTTTTTCATGAAAATCAATTTCACCTCACTTTGACTATGAGCAACCTCTAGCTTCACAGCTAAAGGGTGTTTCAAATGAGGAATTAGCCTTGTTAGTTGTGAGAGTACTTCATGCTCCTGAACTCTCCAGTGCAGCCTCAAAGGAGATACAGGTGGCGTGTCTCAGAGGATGATTAGTGTACTGCATGTCCAGCAAGCTTTGATGCCTGAACACTGTGCCTGAATGCAAGGAGCGTCAGCAGCATAAAGGCAGCTGCTAACAATCAAACACTAAAGAACAGGACTTCATCACTGAGAATCCTCTTACGGCTAAAGGTTAAGTGTCTGGATGAGTGGAGGACAGCTGAGCACGTTGCCCCTAATGTTCCTGGCAGACATCTGGGGTCTAAGGTTCTGATGTGTCCAGGGGTGAGTGTGCAGAGCAAGGTTTGCCAGCACAACTAGCTCGCTAGATGGCACTCTGAGAGAAGGCGGGACAGTCATGGTAAGGGTGGGGTGGCTTGGGGGGGTATGATGATCCCGGAATGGAACCCCTAAATGATTTTGTTCTCTCTCCTTCTCCAATTCCTTCCAGATAAAACTCTGTTTGCTGTTGTAGATTCCCCAAAGGCTGCCCGCACTGTGCTTGTGGCAGTCGAGGCAGGCAAACACCATAGAAGGCAGCAACACTAATGCAGACTGGAGGCGGCACATGTGCAGGGGGCCGCTGCACAACCTGATGACCCGGCCACTCATCAGTCTGAGGAGGGAGCCAGAAGGGAAGGCCAGCGATGGCCCGAAGTGTACAGGCATCGTTGGTCTTTCCATGAACTACAGACATCATATTCCACAAAGACTGCATCTTAGCAGAGAGACAGTGCAGCACCCATGTCACGTCCTCGCAGAATGGAGGATACTCACTCCATTGGCCGTGAAGGTCACTGCAGCCCTAAACTTCTATGCCACTAGGTTATTCCAGGGCTCCAGAGGGAAACTGTGTGGCATATCACAGTCATCCGCACACAGCTGCATCTGGGAGATGACAGATGCTCTGTATACCCAGGCATCAGACTATATCACCTTCAAGCTGGATCAGGCCCACCATGATACTTGGGTTGCAGGATTTGCTGCCATCGCCAGAATACCCTCGGTCCAGGCGGCGATCGATGGCACTCATGTCACCCTGCAAGCACCAGGGCATCATCTAAGGAGGCGGATGGGAGGGGGCTGGAGGTCGAGTCTGGGGAGGAGCCGGAGGATGGAGGACAAGCTGCAGCAAGTGTCTGAAATACAAGGAGGACCAGGAGGCCCTCATCATCTCCAGATTCTCCTAAGTTGAGACTGTGTCCGTCAGCTCAACACCCCCTACCCCAAAGGCTTCACATGTTTCAAGTGTTTGACTAATGTTAATAACAAACATTTTATATGACATTCCATTTCCCCTAGCTACAGATAGTGACCTCGCCAGTGCCCACTCAGCGCTCCTAACTCTTCTTGACTTTTCGTGATTTACTACTACATCTAGGCGTCTCCCCAGGATGCACATGAGGTGGACACCGCCTGCTGCTTTGCACGTCTTGTGGCCTTTGATGCCTTTGGTGGACGTTCTCTGGAGGACCTGGAACCGGAGGTCCTCGGCCGACTTACCGGGATCACAGACATCGCTGTGCCACCCTGTTCTGCCCTCTATCCTTGCGCCAGTATCAGGAGGGGGTGTTTCAGAGGAACTGTAGTCTCCTTGGTGGCAGGGTTGGGCTCCAACGCTTCCACTTCCCTGAGTGTACTCGTAGAGTTCTGGGCGAATCCATGGGATGGAGGGGCAGCTGGAGTGAGGTCCAGAAGCCTCTGAGTCATCTGGTTCTGCCAATTCTGGAGCACCCCTCCCATCCCCCATTGCCTGCACCATGGCTTTGATGCCTTCAGCAATGGTCTTCAGTGACTGGGCCACACTCTGGAGTGCCTCAGAAATGTACACCTGCATCTGGGACATGTCCCTCATCAATTGGGACATGAAGTCGAGGCTCTCAGCCATGGTCGCCACAAACTGAGCCATGCCTTGGACACTACCACTCAAGGCACAGACGTTGTGCTCCAGGTTCTCCACAGCGGTCACCACTCTAGCAGTGTTGGCCTGGGTGCCACACATTATCTCCTGCTCCTGAAAGCTTGGGACTTCTCCAATCAGCCTTATAGTCACTGGCATGTCACTGACACTCCCTCCTGTATCTTATGGCTGTGGCCTATCATTTCATCAGCTCAGTAAGCACCTTGCCCAGAGGCTCGACATCTGGCTGGGACCCAGCTGTGTCCCGGGATCCAGCAGACCTCAAACTGCTGTCTACCCTGGATGTTCCTGCTTCCACCTGATGTGGATCAGCAATTGTGTGGTGCTCACCAGATTCTGCCCCCCGAAGTCTGTCTACTAATGTCACCCACGGAGCGGTGCATCTCTGCGCTAGGGGAAGGTGTGGGTGATAGCTGTGACGCCTCGCCGTTCTCCTCTGAGTTGGTCTCTTTGGTGGTAGGGGGTGGGGGTATGATTCTGGATGGCCCCTCCTCATCAGCTGGAGATCCTGCAAGATAATAGACATGTGGTCAGTTTTGGGAAGTGTTAATTTTGTGGGCACATC
Source organism: Scyliorhinus canicula (assembly GCF_902713615.1). Taxonomy (NCBI): domain Eukaryota; kingdom Metazoa; phylum Chordata; class Chondrichthyes; order Carcharhiniformes; family Scyliorhinidae; genus Scyliorhinus; species Scyliorhinus canicula. The sequence continues at coordinate 235,087,210 of NC_052148.1, read as the reverse complement.
AACTCTCACTTGAGACAGGTCATCTGGGTGAAGGGGCAGTCAGTGGATCCTCACGTCTGGCACAGGCCAACTTCACTGTGGATGGCTGCTCTCTCCTCGGGCAACCCCGCCATCTCCAGCGCCCGTTCGTCAATGGGGTTGGGAATTTGAGGAATGGCAGATGGAACTGATGCCAGGAGAGAGGTGGTAACTTACCCTCGCAGTTCGTTGGAGGTCATTCATATTCTTCCAACATTCAACAGCGGTCCACCTGGTCATGTTGCCCGCACTCACTACAGCTGCCACTGTCTCCCAGGAGCATTGCTGACCCTGCTGCTGGGCCCTCCGACACCCTTGGGGGAACAGAGTTCCCCGCCTCTCACCCACAGTATCAGAAAACCTGGTCAGGTCGGCATCCCCAAAGCGAGGACCAGGTCTGCGGACTGCTATGCTTGTGTGTTGACTGGGAGTGAGTGGTGAGGGAGTATTTAAAAGCAGCTCCCCATTGTTAGCAATGAGCACTGAGGTGCGAGTTGGACAAATCAAACGGCAGGACTGCCAGTAATAGCAAGATTCATGTAGGGGCTCATGCTTTGGCATGTTGTTGAATACAGGCCGCAACCTCGTCAAGCGGCCACCGAGAAACACCCCACCAAACGCACCCAAAGCGTACTTAGAATTATTTTCGCTGAATTGCGTTCGACAACTCTGATGCAATTTTAAGCAACTTTTCGTGACATTTTTGAAGAACTGTTCATTATGGCAAGGTTTAAGTATACTAATGAGGAATATGACAGCTGGATCCTCTTTAGCCTATTCAACACAAGTCTTAAAATTTGAGAGGAGTGTTCTCATCGCTCGTGAAGGCAAGAAGGGCATGAAATTAGATAGGGTGGTGACATACCGGAATACTGCCACTTCCCACCTGCACATGAATTAGATTCTAGTGGAAAGACCTGTGATCAAAATTTCCACCCGGCTACCTATGGAGACCCTCAAATAGCCAATCAATGACCACTTAAGGGCCTTATCCTGCCTCCGCGGCTATTAATCCAGTGGGGGATGGGTCTGTTGACATGCAGCTTGCATGGCAGTTAAAGCTGCAGAGTGTGGGAGTTCCCTCAATTCCTTCAGTGTCTGATTGAGGGAATGGATATGGTAGGGGGTGGAGCATCCGCTAAGAGTCAACTCCATGCCTTTGCTGCAGACCCCCCTATACTCCTCACTTCACGATGCCCGCCATGCAAACTCCCCTCCTACATTACTTAACTGTGGCCTGATCCTGGTACTCCAGTGCCAATCCTTCCAACAGCAACCACGACCTCCTCACTGGCACTTCTGGCCACCAGAGCTGCTGGCCTTTGATTGGCTGGCAGCTCTCAGTAGGCGAGACTTCTGCCCTGGGATTCTGATTCTGGGTTAGGCCAGCTGCTGGCCTGACCACTGTTGTACTGGCTTGTGGTTTGGCAGGCAATCCCAAAAATAGCCCATCCGGGTCTCTCACCAGCTTTCCAGCCAGCAGGCAAGATCCCCGGTGCCTCAGCAGGATTCGCCCTGGGTTTCTTTGCACAAGAAAATACCACTCATAGGCATTTTCCAGAAACAGTTCCCAAAAACAATCCATTCACAATGAACGGTCTTCCCAATGCTACAACAATAATTTCAGACTCACATTATGGGGCCATAAATCAGCCTGGAGGAGACTCGACCACAAAATATCATTCACCACATGAATTCACGGAACTGCTCTGATGTCGAAGAATGGTAAACATTGTCTGTTTACCATGTGTCACGGTTTCCAAACAACTTAATAGCTGCTCATTAAATATAGCCTTGCTTCTTACTTCTTTATGCAAGCACATGTTTACACCTGATACAAAAACTTCATAAAGAGTAACAAAATAAAGGAAAATCGCTGAATATTCTCACTTGCAAGGATCACCGTATAACTTTTATTGCTTCGCAATGTTTCAGCTGTTTGGCTATCAAGACTTGCGGGAATATAATTTTCTGATTCACCATTAATTATCCACTTGATCACTTTCATAATGGAATTTGAGAGAATATAGGAACAGGAGTAAGTCACTCAACCCCTCCATAGATCATAGCTGGTCTGCATAATAACTCTATTTAGCTGCCTTTCCTTTGTAATCCCTCAGTGCTCCTATTGAACAAAAATCTATTGATCTCAATCTTGAAAGTTCCCATTCTCCCACCCTGAGCAGTCTTTTATAAGCTGACACTTCTGGATTTGTCCCATCATTTGTGTGAAAAGGCATTTCTTGATTTTGCTCCTCACTCTGATTTTATGACTGTGGTCCTTTGTTCTTGATTCCTTCCAAAGGAAATATTATTAAGATCTTTCTTGGACCATCGTTTAATCCTCTGTGATCAAAGAGAGTTTGTATTGCACTCTCCCATCTTTATGCACTGCAATTGGAACTTCCTCAAATTTGTCCAAGTACTTTTGAGTTTGTTATCTTCTTGGACATGAAGAAAAGTAATTTCCAGCAAGAATGTTGCAGAATCTGTCTGCACTATTAATGCCACATATCTGCAAAAGTAGAATTTGATCTCTTACATGAGAACATAAGGAATAGGAGCAGACCATTTGATCACTGGGGCCTGCTCTGCTATTTCATGCAAACATAACTGGCCTCCTGCCTCATCTCCGCTTACCCGCTCCCTGCACAGATCCCTTGATTTCCCCAGAGGGACCAAAAGTCGCCCAATTTCAACCATCAATAGAGCATCTGCAGAGCTCTGGCATAGACGTCACTGTTTAAAAAAGGAGGTAGGCAGAAAGCAGGAAATTATAGGCCAGTGAGTTTAACTTCGGTAATAGGGAAGATGCTGGAATCTATCATCAAGGAAGAAATTGCGAGGCATCTGGATAGAAATTGTCCCATTGGGCAGACGCAGCATGGGTTCGTAAAAGGCAGGTCATGCCTAACTAATTTAGTGGAATTTTTTGAGGACATTACCAGTGCAGTAGATAACGGGGAGCCGATGGATGCGGTATATCTGGATTTCCAGAAAGCCTTTGACAAGGTGCCACACAAAAGGTTGCTGCATAAGATAAAGATGCATGGCATTAAGGGTAAAGTAGTAGCATGGATAGAGGATTGGTTAATTAATAGAAAGCAAAGAGTTGGGATAAATGGGTGTTTCTCTGGTTGGCAATCAGTAGCTAGTGGTGTCCCTCAGGGATCCGTGTTGGGCCCACAATTGTTCACAATTTACATAGATGATTTGGAGTTGGGGACCAAGGGCAATGTGTTCAAGTTTGCAGATGACACTAAGATGAGTGGTAAAGCGAAAAGTGCAGAGGATACTGGAAGTCTGCAGAGGGATTTGGATAGGTTAAGTGAATGGGCTCGGGTCTGGCAGATGGAATACAATGTTGACAAATGTGAGGTTATCCATTTTGGTAGGAATAACAGCAAACGGGATTATTATTTAAACGATAAAATATTAAAGCATGCCGCTGTTCAGAGAGACTTGGGTGTGCTAGTGCATGAGTCACAGAAGGTTGGTTTACAAGTGCAACAGGTGATTAAGAAGGCAAATGGAATTTTGTCCTTCATTGCTAGAGGGATGGAGTTTAAGACTAGGGAGGTTATGTTGCAATTGTATAAGGTGTTAGTGCGGCCACACCTGGAGTATTGTGTTCAGTTTTGGTCTCCTTACTTGAGAAAGGACGTACTGGCGCTGGAGGGTGTGCAGAGGAGATTCACTAGGTTAATCCCAGATCTGAAGGGGTTGGATTATGAGGAGAGGTTGAGTAGACTGGGACTGTACTCGTTGGAATTTAGAAGGATGAGGGGGGATCTTATAGAAACATTTAAAATTATGAAGGGAATAGATAGGATAGATGCGGGCAGGTTGTTTCCACTGGCGGGTGACAGCAGAACTAGGGGGCATAGCCTCAAAATAAGGGGAAGTAGATTTAGGACTGAGTTTAGGAGGAACTTCTTCACCCAAAGGGTTGTGAATCTATGGAATTCCTTGCCCAGTGAAGCAGTTGAGGCTCCTTCATTACATGTTTTTAAGGTAAAGATAGATAGTTTTTTGAAGAATAAAGGGATTAAGGGTTATGGTGTTCGGGCCGGAAAGTGGAGCTGAGTCCACAAAAGATCAGCCATGATCTAATTGAATGGCGGAGCAGGCTCGAGGGGCCAGATGGCCTACTCCTGCTCCTAGTTCTTATGTTCTTATGTTCTTATAGAACATCCCAAAGGTTCACAACTGTTATGGGCCAGGGTTTAGAGAACCCCAAATTTTATCATGGAGTTCACCTGACCCACAAATTTTAATAGATTGTGGTATGGGGAGCACATGACCCACTCTACAGGTGTGGTACAGCAGAAATGGAAAAGTATTTTTTGAAGCAAAACAATGTTTATTCTATGAACTCAAGTTAACCTTTTTAAAACATACAGTGAACATCTTAGCAACCATTAATTCAAATACAACCCCCAAAGAATACACTACGTAATCCTTAAGCTGTCCTTTTAACATCCAGAAGACATAAAAACAAAACCTTTAACAGAAGCACATCAGGTTAAAGTCAATACTGAGAACATGTATAATTCTGAATTCACCAAATGATCAACAGATAGTCTTTTCATAGCAGAGAAAACAGCAGTACACCTGCTTTGTCTGGCTTCAGCTCCAACACTGAAAATGAAACCAAAAAGACACAGACACACCCAAGCTTTTCTCAAAGTGAAACTAAAAAACAGAACCAGAGCTCAGCTCCACCCACACTCTGACATCACTGCAGTAACTTGAGCAGCCAAACATTTCTTAAAGCGACATTCTCATGACACAACCCTCTGAGTTAAGAAATGTCTCATCATCTCAGTCCAAAATATTCGGCTACTTATCCTGAGACTGTTCCGGATTCACCAAGCAGGGGAAACAATGGCTCCGTGTCCACCTTGTCAATCCCCTTCAAGATCTTGAATATTTCAGCGGAATCTCCTTGCATTATTCGAAACTCTAGAGAGCAAAGGCTCAATTTACTCAGCCTCGCATCATAGGCAGCACTATAATTCCAGCAACCAATCTCGTGAACAGTAGTACGGTAGCATAGTGGTTAGCACAGTTGCTTCAGAGCTCCAGGGTCCCAGGTTTGATTCCCGGCTTGGGTCACGGTCTGTATGGAGTCTGCATGTTCTCCCCATGTGTGCGTGGATTTCCTCCGGGTGCTCCGGTTTCCTCCCACAGTCCAAAGATGTGCAGGTTAGATGGATTGGCCATGCTAAATTGCCCTTAGTGTCCAAAAAGGTTTGGTGGGATTACTGGGTTACGGGGATAAAGGGGGATAGGGTGGAGGTGGGGGGCTTAAATAGGGTGCTCTTTCCAAGGGCCAGTGCAGACTCAATGGGCTGAACGGCCTTCTCCTGCACTGTGCATTCTATGAACTATGAACCTTCACTGCATCTCCTGGAACACAAGTATATCCTTTATTAGATATGGAGAGAAAAACTATAGTCATCCTGCTGTGGTCTCACCAAGGCCCATGTGATTGTAACAAGAGTTCCTTGTTTTTATATTCCACCCTCTTACAATAAAGTCAATTCACTATTTTCCTACCTAATCCTATGCTGCACCGAGCTGAAATATTTCTCTGCTCCTTGTACTGCAGTGGCTCCAAAGAGTTAGAAGTTTCACTCCTTTTGAGAAATATTCTCTATTTTTGCTCTCACTACCAAAGTGAATAACCTCACACTTCTCTGCATTATACTCCCTCAGCCACCTTGCTGTCCAGTCACATAACCTGTCTAAACCTCTTTATGTCCTCCTCACAGCTAACATTCCCACCTAGCTTTGCATTGTCAGAAAACCTGATAATTGAACTTAGTTGCTTTGCCTAAGACATTAATATAGATTGCAATAGCGGAGACCCCAGCACTGATCCTTGTGGCACCTGACTAGTTACAGGACGTGATTTCTTGGGAAAAAGATAGTCCCATTTTGCGCACTTTTAGTGGGGTATTTCTCAGTGCCTGCAGCCAAATCCCCAATCTCCCAATCTCTGGACCTCCACTGTGGCCTCTGGGCATCCCTCAACACCCCAACTTACCTATTTGTGGGCCCTTGAGCCCTCCCCTCACTCCAGTTCATTAGAGTAGGGCACCTCAGGGTCCAATCGCTGGCAGTGCCAACCTGGCACCCAGGGACCTTGACACTGCTAGCATGGCACTGTGGCAGTGTACCTGCCAGCCTGACAGTGCCACCAGGCGCCCTGTCATTTTGTGGGTGTCACTGCCATGGTGCCTGGGTGGCACTGCCAGGGTGCCAGTCTGGCAGTGCCAAGGTGCCCAAGGTGCCAACAGGAGTGCCAGGATACCACCTTGCCCAGAGCCCAACCACCCAGCAAGCTCTGATAGTCTGGGAGATCACACATTTGTGTGGACCAGTGCTAAATGGCATCACAGCGAGGTCTCCCAGGCACCTAATCATCCTTGAGGATAAAAGGAATTACAACATATCTGATCAAATTCCTACACATTTGCTGAGACAAGTTATTATGAAACAGAGTTTGACAGCCATCCAAAACCTACAGGGAATCAATACATTTCTGATAGTGGAAAGACATTTCGAGATTTCTTTGGAGTTGCTGCTGTTTCCCCACCAAACTGGGTTTTGACTGCACATCCAGAACCACCTCCCCCACTCCCGCTGCCCCCTGTAATAATCACCATCATTCACTGTCACGTATTGCTTGTCTATATTCTAACACTGGGGTAAAAGACTCTTGATCACTTCAGAATCCTTCCAGCTAAGACTTGGCTGTCAGAGAACTTAACCAGCATTTCGATATGGAATATGTTTATTGTCCCTTCCAGTTGTCAAACAAACCAATTAAACAATTACTCATACTGTGTTAAAAAGCTGTCGGAAGGTATCTACAATGCACAATGCAGACATTGTTTCAGAAAAAAGTGCTATTTTTTTCTTGTGCCTTTCTGGTTTTCAAAACTCAAAACTGTTTGCCTGTAGTTTGAGATTATCAGTGGTGGGGGGCTGGTATGCAGTTACATTCAATTCCGTTCTTCAAAAATGAAAGTGAAGTCCGATTCATATAATGAAAAAAAAACAGGTTTGAATCCTTGCAGCCCCCCTATCAGAGAAGAAGAAAACAGCTGTCAATCTCTTTCACAAGGTTCTAAACAAAAATCTTTAACGAAAAAAACCTCTGAAAATATTACTGCAGATTTTGCTGAACTCTTTCAGAATTAAACAATGCTCGGGGAATTTTAGAATGAGTTCTGGGGGTCCTGCAGGTTTTAGTGTCACAAAACCATCAGAGACTCTGTTGTAATATTTTGAACAGGATGTTATTTCTGATGCTGGCAAATGTGATGTATCATAAAATATGTCCAATTTACCTTCAGCTTTATTCTGAATGGCTTTACTTCAGTAATGCAGATGCAGTTATACGGTTAAAGAGTAAACCGACTTTCATGTGCACTACTGCACGATGAAGTTTAAACTACAGTCAACTTCTATTGATGGAAATTTTGGCGAAACAAAGTCCGTCTAAAATTGCTCTCTGCCTCTGTTTTTAATCCAGTTTGAAAATTATTCCGCACTCTTATTTTTCTCAGTTAAAGCTTGTACTAAGATAGAGGAAGAATGTGACTTGTTCTGCAGTTAGGGGGCGGGATTCTCCCATCCCTTGGCAGAGTGTCCACGCCGTCGTAAACACCGTCACGTTTTATGATGGCGTGAACGGGCCGCTGCCAGGAGTAATTCTGGCCCCTACAGGGGGCCAGCACGGCGCTGGAGCGGTTCGCGCTGCTCCAGCTGCCAATCGCAGCGTGAACTGTGTGCCAAGGGATCTGTGCATGCACAGTGGCGCTGGTGCCAATGCGGATATGCGAAGTGGCGTCCACGCCAACGTGTGCATGCGCAGTGGTCTCCTTCAACACACTGGCCCCGATGCAACATGGCGCAGGGCTACAGGGGCCGGCGCGTAGTAAAGGAGTCCCCCAGCCAGAGAGGCCGACCTGCCGATCGGTGGGCCCCGATCGCGGGCCAGGCCACATCGGACCCCCACACGGGATTGGACCCCCCCTCGCCCCCACAGGCCACCACACAATCCTTCAATGTCGAGGTCCCGCCGGCTCAGAGCAGGTTAGAACGCCGCCGGTGAGACTCGTTTTTTTTCTAGTGGCTGCTCGGCCCATTTGGGCCGGAGAATCGACGGGCCAGCCACGTACGGCGGGCTTCAACCGGTGCCGCGCCAACCATGCTGACGCCGATGGTGCCGATTCTCCGCTCTGCGTAGAATCGCGAGCCTGCATCGGGGCAGCTTGGCGCGATTCGCCAGCGATTCTCCGACCTGGCGTAGGGTCGGAGAATCCCGCCCAGGATTTCTTAAAGTCAAATTATATGACACATTTTTGCTCCAGTGGTATCTGGCTCCACCTTCTTATTCTCATACATCATTTGCCTAATGTAGTAGGGACATGATGGAGCAACAACTGATAGAAGCTCCCATTTTCTCTTGCTGCAGCATCCTATGGTGAGTTGTGCTCCAGCAGCCGCACAGGGTTAATGGGCTATATGAGGCTGCTGCCAGGGAAAGCAAAGATGAATATCAGGCCTCACCCACTCAGAATAACAGAATTACAGACTCTTTGATTTTCTATTTAAAATACGGCTTGGCTTTTGCAGTAAACTCACACTGCACTCACAGATTTGAAAATACATGACAATACTTGCATGTCTTTAGGTAGCCCCCACATACAAATCAGAGAATCCCTATTGTGCAGAAGGAGGCCATTCGGCCCATCGAGCCCACCGAAAGAGCACACTACGTAGGCCCAATCCTCCACCCTAACCCCGTTGCCCCACCTAACCTTTGGACACTTAAAGCCAATTTAGCATGGCCAATCCGCCTAACCTGCACATCTTTGGACTTTGGGAGAAAGCCGGAGCACGCAGATGGAACCCACGCAGCCACGAGGAGAATGTGCAAACTCCACACAGTCACCTGAGGTGGGAATTGAATCCGGGTCCCTGGCGCTGAGACAGCAGTGCTAACCACTGTGGCACCATGCCGCCCATTAGAGGCAAATAGAGGCAAGCTGTGGAGATCACCTAGAGATGAAACATGTTCATCAATATTGGTGCTCTGTAGTACAACACTTAACTAACCACTTGACTTAGCAAATTACAATAAGATCCTATTCGAAGGGCAATCCAAAATAAGGTGAAATTTTATTTTTTACGGGAACAGCGGCACTAAGTGTGGTCCTCCTGCTGCAGAATGCAACAGTGGACCACTGCCAGCCCACCCTGGCATCTCTCCCCATAGACTGCCCACCAATGCAGCGAACTTACCTTGTGTCTGATTGCCGCGCTCACCTTTCGCAGTTTAGTCAATGTTGAATACCGATAACAAGGCTGGGAATGAGCCCTGGTCCACTCCCCCATCAACCCCAACACCTCACTCTCTTCCCACGGCACCTTCCCAAGCAATCACAGAAGGTGCAACATCTGCCCCTTTATCTCCTCCCTGCTCACCATATCAGGGCCTAAACACTCTTTTCAAGTGAGGCAGCGCTTAACGTGCACATCCTTCAATTTGGTCTATTGCATTTGCTGCTCCCATTGCCGTCTACTCTACATTGGAGAGACTAAACGTAGGCTGGGTGACCGCTTTGCAGAACATCAGCAAGCAGGGCCCAGACCTCCCATTCGCTTGACATTTCAACTCACCGTCCTGCTCTCACGTCCACGTGTCCGTCCTTGGCCTGCTGCAATGTTCCAGTGAAGCCCAATGCAAACTGGAGAAACAACACTTCATTTTCCGATTAGGCACGTTACAGCCTTCCAGATTTAACATTGAGTTCAACAACTTCAGACTGTGATCTCTCTCCTCCACCTTCCCACCCCCATTTTTATTTGTAACAATTTATTTTCAATTCTTCCATTGATCGGTTGTCCCTGACCATTTCCCTCCCTCCCCCTACTCTATTTGGGCCAACTGCTCCAAGTTGCCCTTTAACACAGGCATTTTCAACGAGGAGGTCGCGACACGCGGGTGGGTCGCAGGCGGGTGTCGGAGCCATTCAACGCGGCATTCCCGATCGCGGGAATTCATGCGCAACAGCCACAGCAGCCGGCTTTTAACAATGCCAGCTGCGAGCGGCTTTAAAAACAATGGCCACGACCAGCTGAAAAAATGCGGGCACTCTGCGCATGTGTGCCCGCTCATCAGTGCGCATGCGAGGAGCCCAGCGAGAAGCACCGTCTCCTCCTGACGTCAAGCGCTGACCCAGGAGAAGATTTTTTTTTAATTCCCTGCAATCTTCCTGCCTGAAGTGAGGCAGAGAGCAGGACATGTGGCCCAAACGCTGATGTTGCGTGCTTTTAGCGTGATTGCGAATCCTCCATTTTGTCAGCAGCAAACAAGTAAATGAGGACCAAGCAGGCTCACCTCTCGCATTAAAGGTAAGAGAAAATGGTGGGTCAGGAAAGTCGGCTGGCGTGGCTCGCGAAGGTCGGCTGGCGTGGGTCCCGAAGGTTGGCCGGCATGGGTCTCAAAGGTCGGCCGCCGTGGGTCTCGAAGGTCGGCTGGCATGGAGCGCGAAGGTCGGCCGGCGTGGAGCGCGAAGGTCGGAAGGCGGGGGTCTCAAAGGTCGACAGGCGTGGATCGCGAAGGTCGGCCGGCATGGGTCTCGAAGGTTGGCCAGCGTGGGTCTCGAAGGTCGGCCGGCATGGGTCCCAAAGGTTGGCCAGCGTGGGTCGCGAAGGTCAGCCGGCATGGGTCTCGAAGGTCGGCCAGCATGGGTCTCGAAGGTCGGCCGGCCTGGGCCCCGAAGATTGTCCGGCGTGGTTCCCGAAGGTCGGCCGGCGTGGGTCCTGAAGGTTGGCCAGTGTGGGTCCCAAAGGTCGGCCGGTGTGGGTCCTGAAGGTCGGCCGGTGTGTGTCTCGTAGGTCAGCCAGTGTGGGTCCCGAAGGTTGGCCGGCATGGGTCCCGAAGGTCGGCCGGCATGGGTCCCGAAGGTTGGCCGGCATGGGTCCTGAAGGTTGGCCGGTGTGGGTCTCGTAGGTCAGCCAGCGTGGGTCCCAAAGGTTGGCCGGCATGGGTCCTGAAGGTCGACCGGCATGGGTCCCGAAGGTTGGCCGGTGTGGGTCTCGTGGGTCAGCCAGCATGGGTCCCAAAGGTTGGCCGGCATGGGTCCCGAAGGTTCGCCGGCGTGAGTCTCGCAGGTCGGCTGGCATGGGTCCCGAAGGTTGGCCGGCGTGAGACTCGCAGGTCGGCTGGCATGGGTCTCGAAGCTTGGCCAGCGTGGGTCCCGAAGGTTGGCCGGCGTGAGACTCGCAGGTCGGCTGGCATGGGTCTCGAAGCTTGGCCAGCGTGGGTCCCAAAGGTTGGCTGGCGTGGGTCCCGAAGGTTGGCCGGTTGTAAAAATGGGTTCCCAGAAATAAAATATGAAAAACACTGCTTTAACACACTGCTCACCTTTGTTCTGCTCTTCATACTTTCTAACCTCTTTATGTGCCACTATCGGCACCCTTCTTAACCTTAATTACCTACATTTACATTCCTTTTGTCTTCTGTCCACAACATCTTTGTCAATCTCCACCTATCGCTGGCCCCCTATCTAGCCTCACCGTTCTACCGTTCTACGCCCCCCCAGAACCCCCACTACAGTATAAATCTGACACCATTTTCACTTCTCTCCAACTTTGACAAAAAGTCACCCAAACACAAAACGTAGGTCACTTCTCTCCCCACAGATCTTGTCAGACCTGCTGAGATAGTCCAGTATTTGCTGTTTTTGTTTCAGATTCCAGCATCTGTGGTAAGTTGCGTTCATATATATGAGAATGAATTTTGTTCGGTCCTGGGGTCTCTCTTTTCCAGTGAGTTGTCTCTATGCCTTGATGGAATAACACCGAGTTTGACGCACGGATGACTTTAGGTCCCAATGAGTAGTCATTCGGGTTTTCGGTGCATTTAGTCAAATAACCAATTTCATCTTGTTAAACCGATTCATTTGCATTATTGGAAGTACTGCTTCTTTGGGTATCTGAATTTATTTTTAGCAGTATAACCGTGACACCAAATATGGAAAATTTCACTTTGGTACTAAAAATCACCAAATTTATGCCTAAAAGTAAGCAAAATTCACCACAAGCCTTTTAATTTAATACTTGAACCAGTAGTTCTGAATCCACAAGAGCAGCTCACAGAGAGAAATGGCTGCATAGCACATTACTTTGGTAGCTTATTAGAACATAAAGCATGTCACATTGCAGAGGGATAGGAATCAGTGAGTTCCCAACCTCAATGCAACCTCAGTCCAAGCAATTCCCTATAGCGAGGCATCAAACTCAGCAGATATATCGACAAGAGGTGAAAGGTGTGACTGCAAGCAGCTGGCCTTGGAGAGGGATGCACTGGCCTTGGAGCGGTTCCAAAGATTGTTCACAAGAATGATCCCCGGAATGAAGGACTTGTCATATGAGGAGCGGTTGAGAACTCGAGGTCTGTACTCGATGGAGTTCAGAAGGATGAGGGGGGATCTCTTTGAAGCTTACAGAATACTGAGGGGCCTAGATAGAGTGGACGTGGAGAAGATGTTTCCATTAGTAGGAGAAACTAGATACTGAGGGCACAGCCTCAGGTTGAAGGGACGATCCTTTAAAACTCAGATGAGGAGGAATTTCTTCAGCCAGTGGGTGGTGAATCTGTGGAACTCATTGCCGCAGAAAGCTGTGGAGGCCAAATCACTGAGTTTCTTTAAGCTAGAGAGGGCAGCACGGTGGCGCAGTGGTAGCACTGCAGTCTCACAATGCTGAGGTCCCAGGTTTGATCCTGGCTCTGGGTCACTGTCCGTGTGGAGTTTGCACATTCTCCCCATGTTTGCGTGTGTTTCGCCCCCACAACCCAAAGATGTGCAAGGTAGGTGGGTTGAACACCATAAATTGCCCCTTAATTGGAAAAAATGAATTGGGTACTCTAAATTTATATTTTTAAAAAAGATAGAAATATAGGTTTCTGATTCATAAGGAGATCAGGGGTTATGGGGAGAAAGCAGGAGAATAGGGATGAGAAACATATCAGCCATGATTAAATGGCAGAGCAGATTCGATGGGCAAAATGGCCTAATTCTGCTCCTATGTTTTACGGTCTTATGAATGGTAGAGTCGGTGAAAATTAAAATGTAGAATTCCAATTTCCTGTATTGGCTATTTTCAAATTTCAGCACATTTACTGCAGCAGTACAGAATAGCAATTCAGGATATATTTATTATAATGCTGTAACAAAGGTTAACTGTCACTGTTATAAATAATAAAAACTCAAATTATAAGGTTTGTGTTGCAAATAATCCTGCTTTTATTTCCTCCATCACACATTGTAGATTAAACCATGATAAAAACACTGATTCAAAGCTAACATGAAGATATAGGCCTGAGTTTCCTCTGTGTGGTTTCCACAACTCTTATGCTCATTAAAAAAAGGTGCATCTGCCACTGACATCAAGAGACACACTTCCTAGGAATTATCTTTTGCATTAGAACCTATGCAAGCTAGTGTAAGTCACATGAATTAGTGGAGTGAGCAGCTCAGCCCCCCAGAAAAGTAGTAGGCTGGCACAGACATGATGGTCTAAATAGCCTCTTCCTAAACAGTATAACTGTACAAACCAATGATTGAATGAACACATCAACAAAACACTTGGGGCAAGCAAAGCACAGCTACAGCAATTGTTCACTCAGCCTTCAGAAGGAAATCTCTTCAATGTGCCTCCCACTGACATCTTCAGTCTATTTTTATTTCACAAGGTGTAGATGCCTGGGACAGCTTTGTGAAAAAGTGTTTCAGAGGAATCATAGAATCTTACAGGGCAGAAGGGGGGCACCATGTGCTCACTATTTGCTATGTTGCCAAATCTTATACCATCCAAAAGTTCAAAATTGTACTTCCTATACCAAAGATCATTTATACATATTGGAAGCAAAGCAATAACCCTAATCAAGAGGCCTGGAGGACCCCACGGACAAACATCTCTCCAATCAGGCAAAGATTAATTCAGCAAGAATTAAGGTCATTGAGGATCTGGAACTCCTTTGGTTCATGAGCGAGCGGGGAGCTAGGAGGGATCAACTTCCTCATATCCTAACTGCAGCGGCAGGGTAACTTTCAGAGACAGGGGGCGGGATTCTCTCAGCCCAAGTCATGCTGGAGAATCTCCGGGACGGGCGCGAATCGTGCGCCGCCGCCACAACGTCAGTCCGCCGATTCTCCGGAGAGAGGAGAAGCGTTTGCTTTAGGAGACTAGTGACTTGTTCCATGGTGGTGCTGGTGGCCCGGGATGGGGGGGGGGAGGGGGGGGGGGGGGGGGGCACCGCTGTGGCTTGGCTGGCGATCGGGACATACCGATCGGCGGGCCGGGTTCTCGGGTTGGGGGCCTCTTTTGTTCCGCGCCAGCCCCTGTACGCCATGTTGCGTCGGGGCCAGCGCGGGAGAAGGGAGCCACCTTGCATGCGTGGCAATTGCACCGGGCCCACTGCACATGCGCAGACCTGCAGCGCCCATCTGACACCGGGATCGGCAGCTGGAGCAGTGTCGGTTATTCTAGTGCCGTGCTGGCCCCCTGTAGGGGTCAGAATCGCTGCTCCTGAGGCCATGTTGACGCCGTCGAGAAATGCGACGGCATTTATGACGGCGTCAACACTTAGCCTCAGGATCAGAGAATCCCGCCCAGGATTTTTCCAAGTGCTCTTTTCCAAATGAAATATAGCATGGATTTCCTAAATATAAATAGTGTTTGATGAAGTTGATTGAATTCCTTGATGAGTAATGGAGAAGGTTAATGAGGCTAGTGTGGTTGATATTGTGTACGTTGTCCTGGATGAAAGGGCACATGGGTTTACTGGAATAGTGGGCTTTCTGACAGAGCATGGTGCCATTGACTAAACACGTGTGGCTCTCATATCCCTCAAAGTCAAGTAGGAGTGATACAGCAACCGCAGGGATTACGACCCTGTCAACCACGATGTTTTTATTATTTGACTGTCAGCAACACTGACCTCCTTTGGGCCTCCAGGACACACCACAGATTGGCTGTTCGGCCACAAAGCCCTTCACACATGGTTCCTGACCCCTTCCTGCCATTACACAACTCGCGGTCTGGGGGCCTGCAACAAAAACCGTGGAGCCACCGGCAGTACCTTAGAAGTGAGCTGCTATTGGTGCAGAGGACTCGCTGCCCATTGGCCCGGGTAAGTCATGTGCCTCTCAGCCAATCGGCTGAGAGGCAGGTAGCTCCGCCTACAAGGTGGGATATAAGAACCCGTGCTTCCCGGCAGTCGGCCATTTTTCTGTACGTCTGCTGCCGGGCACACATCTTGTGCATTAAAGCCTATCGTTTGGATCTCATCTTCGTCTCGTGTCCAATTGATTGTGCATCAATTTAATGCACAAGTTTTAAAGGATGGAGCTTCGTATCAAGCCAGAGTGCCTTCGACTCAGCCCACACGCAGCAACTGCAACAGCAGCATTTAAACACTGGCTGGCGTGTTTCAATAGTTACTTGAGCACAGCCAAAAACCGCCCGACGAGGGAACAAAAACTACATGTCCTCCACTCGTGCGTTGGCACCGCCGTGTATAGGCTCATAGAGGACACAACAGACTACGACGCAGCCATGGACTTGCTTAAGGGACATTTCATCCGGCCGGTGAACCAGGTCTACGCACGGCACTTGCTGGCCATGAGACAGCAATTCCCTGGTGAGTCTTTAGACAAATTCTACCAGATCCTCCTTGTTCTGGGGAGACACTGCGCCTGCACACAAGTTTCTGCGGCCGAACACACCGAGCTTTTAATTAGAGACACTTTCGTTGCGGGTATTCAATCTTCCCAGATCCGCCAGAGGCTCTTAGAGAAATAAACTTTAAGCCTCACTGAGGCACGGGCCCTCGCCTCCTCTCTAGATGTCGCTAATCGCAATGCCCGCGCGTACGCTCCCTACCGCGCGGCGGCCCCCTGGGCAGCATGGAACGCGACCCCCCTCACCTCTGCAGACTCAGAGCCCCCTCAGGCCTGTGCCACAGGGCACCCCGATAAACCCACGGGGCCTCGCTGCTACTTTTGCGGCCAGGCCAAGCACCTCCGCCAGTGCTGCCTGGCCCGCACCGCAACCTGTAAAAGCTGCGGCAAAAAGGGACATTTTGCGGCCGTTTGCCAGTCAAAGGCGGTCGCTGCAGTCCTGAGCAGTGACCGCGGGTTCCCCCCCCCCACGCTCCTCACGCGCCCTGCACGGCCCGCGTACCTCACTGCCCCCGCCCCCCCATCGCCACGAGTGATCACCGGGCGCCCCCATTTTGGGCCCCCGACTCCACGTGCGACCCCCAGGCGCCGCAATTTTGTTCACCCCCCACCACGTGAGGCCGATGGGCGCCGCCATCTTGGATCGGCACCGAGAACCACGCAAGTGACCACTTGCTGCCGAAAGACGACTCGGAGTTCCTGCCACGACTCGCCTCAGTAACATTGGATCTGTCACAGCCCCGCACGCTGTCCACGGTGACCATGAAGATCCTTCTCAACGGCCACGAGATGAGCTGCCTGTTGGACTCCGGGAGCACGGAAAGTTTTGTCCACCCCGCCACAGTAAGACGCTGCGCACTTCCCGTTTACCCGGTAAAACAAAGAATCGCTGTGGCCTCCGGTTCGCACTCGGTCCAGATCACAGGGTGCTGGATAGCGGGCCTCACGGTCCAGGGGAAGGTGTTTAAAAACTATAAGCTCTTCGTCCTTCCCCACCTCTGCGCGGCAGCACTCCTGGGGTTAGATTTCCAGTGCAACCTCCAGAGTTTAACGTTCAAATTCGGCGGCCCTATGCCCCCCCCCCTTACTGTCTGTAGCCTTGCGTCCCTCAAGGTCGATCCCCCATCCTTGTTTGCAAACCTCACCCCGGATTGCAAAACCATCGCCACCAGGAGCAGACGGTACAGTGCCCAGGACCAACGGCTTCTGAAGGAAGGGGTTATCGAGGCTAGCAACAGCCCCTGGCGAGCGCAAGTGCTGGTGGTTAAGACCGGGGGAAAAAATCGGATGGTCATAGACTACAGTCAGACCATCAACAGGTTTACGCAACTGGGCGCGTATCCTCTCCCACGTATCTCCGACCTGGTCAACAGGATCGCGCAGTTCAATGTTTTTCCCATGGCGGACCTTAAGTCAGCCTACCATCAGCTCCCCATCCGCACAAGTGACCGAAAGTACACTGCGTTCGAAGCAGATGGGCGACTCTACCACTTTTTAAGGGTTCCTTTCGGTGTCACGAATGGGGTCTCGGTCTTCCAAAGGGAGATGGACCGAATGGTTGACCAACACGGTTTACGGGCAACCTTCCCGTATCTCGACAATGTCACCATCTGCGGCCACGACCAGCAAGACCACGACACCAACCTCCGCAAATTCCTCCGTACCGCAAAACTCCTTAACCTGACCTACAATAAGGATAAGTGCGTGTTTATCACCGACCGTCTCCTCAGCTACGTAGTGTGTAACGGAGTGATAGGCCCCGACCCCGAACGCATGCGTCCCCTGATGGAGCTCCCCCTCCCTCACTCCCTCAAAGCCCTCAAGCGCTGTTTGGGCTTCTTTTCATATTACGCCCAGTGGGCCCCCAATTACGCCGACAAAGCCCGCCCACTCATCCAGTCCACCATGTTTCCTCTGTCAATAGAAGCCCGCCAGGCCTTTAGCTGCATCAAAGCAGACATTGCAAAGGCCACGATGCGCACTATCGACGAGTCCCTCCCCTTTCCAGTCGAGAGCGATGCGTCTGATGTTGCTCTGGCAGCCACCCTCAACCAAGCAGGCAGACCCGTGGCCTTCTTCACCCGGACCCTCCACGCTTCCAAAATCCGACATTCCTCGGTCGAGAAGGAAGCACAGGCCATAGTTGAAGCTGTGCGACATTGGAGGCACTATCTGGCCGGCAGGAGGTTTACCCTCCTCACAGACCAACAGTCAGTGGCTTTCATGTTTGATAATGCACAGAGGGACAAGATAAAGAACGATAAGATCTTGCGGTGGAGGATTGAGTTGTCCACGTACAACTACGAAATCTTGTACCATCCTGGGAAGCTAAATGAACCTCCCGATGCCCTGTCCCGTGGCACCTGTGCCAACGCACAAGTGGACCGCCTCCGAACCCTCCACGCGGACCTTTGCCACCCGGGGGTCACCCGCTTTTTCCATTTCATAAAGACCCGCAACCTGCCCTACTCCATCGAGGAGGTCAGGACAGTGACAATGTGATTGACGAATACTCCCTTTCGCCATCCCCTGCCCCGACATGACCACGACCACCATTATCAAAGCCCTACACACCATCTTCTCCCTGTTTGGTTACCCCGCATACATTCATAGCGATAGGGGGTCCTCATTTATGATTGATGAGCTGCGTCAATTCTTGCTCAGCAGGGGCATCGTCTCCAGCAGGACAACCAGTTACAACCCCCGGGGTAACGGACAGGTTGAGAGGGAGAATGGTACGGTCTGGAAGACCATCCTGCTGGCCCTACGGTCCAGAAATCTCCCAGTCATCCACTGGCAAGAGGTCCTCCCAGACGCACTCCACTCAATCCGGTCACTTCTCTGTACCGCCACTAACCAAATGCCTCATGAACGTCTTCTTGTTTTCCCCAGGAAGTCTTCCTCAGGGACCCCGCTCCCGACCTGACTGGCTACCCCCGGGCCCATTCTGCTCCGGAAACACGTGCGGGTGCACAAGTCGGACCTATTGGTCGAAAGAGTCCAGCTACTCCACGCGAATCCGCAATACGCGTATGTGGAGTATCCCGATGGCTGACAGGACACGGTCTCCCTCCGGGATCTGGCACCCGCCGGATCTTGGCCACACCCCCCAACACCAGCACCGCCCCCCCCCCCCCCCAACCACCACTGCCCCCAGCACCGATGCACCCACAGCTCAGCGGACAGGAACCCCCTCCCCCGCCTGGCCCCCACTAGCTCCGACCAGGGGTACAGACACAGAAACAAGATCGTCGCTCTCGGAGCCACGAACGACCTCCGCTCCGACGTCACCGGCACCGCTGCGCAGGTCAAGCAGGACATCGAAGGCACCCACTCGACTGACTGAATCGATGTGACCTACTGGTGGACTTCTGGCTGCAGATGGATTCTTGTGATTTTCTTTTGTTCTTTACCTGTTCATCCATCCCCCCCCCCCCCCCCTAATTGTGCACCTTGTACATGGTTGTTGTTTTTCCTTTTGCACATAAGTTACGGGTCAGTGGGCAGCCATCATCAATGCAACAGTACGACCTAAACATCTCTAGTCATACTACCAGTCTCACGTACTCACGGGACACCACCTCCCCCTCATGCCCGCGTTTCCCCCCCCCCACCGCTTCTTTTTAAGCAAGGGATGAATGTGGTAGTATGACTAGGGGTATTACAGTAACTTAGAAGTGAGCTGCTATTGGTGCAGAGGACTCGCTGCCCATTGGCCCGAGTAAGTCATGTGCCTCTCAGCCGAGAGGCGGGATATAAGAACAAGGCGGGATATAAGAACCTGTGCTTCCCGGCAGTCGGCCATTCTTCTGTACATCTGCTGCCAGGCACACATCTTGTGCATTAAAACCTTTTGTTTGGATCTCATCTTCGTCTCGTGTCCAATTGATGGTGCAGCAGGGGCCTGCAACAAAAACCATGGAGCAAGTCACTAGTCTCCTAAAGCAAAAGCTTCTCTGCTTGGATTGCTCAGAGGGATCTCTGCAGCGCATCCCCGACATGGTCTCTATGTTTGTGGTGATCTGCTACATCCATCAGCAGCTCGCAATTCTGCAGGCAGAGCCACTACACAGGAACTAGGAGGCCATTTTTGGAGGAGGAACAAGAAGGGGGAGACCCCATGTACTACTGAACGGGAGAGGGACCTTCTTGTGAGCCTTCTGTTCCTTTCAGTCGGAAGAAATTTCCCCAGCCCCAATTCAGGATATGTTCACTGAAGAAGGTGCGAAGTTTTACCTTGCGGAGTTGGCACTTGCTTTTGATCATCTTCACAATCTGGGAATTATCGACAGAGCCTTAAACAAGACAATATTTTTGCCGGATGACGGGGGTCATATTGAAGTAACAGATTTAGAGTTGAGCAAAGTGTTCTGTGGTACAGTGGAGGACACGGCACCAGATGTAGTCAACTGAAGGAGTCACAATCAGAGATCCGACTGGTGGTCTTTTGGTGTTTTCATGTTTGAGATGCTTACAGGCACCTGTCCTTTCAAGGGAAGGATAGAAAGGGCACTACGACAATAATACTGAAGATACAGAGGAGAAAGATATTGGGCGGGATTCTCCCATGCCGCACCATATGGGAGAATTGCCGATCGCACCATTTTTTCCTCACGGCGCCGGTCCGACGCCGGCAGGTGATTTTCCGAGGAGCGGAGAATCGACGCCCTTTACGCGGCGCGTGGCGCCGGTCGCGGACCGCTGTCCGTTGCCGGCCGCCGATTCTCCGGCCTTGATGGGCCAAGCGGCCGCGCGGAAATGGCAGAGTCCCGGCGGTGCCATCCACACCAGCTCGCAGCCGAAGGGAACTCTGCGCGTAGGGTCGGGGGGGGGGGGGGGCGGCCTGTGGGGCGGGGAAAAGCACTCCTTCACCGGGGGGTGGGGTGCCTCCGATGGGGTCTGGCCCGTGATCGGGGCCCACCGATCGGCGGGGCGGCCTCTCCAGCCCCGGCCCTATTTTATTACGCGGCCGGCCCCTGAACCCCCACGCCATGTTGCGTCGGGGCCGGCTGAGGAAGTCACCCACACATTCGCGGGTTGGCGCGGCCCAACTGCGCATGCGCGGGTTAGCGCGGCACCCATTTGGCGCCTGTGGGGGCCAGAATCGGTAGTGCCTACGCCTGTTTTGTGCCGTCATGAAACGCGACGGCGTTCACAATGGCGCGAACACTCTGTCTCCATTTCGGAGAATCGCGCCCGGGATTCAGCAAATGGAAGAGCAATTACTTTTCAATAAGTGGGCATGCCATCTGAAGTAGGTAAAGACAGAAAGCTGCAGGACAGGAGAAATCGCAGGACATTAAATGTGGCAGTACACCTCTGACTGGCAAAAACTACAAGCAGTTCTTATCTAGGCTGGAAGCCCAAAAGAATAAAATCAAAGAGTTCAAGAGTAACGCAGAAATTAAAGCAAAGTAAGTCACAGCAGAAGGGAAGCAGACTGGTTGATTAACGCCTGCACAAACCTACCATTTAAATTTATTTGTGTTGTATTTATTTTGTCCTCTGAAGTGAAACAAGTTGAGGAAAGTCCAACATTGGCAGTGACAGTCAGACATCGTACACCAAGACAAGAAAAGGGTTTTTTCTCTGAACTGCCCGGATACACTCACCGTGCCATTGATGCACAATCAATTGCACAAAAGACTCAGATTGGTACAACTGTGGCTTTATTGCAGTCAGATGCGTGGCCTCCTACTGCAGCTGGCGAAATGGCAGATCAATGGAGGACATGCATATTTATATGGCTCCTTGTTGGCGGAGCTAGCCGGCAGGGGCTACCGGCGAACCTGTAGTGCAGGTCCTACCTTACATCCCTTACGAGATGCGACCGTCACGGAGAGCGCTAAAGTTTTTGTCTCGATTAGGTTGAGCGTGGCCCCTTCCAGCAGTCATTGTCGGATGGGGTCCAACGCAATCCCCGTTACGAACGCGTCGCGCATGTGGAGATTGGAATGTTCGGTGGCCATAACGGCCTGACAGTTACAGTCCCGTACAAGTGGGATTGGGCCCGCCAGAAGTCTTCGATAGACTCACCAGGGAGTTGAGAGTGAGTGGCGAATACGTGCCTGGCGAAGAGCTTGTTTGCTTTTTGTGCTTAATTCTCTTTTAGGAGTGCCATCGCTTCTGCGTAATTCGGGGGGTCCTGTCTCATTGGGAACACGTTGGAGCTCAACCTGGAGTATAAGACCTGAATCTTCTGAGCTTCCGTTGGCGTAGGGGTCGCAGTGTTGATGTAAGCCTCAAAACAAGCTAGCCAGTGATTAAAGTCCTTTCTGGCGTCGGGCGAGTGCGGATCCAGCTGCAGGCGATCTGGTTTGATTCTGATATCCATTTCTTAGAAAATCTGACTGCAATAAATTGATGCACAATCAATTGCACAAAAGACTCAGATTGGTACAACTGTGGCTTTATTACAGTCAGATGCGTGGCCTCCTACTGTAGCTGGCGAAATGGCTGATCAGGAGGAGGTCACGCATATTTATACGGCTCCTTGTGGGCGGAGCTAGCCGGCAGGGGCTACCGGCGAACCTGTAGTGCAGGTCCTACCTTACATCCCCTAATACAGGTGCACACAGTGGTTCACCACAGCCACTCACAACATTGTGACCCCTCCAGCGAACAGGGTGCAAGTCAAGCCTTATGAGGTACCAGAAGCACAACGTACTGCCATAAAAAAAGAGATTTTTTAAAAACTGTTGCAGTTGGGAGTGATTGAAGAATCCCACATTGCCTGGTCTAGCCTGAGTACTCATCTCCGAAAGATAAATGGGAGTGCTGATGCTCTTTCCTGCGTCCACTCAGCCAGAGGGGGTTAAACTGTGGGGGGATGGGGGGGGGGGGGGGGGGGAATGGGTGGTCAGAGTTGTGGAGGGGTAGCACCACCGTGCACAGATGTTTTATTTCCTCTCCGTCAGAACTACACAGCAGATCACAGGCACTATGCTTCCCAGAAGACATCACATTGAAACCGGAACAGGCACAGGTGTGTTGGGGAGGGTATACAAAGAGGAGACTTAAACAGAGTCATCAGGCTGAGAGCCTGTAGGGGTAAACAGCTTTGGAGGGTGGCGGGTAAACAACCTGGGAGAAAGTTTGACTTCCTGGCTTTGAGCTTTGGTTAGCATGAGGCCTTGGATTGGAATACAAACTGGAACTGGCGGAGAATCCGACCCTGGTCGGACCTTACCTTCCCGGACACTGACTAAGAGACTTTCTTACTGTTGTTGTGTGACGGCACCAGTAAATAGCTCAGCTATCCATTTACATATATAGGCAAGATAATCAATGCAAAGATAGCGCTCAACAAAGAGCGAGGTTTTTTGTTTTGTTGTACATTTGAAATAGACTTTGTTACAATAAATATATAGTGATCGTGCTGTTTACCTGAACTCCCATGTTAAAATGTGCTTAACCCCACCCACCTACAAGATCCTAGCACAACACGGTTACTTTGTTGGTTACAGTGTGTGTGTGTGGGGGGGCCGGGGGGGAGGGGGGGGGGGGCAGGGAATATATGTGACGTATGAATGAGAGTTACGATTTATCTAATCTTTTTTAAATTTGGGAAGTAGGGTCAATAAACCTACCTTACTCCTTGATTTAAACTCAGATAATCTGTCTGATTAATTATTTATAATCTGAAAGCCTACATCGTGGTGCTCCTGCAGTATTGGCAAAACACATCCTCACTTAATTCACAAACAAACCCTGTTCCAGCCAGTCCTGGAGTGATAAATTAGTGGAGTGAATTGTTTCCCCTCTTCACTTTGTCATAACAATCTTCGACTCCTACAGCAGATCCTGGGCTGGATTCTCCGCCGTCTATCCCCAGCAGCAGAGCTCCTGATGTGGCGGCCAAAAAATGGGATTGGCGGCTATTCCAATGTTCTCGTCACCCACTGGCGACATCATCAAGGTTCATGCTCCACGCCAGCGTGAGGATGCAAATGGGTTAATTTGACCCATTGGCATCCTATTAACGGGCTGGGAATCGGATTTTCCAAGCCCGTGTGAATCTCCGGTCCTCTGGTCCGGGATTTATGTGGCTGAGAATTGGTGCAGGTATTTCCCAGCATGGCCCTGGTACAGTGGACCTCACAGTCGGCAAAGGGGCAACTCTTTAAGGAAGTTGCCCCCAAAGTTCATCGGAGGTCCATCCTCCCATACAATGCAAATCTTGTCCACTTCACCCCACCAGAGACCTCCCCCCATAAGAGAGACCCCCACCAGAAACCTCCCCATTATAGAGACCACTGCCTGGAAATTAGAGAGCAGTCCAGACAGAGACAGTGAAAAATAAATCACTGCTTTAAAACTCACCTACTGGCTCAGGGAGAGGAAGCAGGATCTGTAAATTCCCTGAAGGAGAAAACCACATCAGCTGGCTTTAAACCCCTTCAGATCTTTGGTCTGCAGCACTTTCATTCATATCAATGTGAAATTGATTTTACTAGACTGTGATTGACAGATTGCACACATAGCCAGCTATCCTTATTGTTAAAGCACATTTCCCTTCATGCTTGAGTGGATTTCAAGTAGTCAGCTGTGAAACTAACCGCAATGTCAATAAACATCTAGCTATGATTGATAGCTCCCGGACCACATCAAAAACAGTTAATTACTTTCTGCAGAGAAAAAAAAGAAGTGAGAGCATTTTCAAATTACACTTAACTGCAATTGTGGTTTGGGCACCTTGCTGGAACTGAAAGATGATGAACTACTATATTGGGGGCCTCATCCAGAATGGGCAGCTTTACACTCCAGCAGTAAGTTGAAAATTTCCTCCAATCGGTAAAGAAACTGAGATGTTTAGGAAGACAATTCCAGAGTTTAGAGCATCAAGGCATCTGAAGGTATGGTCGCCAATGATGGAGCAATTAAAATAGGAGATACTGAAGAAGCCAGAATTGAAGGCACGCAGAGATCTTAGAGGAACATAAGACAGGGGAAATAGGACGGACAAGGATAGACTCAAAAATAATCAACAGACCAATTCAATACTCATAACTGAAATAGAGTTCAGAATTCCAATTGTCCTTCTTGTTCTGGAGAGCACCTGGAGGAAACCCACGCAGACACAGTGAGAACGTGCAGACTCCGCACAGACAGTGACCAAAGCCGGAATCAAACCTGGGACCCTGGTGCTGTGAAGCAAAAGTGCTAACCACTGTGCTACATTGCTGCCCGCAAAGAGGATCATAGTTACCTTAGTGCTCAGGTTTTCAGTGGCATGATGGCATAGTTGTTAGCACTGCTGCCTCAGAGCAAGAGGGACCTGGGTTCAATTCTGACCTCACGTGACAGTCTGTGTGGAGTTGGCACTTTTACCCCATGTCTGCATGATCTTCCTCCAGGTGCTCTGGGTTCCTCCCACAGTCCAGAAATGTGCAGGTTAGGTGGGTTGCCTATTCTAAATTGTCCCTAAGTTCCCAAAGGTAGGGTGGGGTTACAGAGATAGGGTGGGGGATTGTGCCTTTTGAATAGGCTGGTGGAGACTCAATGGACCAAATGGCCTCCTTCTGCACTGTAGTGATTCTGGGTAGCACAGTAGAACAGTGGGTAGCACTGTTGCTTCACAGGTCCAAGGTCCCATGTTCGATTCCCGGCATGGGTCACTGTCTGCGTGGAGTCTGTACGTTCTCCCCGTGAGATTATTGATTAACTGAATGCATTTGTGATACAGGAGGATGTTCGGCATATCCAACGCAATCAGAAAGGAAGTCGCAGAAATGGCTGGAGAAAATAATAAATTAGTGCATTGTATCAGAAAGAGAAAAATACAATAATTTGACCACATCATTACAGCAGATAGTAGGCAGAAACAGTTATTGCTTATTAAGTTAAGACGATGGAAAATGCAGGAGACGGAAGCAGAGGAGGAAATGAATGATGGGTATAATGGGCTGGTTGCCATTGACTTATGTAGAATGTGCAAGGCTGCATGGGACATAAAGATCCATGACAGTCTGCCTTCTGGGAAGTAGATCACACCAATGAGCCCTTGTTCGATTCCCGGCTTGGGTCACTGTCTGTGCGAAGTCTGCATGTTCTCCTTGTGTCTGCGTGAGTTTCCTCCCGGTGCTCCGGTTTCCACCAAGTCCCAAAAGACGTGCTGTTAGGTAATTATACATTCTGAATTTTCCCTCTGTGTACCTGAACAGGTGCCGGAATGTGGCGACTAAGGGCTTTTCACAGTAACTTCATTGCAGTGTTAATGTAAGCCTACTTGTGACAATAAAGATTTTCTTTTAAATTATTTTTAAAAAGGGGGTCTCCACTGTTATTTTTGGTCATTGCAGTGGTAAAGTTGTGACTGTTTTAAGTTCATTTACAGGATGTGGCCAGCATTTGTTGCTCATCCTTAACCGCCCTTGAAAAGGTGGCAGTGAGCTGCAGTCTCTGTGATGTAGGTACACCCACAGTGCTGTCAGGGAGAGGAGTTCCAGGAATGTGACCCAGCAACAGTGAAGGAACAGTGATATATTTCCAAGTCCGTGGTGAATGATTTGGAGGGGAACTTGCAGATGGTGGGGTTCACATATATTTGCTGCCCTTATCTTTCTGGATGATAGTGTGCATGGGTTTGAAAGTTGGTGTCTAAGGATCCTTGATGACCTGAATGCAGGTCATTGCCTGGCACTTATGCGGCATGAGTATTCCTTGATATTTGTCAGCCCATTGTCCAGGTCTTGCTGCATTTGACATGGCATCTGAGAAATCACAAATGTGCTGATCTTTGTGCCATCATCAGCAAACATCCCACTTCTGACCTTATATTAGATCGATTGATGCGCAGCTGAATATAGTTGGAACAAGGACACTGCCCTGAGGAACTCCTGCAGTGATGTCCTGAGACCATGGTGACTGAGATGACCACAGCAATCTTCCTTTGTGAACCAGCAAAGAGCTTTCTCCCTGTTTCGCATTCACCCCAGTTTTGATAGGGCTGCTTAATGCCACACTCGGTCAAATTTTGCTTTGATGTCAAGGACAGTCAATCTCATTCATCTCTGGAGTTCAATTCTTTTATCCATGTTTGAACCAAAACTGTAATGAGTTCAGGAGCTGAGTAACACAAATTGAACATCCGTGAGCAGGTTATTGCTAAACAAGTGCTGTTTGATTGCACTGTCGATGACCCCTTCCATCACTTAACTGATGATCAAGAGTAGGTTAATGGGACGGTAATTGGCCAGGTTGGATTGGTCTGCTTTTTGTGTATAGAACGTATCTGGCAAATTTTCACATTGCTGTGTCAATGCCAGTACAGGAACTGCTTGGCTAGGGGCGTGGCAAATTCTGGAGCACATCATCAGTACTATTGCCAGAATATTGTCAGGCACGTAGCCTTTGCAGTATGCAGTTCCTTCAGCTGTTTCTTGATATCATGTGGAGTCAATTGAACTGGCTGAAGACTGGCATCTGTGATGCTGGGGATCACCCACTCGGTACTTCTGGCTGAAGATTGCGGCAAATGCTTCAACCTTAGCATTTGCACTGAGGTGCTGGGATTCCCCATCATTGAGGATGGGGATATTTGTAGAACCTCCAGATATGGGAATATTTGTAGAAATCCTCCTCTAGGGATTTGTTTAATTGTCCACTGCCATTCACAACCAGATGTGGCAGGACTACAGAGCTTAGAATTGTGGAATCATTTAGCTCTGCTATCACTTGCTGTTTCTGCGGTATGGCATGCAAGTAGTCCTGTGTTGTAGCTTCACCAGATTAACATCTCATTTTTAGGTATACCTTGTGTTGCTCCGGGGATACCCTCCTGCACACTCCATTGAACCAAGGAACCCTGACTTGATAATGTTGAAGTGGGAAATATACCGGGTCATGAGATTGCAGATTGTGGTTGAATACAATTCTGTTGCTGCTGATGGCCCACAGCACCTCATGGTGACCCAGATTTGAGTTGCCAGATCTGTTCAAAGTCTATCCCATTTAGCACGGTGGTAGTTCCACACAATGCGATGGAGGATATCCTCAATGTGAAGATGGGACTTTGTCTCCACAAGAACTGTGCGGTGGTCACTCCTACTGTCTTGGGCAGATGCTTCTGTGGCAGGCAGGTTGGTGAGGATGAGGTCGAGTATGCGTTTCTTTCTTGATGCTTCCCTCACCACTTGCAGCTATGTCCTTTAGGACCTGGCCAGTTCCATCTGCAGTTGGTGATGGACATTGAAGTCCCCCACCCAGAGTACATTCTGTGCCCTTGTCAACCTCAGTGCTTCCTCCAAGTGGTGTTTAACATAGAATAGTACTGATTCAACCAGGGGCGGTACGTGGTAATCTTGGTGCCATGTTTGACCTGATGCCATGAGACCTCATGAGGTCTGGAGTTGATGTTGAGAACTCCCAACTCCTGAAAATGAAATGAAACGAAAAATGAAATGGAAATCGCTTACTGTCAGAAGTAGGCTTCAAATGAAGTTACTGTGAAAAGTCCCGAGTCGCCACATTCCGACGCCTGTTCAGGGAGACTGGTATCGGAATTGAACCCGCGCTGCTGGTCTGCCATGGTCTGCTTTAATAGCCAGCTATTTAGCCCTGTGATAAACCAGCCCATGACTGTATGCCATTGTGCCACCATCTCTGGGGGTCTGCCCTCTTGGTGAGACACACTGAAGGATAGTGATGGTGATGTCTGGGATATTATCTGTAAGGTATAATTATTGAATGAGATCAGCTTTTGCCACAACGGTTTCATGATCATCAATTGCCTTTTAATTCCATACTTTCATTGAATTCAAATTCCACCATCTGCCATAGGTTTCTAGGGCATTCCCCGGTCTCTGGATTCCTCATCCAATGAGAATATCACTATTCACTGCCACCTTATTCTATTCGAGCTGTTTCCTCTTATTTGATCAGCAGACAAAATTGTGGCAAACAGTTATCTGGGGCTGGATTCTCCCCTACCCGGCATGACGGAGGGTCCCGGCGTAGGGGAGTGGCGCCAACCACTCAGGGGTCGGGCCTCCCCAAAGGTGGGGAATTCTCCCCACCTTTGGGGGTCAGCCCCGCGCCGGAGCAGTTGGCACCAGAAGACTGGCGCAAAAAACCGGTGCCCCCGGCAGCCACTGACGTCACCACCGGCGCATGCACGATGAGGGTTTCTCTTCCGCTTCCGCCATGGCGGAGGCCGTGGCGGCCGCAGAAGGAGAAAGAGTGCACCCAGGGCACTGGCCCGGAGTCTGAGCGGGGAGCCCCAATCGTGGGCCAGGCCAACGTGGGGGCACCCCCTGGGGTTCGATCGCCCCCCGCCCCCCCAGGACACCGGGGCCCGCTCGCGCCGCTGATCCCGCCGTTACAGAGGTGGTTCAAACCTCGGCGGCGGGAGAGGCCTCCCAGCGGCGGGACTTCGGCCCATCCGGGCCGGAGAATCACCGCAGGGGCCTCGACGATCGGAGTGGCGAGATTCCTGCCCCCGCCACTTCCCGGGTGGCGGAGAATCTCTGCCACGGCGGGGGCGGGATTTTCGGCGGCCCCAGGTGATTCTCCGATTCTGCTGGGGGTCGGAGAATTTCGCCCCTGAACTGGATGAACTTGTTCTTCCATTAGTCAATAAGTCCAAATTTAAAAGGAACCAAGTTATTTTTACCTAAATTGCTTTATCTTACAATGGTTCATTTTTAGTGATGGTAAAATGTAAATTAAATTCCAGAACTGCCTGGACATGGCTATTCAAGAAAAGAGGGGGAAAGGAAATGGGGAACCATAGACCAGTTAGCCTGATATCAGCCAACGTAAAAATGCTAAAGGTGTTCAGGAGGTGATAACATGGCACTTCAAACCCTTCTCTGCCGCTTTCCCCTCCTTTAAGATCCTTGCTAAAACCTACATCCTGGTCCAAGCTTTTGATAACATGTCCTAATATCTCCTCATGTGGCTCAGTGTCAACTTGCATTGGATAATATCTTTATGAAGCACTTTGGGTTGTTTTTATATGTTAAAGGCACCATTTAAATGCACGCTGCTATTGTTAGGTGGCAATAAAATAAATTATCTCATAATCTTGATACTAGTTTCTGCAGCTGATGTCTCCACTCAAAGTTAGAGCTACTAATAAGGGGCGAAATTCTCCGGCCCCCAGCAGGCTTGGAGAATCGTCCGGGGCCGCCAAAAATCCCGCCCCCGCCGTGGCAGAAATTCTCCGCCTCCCGGGAATTGACGGGGGCGGGAAACGCGCCACGTCGAGCGGCGAGGCCCCTGCGGCGATTCTCCGGCCCGCGGTGGGCCGAAGTCCCGCCGCTGGGAGGCCTCTCCCGCCGCCGAGGTTTGAACCACCTCTGGTGGCAGCGGGATGGGCGGCGCGAGCGGGCCCCCGGGGTCCTGGGGGGGCGTGGGGTGATCGGACCCCGGGGGGTGCCCCTACGGTGGCCAGGCCCGCGATCGGGGCCAACCGATCGGCGGGCGGGCCAGTGCCGTGGGAGCACTCTTTCTCTTCCGCCGCCGCCATGGCGGAGGCAGAAGAGAATCCCCCAGCACGCACACTGACGTCACCACCTGCACATGCGCGAACCGGCGAACGCCTTTCGGCCAGCCCCGGCACCGGGCGGTGGGCCTGAAAGGCCGCTGGTGCCGGTTTTGGCGCAGTCGGTGTGGTGCCAACCGTTCCGCCGCGGGCCTAGCCCCCCAAAGGTGCGGAGAATTCACCCGACGCCAGAGTGGTTGGCGCCACTCCCCTACGCCGGGACCCCACTCCCCGCCGGGTAGGGGAGAATGCCACCCCTGGTTACTTCTCTAACCCGAGGGGCAAACTAATGATAATAACAGTCATCATATGCTGAGAAAGGCAAATTGGACCTGGTTCTTATATTATCCTGGCTCTATAATCACATAATTCTCGATAAGCCGGGAGTTGAATTTCACTTTCAGTGGTAGTGGAAAACTGGCATCAGCTAATTGGTTGCCTGTTTTATTGCCACCAAATATTTCTCTCCACTGAGCTCAGTTAGCACCAAACATAGGACAGCAGCAACAACAACAATAACTGTGAAAATTTATCCCAGCGTGTGTTCAATTTATGTTTCCGTACTGCATCCTGAATGAGAATGGGCCATTTCATTCATCGCAGTTCCCAGACTGGAAAAATTATTGCTTGTCTAAAGTGATCTCAGATGATAAAATCTTTACTGAGGATAATTCGCCACCAAATGAAAAATGGCTTTATTATAAATGGGACTCGCGAGAGTTGGAAGGTTTGCTTCATTTTTTTTTAGTTCTTATGCTGGGCCAGATATTTCATTGTTCACAAATTGCCTAACTGTCCCATCGACAGTGTGCACTCTGGAGCACCATTACAGCTGCAATGGGATGGTTCCATGTGCAATTCGCTGTGAGTATTGCACCAGGCCACCAGGCCAAAGAAGGTCTCACATTCAAACTCTGCTTCACGCTGAATTATTTAATGTCAATTAACCAAGGCAGCAAGGGAGTCCTACAACTGGTCTCAATATAAGAAGGCTTGGGAGAGATTCCTGATCGCAATCCATAATTAAATAGTCTGGTAGTACTCACTGTCGAGGCGTATGGATGAAGAATGACCATTGGAGAGAAGTATTGGAAAGCAATTTCACTGTGGAACAGTCCCTCAGCATGAGTCACCATCCTCAGGAGAAAAGACGAGAGTAATGGGGAAACAAAGATCTGGAAAATAAATGGAACTCTGTTATGCATTGTGGCACACTTCTGGCATTGTCAAGAGACATCTGACTTTGTTAGAAACAAGAAGGTATTTATTAATAAAAAAGTAGCTTGGTACAGGAAGTTTTACAGCACTAAGCTGCCTTAGAGCACAAGACCCGAACATGCTTACTACATGGGCTGCTAGATATATTCTGCCCAAGAGAGGACTCCACCCTCCGGGATGCTCACTCACTCCCGGTTCCCATTGGTCCCTCAAGTTAGGTGACCCTTCTCGGCTGTACTGTCTTAAAGAGACAGTGACCACAAACACGTCAAATTCCCTATGGAATAGAACAGCTGGCACTTTTGATAGTGTTTCAGGTACAATCGTCACTGATAAGAATATTCCTTGCGTGCTATGATCCATAGCTACTTTATAAAGACCTCAAATGCAATATTTGCTGTCTCAGCTGAAATGACTGTATATCAATGTGCACACATTAATCTAATAAAGAGATTAACTTTACTTGTGGAATCCTTGACTGGTACTGTGATCTCTGTGTCATTTCACACTTGCAAATGACAGCGGTGCATAAACAGTTTGACTAATGTGTCTAAAGAAAGAATTTTTTTTTTTCAAAAGAAGATAAATTACTAACAATTTCTTCTCCATCCAAAAGAGATCAAAAAAATTCTAGAAATTTCCATATTTTAAAAAGCTCAAGGAATGGGAATAAGTAGGGCTGGAAATGCTCTGTCTGCTTTCTGTCAAAATAGATTACCTAGGCTGGCTCTCTTTTATTATACAGGAGCTGAGCAGACATTCTCAACTTGGGTTCCAGCCAAAATAACTGATAGTCCAAGTCAGCTGCTTTATTATTATATCCCTGAATATATCTCAGCTCAGCACCATCGTCTCACACTTCTGTACACTTTAAGAGTTCTTGTGATGGACTCATTTTATTTTATGCTTGAATTTCAATCATATCAGAAAATGTGACTGTGTTGCAAAATGAGCCCATTTCAAAGTTTTTACCAGTGACCGTCTCAGTTTGACTATTTTAAAGATGCAGTATCCAGTTTCATTAGCCCTACATTGGCTTATTTTCAATGTTTTAAAACCACGGCACCACTTTTAACATTCCACAGCCTTCAAATAAAATGTTCTGCAACATTTTATATACAATGAACTCATACTTTCCATGTCCCTCAGAGAAAACGTACCTGCTCACACAATGAAATGTCATTGTCAGAAACTGGACAAATGAATGCATTCTGCAGTGGGTGTTTAAGCACTGAGCCGACAGTCAAGAATATTTTGTAATATCTCAGTGGGATTGAGATGGCCTTGTTTTCAAGTAATAATTTTTCACTCATATTTATCTAATAAACCATGATTTGTTTTCATAAAACATAGAACATGCAGTGCAGAAGGAGGCCATTCGGCCCATCGAGTCTGCACCGACCCACTTAAGCCCTCACTTCCACCCTATCCCCATAATCCAATAACCCCAGCTAAACCTTTTGGACACTAAGGGCAATTTAGCATGGCCAATCCACCTAACCTGCATGTCTTTGGACTGTGGGAGGAAACCGGAGCACCCGGAGGAAACCCATGCATTCACGGGGAGAACGTGCAGACTTCATACGTGATGCCACAGTGCTAGCCACTTGTGCTACCATGCTGCCCACCTTTCAAGCCTTTCTTAACATTAGTAGAGCACACTGCATAGAATAGGTTTGCAAAAATGTGCCAGATCAAATGGAACATGTCCAACTTTTCCCCTTTCCATATGTAAACAAATATTAGTC
The DNA here is from genome assembly GCF_902713615.1 of Scyliorhinus canicula. Classification (NCBI taxonomy): domain Eukaryota; kingdom Metazoa; phylum Chordata; class Chondrichthyes; order Carcharhiniformes; family Scyliorhinidae; genus Scyliorhinus; species Scyliorhinus canicula. Next base: position 235,053,971 of record NC_052148.1, on the reverse strand, counting down.
CACTGTTCACACATCAGCCTTACATTAATAAGAAGCATCTTCCAGACTAAGTCCTGGATTGTTAACTTGATGGCCACCAAATAGATAGAAAATGTCATGTATGGCATTAAACCTAGAATCAGACTAATAGCAGAGAGAGGAAATGTGGTAGCGAGTTCTCGGGAGGGTCATGTGAGCTGTAGGCCCAATTGGGCCAGAGTGCGCAAATCCTGGGTCTGAGCGCTGGTTTTACTGTTAGATGTTTGGAAAAATGAAGTACGGTAGCTTTTATCTCAGTTTCTGTAAATCAATATTTGTTAATAAACCGTTTATTCTTTAATCTACTTGATGGTCGTCAGTATTTCAAGATACTACAGACACAATATAAGTGATAGGACTTGAACTAATTACTTTGATTATGTTTGTGATTATTTTAATAAATTTGTGAAATGAAAGCAGCCATGATCATGTTCTCTTCACCTGGGCAGTAACTACACAGTGCCATGAAGGTACTAAACATATTCAGGCCTCAAAGAGGTTTGTGTTTAGGGCTTTTTCATTGACCGGTTGCATCACAGGCCAAAAGGTGAGGAGAAATCAAGTACACCCTTTAAATCCATGGACCAGGGGCGGGATTCTCCGACCCCCCGCCGCGTCGGAGAATCGCCGGGGGCCGGCGGCAATCCCGCCCTCGCCGTCTCCCGAAGTCTCCGGCACCAGAGATTTGGTGGGGGCGGGAATCGCGCCGCGTCGGTCGGCGGGCCTCCCCCCGGTGATTCTCCGCGATGGACGAAGTCCCGCGCTGTCATGCTTCTCCCGCCGGCATGGATCAGGCCACCTACCTTACCGGCAGGACCAGGCGGCGCGTGCAGGCTCCGGGGTCCTGGGGGGTGGGGCAATCTGGCCCCGGGGGGGTGTCCCACAGTGGCCTGGCCCGCGATCGGGGCGCACCGATCGGCGGGCAGGCCTGTGCCGTGGTGGCACTCTTTTCCTTCCACCTTCGCCATAGTCTTCACCATGGCGGAGGCAGAAGTGACCCCCTCCCCTGGGCATGCGCGGGGATGACGTCAGCAGCCGCTGATGCTCCGGCGCATGAGCGGACTTCCGCCTGCCGGCGAAATCCCTTCGGCCCCGGCTGGTGTGGCGCCAAAGGCCTAACCCATCAAGGTTAGGGCTTGGCCCCTAAAGGTGCGGAGACTTCCGCACCTTTGGGGCGGCCCGACGCTGGAGTGGTTCACGCCACTCCATCCCGTCGGGACCCCCCGCCCCGCCGGGTAGGGGAGAAACCCGCCCCTGGTTCCTGTAGGAATCAGTGCAAAGCTCACTGCCAGGAATGCTGCAGGGTTGGATTCTCCTTGGACAAAGCTAGAGGACACTGAGGTAGGGCTGGGTCCAGAATTACCTTCATTACTCATTTCCAAATGCAATACCTGTTGCAGATCCATCCTTTGGAAAGATACAGAATTCCTGGACAACATAAATGCTCCCATTTCATCTCTTTTTTTTAAACAAATTTATAGTATCCAATTCATTTTTTCCAATTAAGGGGCAATTTAGCGTGGCCAATCCACCTACCCTGCACATCGTTTGGGTTGTGGGGGCGAAACCCACGCAAACACAGGGAGAATGTGCAAACTCCATACGGACAGTGACCCAGAGCAAGGATCGAACCTGGGACCTCGGTGACGTGAGGCAACCGTGCTAACCACTTGTGCCACCGAGCTGCCCTGCTCCCATTTCACCTCTGAAGGACTTGGGTAATTCTCCACACAGAAAGAAGATTTGTATTTTTAACCCGCTAGTAGACCATATCACTCATTTATTTTTGCACAGATAGACTAATTTATGTTCTCAGAGCTTTTTGTAACAACAGAACTTGACATTCAGTTACAGTTATAAACTTAGCAAAGTGTTTTACTTCAGTGAAGATTACTAAATGTGTATATGCTGTAAAGATGTTGTCATATGAATAGTTGATGGATCAGCGCATCTGTTAAAATAGCAGAGAGAGAAATTTGATATAATTACACTAAGGATTTGCAGAATAACATCCCTGACACTAATTTCTATACTATAATTCAACTAAATAATTAGAACCTCCTTAAAACAAAACAGGCAATATCAATTTGTCAGGTTGTCAGCCATCTAGATAAACACTTTGCCCATGTTCGTTTCTAGGGCTGCAGCTTTTGGTGATTTTGTTGATTCCTGTAAGTATAGGTGACAGAAATGGCAGAAAATAGGGGAAAGACAGTTACCATCTGTCACTGCGGCTAGTTAGTGTTCTCCACTGAAGGGAAAATCATGTGATATTTTCAGCCTGTATTTTTTTTAAAGCTTATTAAGGCCAATTAAGTAGCAATGAGGGTGTTCCCGTGCAACCCTCCACATTTTTATTACAAACAGTCGTCAGCATATGTTTTTAAAGAGGTCTTTAAAAGCAGCAGTAGTTAGAACAAATTCTTGCATCTGAGTTGTGTCTCTCTGCAATAGGTGGCTTGTTTTGGCTTCTCAGGCACCGGAATCTTATGGGGCTGAAAGAGAAAGTGGATTCTGCAAAGACTGTTATCAGACACTCACCCAGGTCACCAGATTTAAAAGACCAGGACAAAATGCCCAGCACTCGCAGAATACCAGTGCAAGCAGAGGCTGTGGTTAACCAAGGTTATGATAACTAAATCAAATCATCTTGCACACTGAATGCCGTGGGCCACTTCTTACACGGCACTGCATTAGCACTTGGAGTGACAACTCAAATGGGAAAACTGGTCTTGGATCATAGTGCACAATGAACAGTCCATTCTACAATCACGCCTCACATTATTTTCCATTGAAATCAATGGAGAAGAATATAGGATGAAATGTAAAAGGGGCTGATTCGTTTATTGGCCCATTTTGCTCCACTGTCCAAGAACAATTTCACCCAGAATTGTTTTCCTAACAGCACTGTATTCGTGTGAGCTTTTCAACGCACCAAATAAGTGCCAGCAGATAGGTTGACAGTGGGCTTTCAATAAAAATTCCAAATTCCTAAAGAAGCAAGGAGGTATGGTCAGATGATAGGTAAATGATGCTTTAGATTAGAGGTGGAGGTCGTGGGTTGCTATTAAGAAGATATCACAGGTACCAGTTAGTTGTTGCATTTCTCAATTATTTGCATTCTTCAAATAAATTGTAACATGGGTATATGTAACAATCCATGAGCAATGATGGTTTGTGTTCAATACTGATTTAACAGCAAGTTCAAGGTAAAATCCTTCCTCTTAGCAATGCATATTAGCAAAGTGAAACTGTTTTGTCTTCGAGGAAAAATTCAGCCCTATGGTTGTTTTCATTTATGTTCACAGTGATGTCCCTGCTGGACTGGACAAGGTATCCACTTTAAATTCGCAATCGAATTCCTCCAAACCTGAGATCAATTGCATCCACAAAGGATTTACATTGTCATTAGAATTTGAATATGGGTCCATTTTCCTTCGATAGAGTTTGCAGATGACACTAAGATGAGTGGTAAAGCGAAAAGTGCAGAGGATACTGGAAGTCTGCAGAGGGATTTGGATAGGTTAAGTGAATGGGCTCGGGTCTGGCAGATGGAATACAATGTTGACAAATGTGAGGTTATCCATTTTGGTAGGAATAACAGCAAACGGGATTATTATTTAAACGATAAAATATTAAAGCATGCCGCTGTTCAGAGAGACTTGGGTGTGCTAGTGCATGAGTCACAGAAGGTTGGTTTACAAGTGCAACAGGTGATTAAGAAGGCAAATGGAATTTTGTCCTTCATTGCTAGAGGGATGGAGTTTAAGACTAGGGAGGTTATGTTGCAATTGTATAAGGTGTTAGTGCGGCCACACCTGGAGTATTGTGTTCAGTTTTGGTCTCCTTACTTGAGAAAGGACGTACTGGCGCTGGAGGGTGTGCAGAGGAGATTCACTAGGTTAATCCCAGAGCTGAAGGGGTTGGATTATGAGGAGAGGTTGAGTAGACTGGGACTGTACTCGTTGGAATTTAGAAGGATGAGGGGGGATCTTATAGAAACATTTAAAATTATGAAGGGAATAGATAGGATAGATGCGGGCAGGTTGTTTCCACTGGCGGGTGACAGCAGAACTAGGGGGCATAGCCTCAAAATAAGGGGAAGTAGATTTAGAACTGAGTTTAGGAGGAACTTCTTCACCCAAAGGGTTGTGAATCTATGGAATTCCTTGCCCAGTGAAGCAGTTGAGGCTCCTTCATTACATGTTTTTAAGGTAAAGATAGATAGTTTTTTGAAGAATAAAGGGATTAAGGGTTATGGTGTTCGGGCCGGAAAGTGGAGCTGAGTCCACAAAAGATCAGCCATGATCTAATTGAATGGCGGAGCAGGCTCGAGGGGCCAGATGGCCTACTCCTGCTCCTAGTTCTTATGTTCTTATGTTCTTATGAAAACTGCGCTAACAAAATTCGTCCTGCAACTCAATAGTGAATAACTATCCCATTTTTGATCAAACGACTGCAACTGAAAATATATTATCCATCTAACTTTAGATTAATATCATACAGGGCTGGTTTAGCTCAGTGGGCTAGACAGCTGGTTTATAATGCAGAACAAGGCCAGCAGCGTGGGTTGAGCTCCAGACCGGCTGAGAATTCTGAATTCTCCCTCTACGTACCCTAACAGGTGCCGGAATGTGGCGACTAGGGGCATTTCACAGTAATTTCACTGTAGTGTCAATGTGAGCCTACTTGTGACAATAAAAGATTAATAATCAGCAAACTTTGCATTCTCATGCATTAACATGACTGCAAAATCTGGACAGTAATACTGTGAATATGCAGAGTATTTATAGTACTGTGTATTATAAATACTCTGCACATTAGCAAGTCATGTTTGCAGTGGATCAATAGGATGGTTACAGAAAATAAAAACTAATGGACATGCAAACTCATTGTCGGCATCTGGAAAACAAGCTTAAAAATTAATTTAAAACCTGGATTGAGGAATTGATTATGCAAACTGAGATATGATTCTACTTATGGGCAAAATTAGGTAGTTTAGGTTCATGAAGTGTTTTATGCAATTTACTAAGAACATCAGTGCATAACTGAACTCACAGATGCATTGGCAATATATACCAGCCCAGTCCACCTCAAGGACGAGAGTTGCATTTTAAAGACCACTTACATTTCATAGTTGATACCGTCAAACATCAAAGGATAATATTGCCTCATTTTATTTCATGCATCTCCCATTCATTTCTTTGAAGTAACTCGTGTCACACAATCTGTACTGTGAGGTTTGAGTTAGTTTCAGAATGCAGACTATTAAGTTCACATGTAACAGGATTGAGAAATAAATCGTACAAAAAACATATGCATCCTGCAACTCAACGGTGAAAACGTTGATCTTAAAGCAGTGTTCTTCAAAGTCGGGGGCGTGACCTGCGGGTGGGTTGCGGGCGGGTGTCGGGAGGGTCGCGGAGCCGTCCTTCACGGTGCTCCCGATCGCGCAAATCCCCGTGCAGCAGCTGGTTTTTAATAACGGCGGCTGCGAATGGCCATTAAAATGGCCGGGAACGTGCGCGCATGCGCAATGCGGCCGCTATTTCTTTAAATGGTCGCAGCTTTTTGTTTTACAAGTTCGGGGTTTTTTAATTCATTTTATTCATTTATTTTATTCATTTTTTTTCATTTATTTTATTCATTTTATTATTTTTTACAAGTTCGGAGGGGTTTATTCATTTTATTCTTTTATTTTATTCATTTTTATTTTTTTCATTTATTGTATTCATTTTTTGTTTACAAGTTCCGGCCCGGGGGGGGGGGGGGGTTTATTTGATAAAATTTTACAGGAAACAGTGCCGAACTTTGGACAGATGGAGACTCCATACTTTCCGACACCGGAAGGCTTCACCTTCATCCAACAGGTTCCATTGTAGGAGCGTGTACGAGGGCCAAAGGGTCCCAAAACCATTTCCTCCATTTTTATCAGCAGCAAACAAGGTAAGAGAAAATGGTGGATCGCTCAGGTCGGCCGGCGTGGGTTGCGAAGGTCGGCCGCGTTGGGTCCCGAAGTTTGGCCGGTAGGTAAAAATGGGTCCCCGGAAAAAAAGTTTGAAGAACACTGCCTTAAAGAGATCACATTATTACTTTCAGTTGCCTGAGGGCCCCATTCTTCTTCCTGCCTGTAATGACCTCCAATTAGCATTATTGGTTGGCCAATTGGAGTATGAGCTCCCTCAATGATAGCTCATTGAGGGGGCCCATATAAGCACCTGTGTAGGCCTTGTGAGCAGTCTTAAGTTGACTGGACTGCTAGCAGCACTGTTTGTAGCTACTCCTGTAATATCGTTATTGTAAATAAATATTGGTGTGGTGACGGAACTCCTGCCTCCTGTGGATTATTACAGTGGCGACGAGGTAAACAAAGAACTTTGCGGAGACCAGCTGCCGCACTCGGAGGGTAAGCCTTGCTATTTCAAAAATGCTGTTTTTTGGGAGGTTAGATGCATTTGACCCGACTATTGAGGACTGGTCCCAGTGTGTGGAGAGAATGTGTTACTTCTTCCGGGCCAATGATATAATTACGGACGAAAGGAGATTGGTTATCCTGCTGTCGGCGTGCGGACCCTCCGCTTTCGCCATTATACGTAGTCTAACTTATCCCGATGTGCTGGACACGAATTCTTTCCAAGAATTAACAGAATTGGTGAAAGACCACTATGACCCAAAACCACCCCTCATTTTGCGTAGGTACAGATTCTACACAGCGAAGCGGGAAGACAGGGAGTCAGTCACAAATTTCTTGATCTGCCTGAGAAGGCTGGTGGAAAAATGTGAGTTCGGCCCGACGCTAAATGAAATGCTTCGGGACCGGTTAGTGTGTGGCATAAATGACCTCACAATACAGAAGCGCCTGTTGGCGGAAACGGAGCTAGACTGCAGGCAGGCGTTACAGCTCGCACTGGCCCTAGAAAAGGCAGCAAGTGGGGCGCAGGAACTACAGGGCACGCCAATGGAGGTAGATACCTGTGAGAGGGACTACCACAACGGGTCCAGCTACCAGATAGCCACTCTCAGGAAAAGCATGAGGAATAGAGGGCAAAAGGAAAACCCCAGAACTGCCCCCAAGTCTGCTAGGACTAACTGGAGACAGAGGGAAGTACCAGCTGAGGCTCCCCCAACAGAGAAGGACCATTTTTGGCACCAGACAGAGTGGGGTAACAGTGACAGAAACCCTAGAAGGAGGTGGCAAAAGAGGAATAGCAGGTGGGGACGCAGGGAAGTATACAACCTAGATGCCCCATCCTCCTCTGAAGGGGAACAATTATATAATATTGCGATGAAGAAAGCAGAACCTATTAAGATTACCCCACGGGTGAACGGTAGCCGACAATAATGGAAATAGACACGGGGGCGGCCGTATCAGTAATGGGAGTGGCAGCATTTTAAAAAATCAAAGATGGACTGCAGCCACTAACCCTAACAAAAACATCGACGAAACTTAAAACCTACACAGGGGAACCCCTGGAAGTTCTAGGCACGACTCATGTACCCGTGGAATATGAGAAACAATTGCTCAGATTACCGTTGACGATAGTAGAAGGCTCCGGAACAAGATTAATTGGACGGAACTGGCTGAAAGACCTAAAATTAGATTGGATGAAAATTTTCCAGAGTGGAAGCGGGCAGTTGAGTGGAGTACTCGAAAAATACCCGGAGGTCTTCCAAGAAGGTTTGGGGGAAATCATAGGCACCAAAGCAACTTTGCACGTGGACCCAGAAGCCCTTCTGAAATTTTGTAAGGCCAGGGCGGTACCTTTCGCGTTAAGGAAGAAAGTAGAGATCAAAATGGAAAGGTTACGGCGCGACGGCATTATCAGACCAGTACAGTTCTCGGAATGGGCAGCGCTGGTGGTGCCAATTTTGAAACCAGACGGCTCGATACGTCTCTGTGGAGATTTCAAACAGACGGTAAAGAAATACGCACTGCTGGACAAATACCCGATCCCGAAAATAGACAACCTATATGCCAAATTGGCAGGTGGGCTTTTGTTCACGAAACTGGACATGAGCCACGCCTACCTGCAATTAAAACTGGACAAGGACTCCCAGAAGTTCGCTACGATCAACACCCTGAAGGTCCTTTTTCGTTATACTAGGCTAACTTTCGGAGTGTCATCAGCCTGCGCTATATTCCAGCGTACGATGGAAAATATTCTGCAGGGACTACCGCAGGTGGCGATTTATTTGAACGATGTCTTAATCATGGGTAGGACGACCAGGGAACACTTAAGGAACCTGGAGGAAGTGCTCAGGCATTTCGCAAAGGCAGGCGTACGGCTTAAACAAGAAAAATGTGTTTTTCTGGCCCCACAAGTGACGTACCTGGGATATAAAGTAGACGAGTCGGGCTTACACCCATTGGAAGACAGAGTAAGGGCAATAAAAGAAGACCCAGCTCCCACCACGGTCCAGGAGCTACGATCATTTCTAGGGTTGGTAACCTATTATGGCAAATTTATTGAAAATAGGGCATCCATCCTAGAACCCCTCCACCAGCTACTAAAAAAGGGGCAAGAATGGAAATGGTCTGTCCACCAAAACCGAGCATTTAGGGACATTAAGGAACAGCTGTCATCCGAAAATTTCCTAGAGCATTATGACCCAAGGAAGGAGTTGGTGGTCACTTGTGACGCATCCATAAGACCATAAGACATAGGAGCGGAAGTAAGGCCATTCGGCCCATCGAGTCCACTCCACCATTCAATCATGGTTGATTTCAACTCCATTTACCCGCTCTCTCCCCTACGGGGTAGGAGCCATCTTAGCCTATAGAGGAAGGAATTGGGAAGAACGGCCAATTGCCTATGCTTCGAGGACCTTGGCGATGGCTGAGAGGAAGTACGCCCAAATCGAGAAGGAAGGACTGGCGGTGATATTTGCAGTAAAAAAATTTCACCAGTATCTGTACAGGTGGAAATTCACCATAGTGACGGACCATAAGCCGTTATTAGGGTTGTTGAAAGAAGACAAGTCAATACCCCCCGATCGCATCAGCTAGAATCCAACGCTAGGCGTTGCTACTGGCGGCATATAGATACGTTCTGGAGCACAGACCGGGAACGGGAGTAGCACATGCAGATGCTTTGAGCAGACTTCCCCTCCCGGACACTCCGCCGCAAATACCGAAAGTAGAGGAGACAGTAATGACTCTAAATATTTTGGACACCCTACCAGTGGACACACAACATATTCGGTTGTGGACGCAAAAAGACGCAGTTATAGCCAAGATGAAGCATTTACTGCTAACAGGGGAACTGGAAAGACCAGTGGAGACCCAGATGCACCCATACTGGAGCAGAAGGGACCAAATAACCGTTGAAGACGGTATCCTATTATGGGGAGCCCGGGTAATAGTCCCAGCTCAGGGCCATCGGGCAATATTAACCGAGTTACATCACGGACACCCAGGGGTGTCTAAAATGAGGATGCTAGCTCGAAGCTACGTTTGGTGGCCAGGATTGGACACAGACATAGCAGCCTTGGTATGTCAGTGCCAGGAGAGCCAACAGGGGCAAAGAGTGCCACCAGCTGCGCCATTGCACCCGTGGGAATGGCCAGGCAAACCGTGGACCCGCCTGCATATTGACCACGTCGGCCCTTTCATGGGCTCAATGTTTTTGGTGATAGTGGACGCCTACTCCAAATGGTTGGACGTCCACCGGGTAAACACGGCAAGCATCGCATCGACAATCGAAAAGCTCAGGGCCTCGTTTGCAACACATGGACTGCCGGAGGTATTGGTGTCGGACAACGGAACGGCATTCACAAGTGGGGAATTTGGAAAATTCTTAAAAGAAAACGGAGTCCGCCACATCAAGACGGCCCCTTACCATCCAGCGTCCAATGGCCTGGCAGAGAGAGCGGTCCAGACACTTAAAGCGGGACTCAAGAAGCAGCCGGCAGCGTCAATGGACACAAAGCTCTCCCGCTGGCTGTTTGATTACAGGACCACACCGCATTCCACAATGGGCATACCGCCAGCTGAACTCTTAATGGGAAGGCGGCTGCGAATGAGGCTGAGTCTCCTTTTCCCAAATTTAACGGGGAAAGTGGAGAAACAACAGGAGGCCCAACGCATGGGGCATGATAATAGTCGGCAGCAGAGACATTTCCAGGTGGGGGCACCGGTTTGGGTCAAGAATTATGGGAATGGACCAACGTGGGTCAAAGGCACGGTAGAGTCCCAAACAGGGCCCATATCCTATGAAGTTTTGATAGGAGGTAAGGTGCTGAAGAAACACCTAGACCAAATAAGGGCAGCGGAAACACACCTGGAGGCAGGCGAAGCAGGACCGCCTCAAGCTGGGATAGCCCAGACGCAACAGATACCCACGCCCCAGCCCCGAGCAATTTCTCCAGACCCAGTCGTCAGAGTTGGAGATGGACACGTTCGACGAGGCCGCCGCGACACCTCTCCCCGAGGAGGAGGAAAAACAACTTCCAAGGAGGTCGTCAAGAAAAAGACGGGCACCTATAAGGTACACCCCGCCCACGTCGGAGAACGACCCGGCGGACGAGACAGAGGTGACAGACCCGGACATGAGGAGCAGGACGAAGCTCAGAGGAATGCCAGCTGACAGGAATTCCTCGGACCTTGGGGGGGGAAGAGTGTAATGAACTCCAATTAGCATTATTGGTTGGCCAATTGGAGTATGAGCTCCCTCAATGATAGCTCATTGAGGGGGCCCATATAAGCACCTGTGTAGCAGTCTTAAGTTGACTGGAATGCTAGCAGCACTGTTTGGAGCTGCTCTTGTATCTAATTATTGCCAATAAATATTGGTGTGGTGACGGGACTCCTGCCTCCTGTGAATTATTACACTGCCATAACGCTGATTTAGCTCACTGGGCTAAATCGCTGGCTTTTAAAGCAGGCCAGCAGCACGGTTTGATTCCCGTACCAGCCTCCCCGGACAGACGCCTGAATGTGGCGACTAGGGGCTTTTCACAGTAACTTCATTGAAGCCTACTCGTGACAATAAGCGATTTGCATTTCATTTTGCCTCTGTGACTGGAACGTATTTGCTTCATCAAGAACTGAGGTGTGTCAGATAATTGCAAACAAAAAAGACACACTCTTCACAGTTTGATTTAGCATGTTGGTGTTTAAGATACTGAAGTGGAAATTTAAAAAATAAATTATTTATTTTTTCATGGGATGTGGACGTCGCTGGCTCGGCCAGCATTTGTTGCTCATCCCTGTGTGTATTGACTGGATGAGGAATTAATGTGTGGCAGACATTGTGTTTGCTCCATTTGCTCAGATTAGGGTCCTGAACAAAGTAGTTGGTGAAACGGTTGATGTGTTGGTTTCAATTTTCCAAAATTGCCTGGATTATGGGAAGCTTCAATTAGATTGGAAAATAGCGAATGTAACTGCTTTCATCTAAAAGGGAGGGAGAGAGAAAATCAAACTTCAGGCCAGTTGGCCTAAGATTTGTCATAGGGAACGTGTTGGAAGCTATTATTAAAAACGTTATAAACTGGGCACTTGGAAAACTTCAAGACAGCCAGGCAGAGTCAACATGGTTTTGTGAAAGAGAAAGGAGCTCACTGAAGTAGTCCCATTTTCTGAGGATAAAAGTAAACCAGTGCATGTTGCCCCCACCGGTGCCCCCACCTGGAAAGTGCAGGAGGCACTTGATGAGGTGTCATATCAAAGGTTATTGCATAAAATAAAAGAACATGGTGTAGGGGTAACATGGTGGCAAGGCTTTAAGATTGGCTGGCTAACATGAAAAAGAATAGGCATAAATGGGTCTTTTTCTGGTTGGCAGGGTGTAGCAAGTGTGCCACAGGAATTGGTGCCTCAAATGTTTACAATTTATACAAATGACTTGGATGAATGGACTGAAGGTATGGTGGCTAAATTTGTTGTTGACACAAAGGTAGTAGGAAAGTAAATTGTGAAGAGAGAACAAGGAGGCTGCAAATGGAATAGACAAATTAGGTGAGTGGGCAAAAATCTGGCAATGGAGTATAATGTGCAAAAGTGTGCAATCGTCCATTTTGGAAGGAAGAGTAAAAAAGAAGCTTGTTATCTGAATGGTGAGAGATTGCAGCGCTCTGGGACGCAGAGGGATCTGGGTTCCCTAGTGCATGACGCACAAGGCCAGCATGCAGGTACAGCCAGCAATCAGGAAAACCAATATAATATTATTGTTTATTGTGAGGGGAATTGAACACGAAAGTCCGGAGGTTAGTGACACAGGACTCTGGTGAGACCACATCTGGTGTGCTGTGTACAGTATTGGTTTCCTTATTAAAGGAAGGATGTAAATGCATTACAAGTCATTCAGAGAAAGTTTACTAGATTAATACCAGGAATAGGCGGGCTGTCAAGAGGTGACTTGATTGAAACATTTGAGATCCTGAACCGCCTTGACGGGGTGGAGAGAAAGCTTCCTCTTGTGGGCGAATCTAGAACTAGGGGTCATTGTTTAAAAATAAAGACGGAGATGAGGAGAATTCTTTTTCTCTCAGAGGGTAGTTAGGCTTTGGAACTCTCTTCCTCAAAAGGCAGGGGAACAGAGTCTTGGAATATTTTCAAGGCAGAGCTAGATTCTTGTTAAACAAGGTGTGAAAGGTTATTGGAGGTAGGCGGGAGGTTACAGTCAGGTCAGCCATGATCTTATTGAATGGCGGAACAGGCTCAAGGAGTTGTGTGGCCTACTCCTGCTCCAATTTGTATTTTGCATGTATATTTGCAATGGATTGACATGACCAGTCAGGAGAGACACATATTTCAATAATATTGTAATTGTTACGTAGATTTTACTGTTGAAATAACATTGTTTCGAATGGTGTTCGCTGTTATAAATAAGGAAGTGGTAGAGCAATTGATGGACAGCAAAGCACAAATGTTCTAAAGTTGAATATTCAATATTCAATCTGTCCCACCATTGCCAGTGTAGTGAATGGTGTGAAATTGTTGTTTTTGTGCAGTAAATAAAACTGAAACTTGCCCAGGGAGTTAAGCTTTGTCCTGAGATGCAAAATTACATGTTAATGGCGTATTACTGCTAATCAACCTCTCGAATATGGAAAAGGTGTCGAATCACATTCCTTCAGGCATGAGCTGCTGTTGCTGATTTTAGAAATGTCAAATGAACAAAAAAGACCGTTTTCCCTGAGTCTCTCCTTCCACTCTCTTAATCAAATCTTTCTTTCCCTATCTTCATTTCTCATTCTCTACCTGATTTGACATTGAATCCGTCTACTCTAATTTACAGTTCCTTCTCCGCCCCTGTGACCTTTATTTCTGAATCCCCCAGTCTGATGCTTTAAGGTGTTCATTCAACAACCAGTGGCCTAACTTCCATCACTGTAACATTATCAGCTCACACTTTCAGCAACTTATCCTGCAAAGAAATTAACACCCTAAACAGGCAAAGGAATGTGCGTTGACTAATGCAGACACCATTAGCTGATCTGCTACTACAAAATCTGTGCTATTATTTTAGAGATTAGATTTTGTAGATATCATAAATAAATCTTGTACGAAATGGAAAACATTGCTAGTTAAGAATTGTATATGTAACCAGCCATGCGCTAGTTATTGATCGACCATGGATTACTCTTCGACAAATTTATACCCTGAATTTCCCAGTTGTCTTCAGCACTTGCGCCACTGTTACCCTTTTATTTTTATTATTTTTTTTTTTAGAACAGTACAGCACAGAACAGGCCCTTCGGCCCTCGATGTTGTGCCGAGCAATGATCACCCCACTCAAGCCCACGTATCCACCCTATACCAGTAACCCAACAACCCCCATTAACCTTATTTTTTAGGACACTAAGGGCAATTTAGCCTGGCCAATCCACCTAACCCGCACATCTTTGGACTGTGGGAGGAAACCGGAGCACCCGGAGGAAACCCACGCACACACGGGGAGGACGTGCAGACTCCACACAGACAGTGACCCAGCCGGGAATCGAACCTGGGAACCTGGAGCTGTGAAGCATTGATGCTAACCACCATGCTACCGTGCTGCCCACAAATTGCAGTGAGAAAGTCCAGGAAATTTACATTTTAATGCATTATGTTCTTAGGCACTGTTATTACGCTGATTGCAATTTCCTGTGTTTTTGCCAATGTTAGATCGAATGCCCGTCAAACTCCCTCGGGGCTTACTTGTACGGCGGCAAGATTCAAGTACATGGAAGTTTCCTGAGTTATGTTGCTCCCTCAGTTGGTAAAATTTTACACCCAATAAAACAGTCCAACATCTCGTAGAATGTCACACAAGCAAAAGTGAGAAGCTGGTCATCCGAAGAGAATACCAACTTCACTTACTGATTACAAGCTTCCAGAGAATGTATTCCAACCACTTCCCTCGCTTTTTAAATCACTGACACCTACACTTCATTTGAATGTTGCTTTCCACTCTTTGTACGAATTATTTTTGTGACTCCTCCAGCTCCCAAACATACACAAGGATTGGCTTTGGACAAGAGACTTCCATGGAATACAATTCCATACTTGCAGAACAGAGCAGCACGTCATGATAAGTGAATAAAGAAATATGGTTGAGTATGGAAGCCCATTGGGTAATGCCATTCTCCCATGTGTGCAGGTCTCTTAGGAGCTGTGCTTTCAAAGACTAATTAGGAACAAAGTCCCATTGCGATCGCGTTTAGCCACATATTTCCCAGTGCTTGCAGTGCCAAGAAATACATGGCTACACAACGTGAGGAGAATGCTGGTAGGTGGAGTTGAAATGCCCATCAGCCATGATTGAATGGCGGAGTGGACTCGATGGGCCGAATGGCCTTACTTCCACTCCTATGTCTTATGGTCTTATGGTCTTATGGTGATGCGCATTGTATAAAAGGGCCTCAGTGGGGTGCACATGGCCAAGCCCACACATAGCCCTGTTTTGTACACTGGGGAGCTCTGCTTGTCAGAACTCCCCAGTGTAGCAAGAGATCAGGATGCCATTTTTAAAAATGGCACCCAAATCTCTGAACCCCCGAAATAGGGGCTGGTTTAGCTCACTCGGCTAAATCGCTGGCTTTTAAAGCAGGCCAGCAGCACGGTTCGATTCCTGTACCAGCCTCCCCGGACAGGTGCCGGAATGTGGCGACTAGGGGCTTTTCACGGTAACTTCATTGAAGCCTACTCGTGACAATAAGCGGTTTTCAAATAACCACCAATGCACAATGGGAGGGTCCCCAGCAACCATACAGGGCACCCCCAGACCTTATCACATGTGCACAGAAAATGCAAGCTTAGCACCTTGGCAGTGCCAAACTGGTAGTTCCCATGCTAGCTGACAGAGCCACCTGGGCACCTTGGCAGTGCCGGGCTGGCACCCAGGGCACCACTCTGCTAAAGGGTTTGCAGCTAAGGGCCTTCGATTCCCTGGGAGGTCCCCACGAGTGCTGTTCCATCTGATCCCCACTTTTTAGGCCAGTACTGAATGGTGCTTACCTGAGATCTCCAAGGCAAAGGGGATGAATCCCAAAGCCTCAGGTACTTCAGGAATTTGCACATTGGAGTGAGATTAGCTGTTTCGCTCTAAAATGCAGATTTGCCAAAAAGGGATCCTGCCCAAAATGTGTGGGATTTACATCACAGAGTCTCGGAATATCGAATTGGATCACACAAGATATTGCTTGCCGAGTAGATCCCGGGGGCGGGGTCTCCTGACTTTTACTGGCCATGTTGCACTGCGGTATGCTGCTTTTCGGGGGCAGTGTGGACGTTCGAACGTGCCCCCTGTCTAATCAAGAATATCATTGGACACCTCTGCAAACTCTGAGAGAGTTTAAAGACTCACTCCATTTCCACAACTGCTCTATCTGTGGTCATTAAGTTACAGTCGTCTTCAACTTTTGTGACTCTATCCCCCTGCAGGCTGTCACAAGATTAATCACTGAACTGGCACGGTGTGTTTAACATTACTGGTTTAACATTAAAAACGCTTTAGTTCGACAGCACTACACCTGGAATAAATGAGACCTGTAAGGTTGTAACCAATGGCTCTGCTATTGCAGACTTTCTTTCTCTCAACGAGTTGGATGCATTCCCTCTGGACCAGGTGACCGGCCCTCTTCCATGAGGGTTAGTGCTTTTAGTACATTTTCTTCAGTGCATATTCTTTATCTACTCTGATCCTGTCTATAACATCCCTCTCCTGTTTTGGTGCAATCTGCACGTCATCCACTTCCTTTCAAAAGACAAATGCAAAGTACTCATTTAGGACATTTGCCACATTGGCTTCTTCTGCACACTGCCCAGAAATGGAAATTAAGTTATTGGTCAAATTCCAGGAACACCCTCCCTAACAGCACAGTAGGTTGATTTGTACCATATGGGCTACAGGGGTTCAAGAAAGTGGCTCACCACAACTTTCTCCCAGGGCAATTAAGGATGAGCAATAAATTCTGGCCTTGCCAGTGATGCTCACATCCTGTGCGCAGCTTAAAAAATAAATCAATGCAAGGAGCTTGTTCCTGAGGACATACTAGCAGTGCCACAAAAAGTTAAATGACCTCACATGGGTATCATGGCCAATGAATGCATCTTTAAAGGATTTTCTAACCACAACACCACCAACCTCGTGTACTGCTCAATGCACCACGCCCCATCACACACCCTCAGCAGACTGTGGCACTCAGGACTCACATCTTAGACCCACATGCTCCCCTTCATGCTCCCCCACTTTACATTGATGCCAACCTCACTCCAAGCTCCTGTTACTTCCACATGTTTCCATCAGTCAGATGAGGCAAGCACATTGCCCAAATGCACAGCAACACTATTACTGGCATTCTTCCCTCTCTCTTCCAGAATGGCCTGCCCATACCCACCCGGAACCATCCAGAACAAGCTAAAGACAAGCTACCTGAGTTCGACAGAGGAGGTGGTTTCCTCCTTCATGGGGCTGGCTGTGACAAAGCCTGTGTAGCACCCAACACCGCTGAGAGCATGGGGGCTGATGAAATGCTCCTGCCTTCATCCCCCGAATCTCAACTCTCACCCTCACCCTGCTGTCTGGTCTGGTGTGTAAGCTGTTGATGGTGTGACCATGGATCTCCTTGCTTTCCAACCCATGTCCTTCCTGCAACCCAAGCCTCCCTCTCCTGATTTTCTGCCTTCAGCCATGTAGGATACTGGCACTTACATTGGAAACTAGCATAGGTTTGGAACCTTCATACGGTGGGTCAACAGGCATAAGTGGGCTGGGGCCAGGTCTTGGGAAAGGATAGTTTGCGCGCCTGTTCACCAGAGGACAAGTCACAGATAAGCTCTGCTATCGGTGGCTCAGATGGAGGGTACCTCAATGGAACCTCCTGCAGGGGAACACTGATGAGGATATACGCTGAGATGCTGGACACATTGTTGGGGTTCTATGATTCTATACGTGTGTTGATCTGCGTTGCTAGCCCCTTTTTCATCCTCTATCTATTTACATTGCTTTTTTTTCCCAAGAAGTAGATGGTCTGCTTATTTCTCCTGCCAGAATGCTCACCCTTACACTTACCTTTATTGAAATTAATTTGTCATTGCTTTGCCCATTCTGCCAGTTTGAAAATATCACCTTGTCACAGTTTTTCTCATTAATTAAATCCCCCAGTCAACACATTATTAGTTATCAGTGACATGGACTAGGGTGACAATGAGCCTGTTTAAAAACAGTCATTGCTAACATAATAACAATAATCGCATGTTGTCACAAGTAGGCTTCCATGAAGTTACTGTGAAAAGCCCCTAGTCCCCACATTCCGGCAACTGTTCGGGGAGGCCAGTACGGGAATTGAACCTGCGCTGCGGACCTTGTTCTGTATTACAAGCCAGCTGTTTAACCCACTGTGCTAAACCAGCCAATTAGCCTGAACTAATTACACTGATTTAGTCACAAATGGAAGGTTGGGGCTGGTTTAACACAGGGCTAAATCACTGGCTTTGAAAGCAGACCAAGGCAGGCCAGCAGCACGGTTCAATTCCCGTACCAGCCTCCCCAAACAGGCGCTGGAATGTGGCGACTAGGGACTTTTCACAATAACTTCATTTGAAGCCTCTTGTGACAATAACCGATTTTCTTTTCATTTTCAAGTCACATTTTACTTTAACTGGAAGGAATTCCATTTACTAGAAATGCAGATGTTGTGCAGCCCGAGCCCATTGTCTTGCACCTCTGATCTTGTACCGCATTACAAGATTGGTTTATGTAACTCCTTCAACGTTGCTGAGTGAAACTCTCCACCTAACAGCACTGCGGGAGTACCTACATCACACCTACTCCAGCAATTCACAAGGGCAGCTCGCCACGTTCACAGTGAGAGAGGGATAATAAACGCTGACCTTTCCAGCAGCACCTGCATCAATCATTGAAGAAAACAAAATACGTTTGTGTTGCTGTCTCCACACAGCCACACCTCCCTCACTGCCAATCTTCTCCCCTCCTGGAATGTGGGTGGAGACCTATAAGCAGACATAACGTGAAAGTGGAGTAAACCAGGTGAGGAGGACAGTGACAAACTTCAAAAGGGCATGGACATGCCAGTGGAATGGCAATGAAGTGAGAATTTTCTCATAATTGCACAGGGTGCTGGATCAGGTGAGAAAAGCAGTGTGAAACTTGCTGGCTTCACAGATACCTTTTCTAGCCTGATCAAACGGCAAGGATCACACAACCAACTGGATGGGTGGGGGGGAGGGGGGGTTCTGAAGTCACAGGCAAAGCTGAGATTCAGGAATTGTCCCGATCTCAAAATAATGGCCTCCCTCTCCCACTCCCACATGGCAAAAATCGACACACTCGGCAGACATGTGGAACACGCCCAATCCTCTTACGTTGAGGGACAACTACACCCCCCACCCCCCCACCACTGAAAAAACAGAGTGTGGTGAATTATAAACACTAATAATCCACACTGTATTGTACAATATGTGTTGAGCCTGTACCTCGTATTCGATCACATGTAGTTGCGCGGCTCTACCCATGGGGGGATTTGAGGAGCTTGTACTGGGCTCCACCCTTGGCTCCGCCCATGGCTCCACCCATGGCTCCTCCCCTAGCCGGAAGTATAAAGGTCGATGCTGAGAGCCTGCCTGCCAGTTCATCTAGAGTTCATCTTGTCACAGGCAGGCTCTGTTGTAAGACGATTAAAACCACTGTTCACTTCTAACCACGTGTCGCGTGAATTGATGGTCTCATCAATTTAATCGTCTTAAGAAAAGGTAAGGAATGACTCTGGAATCAGCCCTCAAGCCTGATTGACTGGAACTCGACCCACAGGATGCAGGGGCGAAATAAATCTTTTCACATTGGCTCCGATGTTTTAAGGCCTACCTGGCTGAAGCAAGCACCACGGAAACTACGGAGGAGCAGAAACTCAGTCTACTGCACGCAAGGGTGAGCCATCGTATATCTACTCAGCTAAATTGTACCGGCTCATATACAGAGGCCCTGGCCCTACTCGATAGAATGTATGTGAGGCCCATCAATGAGGTCTACAAGCATATCGTTTTTACTACTCGCTGCCAGCGCCCCACAGAATCGCTAGAAGAATTTCTAAGAGACTTGCAAGCCTTATCCCGGGACTGTAATTACCAAGCTGTAAATGCTGCAGAACATAGGGAACTTGCTGTCCGCAATGTCTTTGCTGCAGGCCTCAGATCAAATTACGTGCGCCAGCGACTGCTTGAAAAGGGGGCCCAAAATTTAGAAGACACTGTTGAACTCACTACTACAATGGAGGTCTCGTTTCGCAGCCTCACCTCGTTCCCCGTGGACTCCGCGACCCCGTCATGGGCCCTCGACCAGCGACTGCCCCAGGCCTGTGCCGCGCGGCCACCCAGCCACTATGCTGCTCCAGCCTGCCACTTTTGTGGCCAGCCCCAGCACCCATGGCAGCACTGCCCGGCCCGCAATGCGACCTGCAGCAGCTGAGGTCGCAAAGGACACTATGCCAGAGTGTGTCTGGCGAAGAAAGCCCCAGCCTCTAACCCTCCCGCTGCTCAGAGCACCCGTTCCCTGCATTCGAAGCCCCGCAGGCCCCGTAACGCTGCGGCCTATACCTCGATTCCGCCCCCACCCGCCATGTGCGACCCATGGGGGCCACCATCTTGGCGGACCCCCACCACGCGGCCGACCACGGGCGACTCATGGGGGCCACCATCTTCCCTGCCGCCCGCCACGTGCGATCCACGGGGGTGGCCATCAAGGGCTCCATCCTCTCCAAACTTGGAAACGCTGATCGAAGACTGTGACCTCAGCAGGCATTCACCACGGGGCCATCCCAGCACAGCTGACTAAGCCGCCGACTAGCTGCTAGGAGCAGTCAAGTTGGACCAGTCGCGTCCGAAACACCTCCGCAACTCCATGATGACCGTTTAAGTCAACGGGTACAATACACCGTGCCTCTTTGACTCCGGGAGCACCGAGAGCTTCGTACACCCAGATCTGGTAAGACGCTGATCGCTCCCTGTTTTTCCTGCACGGCAAACTATCTCCCTCACTTCGGGCTCCCACTCTGTTCACCTCCAAGGGCGCACCGTAGCGACACTGACGATCCAAGGCACTAGTAACTCTAATTTTCAACTGTACGTCCTGCCCGCACTCTGCGCCCCACTCCTACTGGGACTCGATTTCCAGTGCAACCTCAAGAGTCTCACCCTCAGCTTCGGCGGACCCCTACCCCCACTCACCATCTGCAGCCTAGCCACGCTGCGAATCTCCCCCCCCCCCCTCCACTCTTTGCTAACTTAACTCCGGACTGCAAACCCGTAGCCACTCGCAGAAAGCGGTACAGCTTGCAGGACAGGGTGTTTATTAGAACCAAGGTCGGAGGCTCCTACGTGAGGGGATAATAGAGGCCAGTAACAGCCCCTGGAGAGCTCAGGTGGTTGTCGTCAAGACCGGGGAAAAATTCCGCATGGTCGTAGATTACAGTCAGACCATTAATCGGTTTACGCTCCTCGATGCGTACCCCCTCCCCAGGATTGCAGACATGGTGAATCAGATCGCCCAATAGCGGGTATTTCCCACGGTGGATCTGAAGTCTGCATACCACCAGCTCCCAATCCGCCCGAAGGACCGCCACTTCATGGCGTTCGAGGCCGACGGCCCCCTCTTCCATTTTCTCTGGGTCCCCTTTGGTGTCACGAACCGGGTTTCGGTGTTCCAACGAGCAATGGACCGAATGGTGAACCAGTACGGATTGCGGGCCACGTTTCCGTACTTGGATAACGTCACCATCTGCGGCTATGACCAGCAGGACCACGATGCCAACCTCAACCGATTTCTCCAGTCAGCCCAGAAACTCAACCTCACTTACAACAAGGAGAAATGCGTTTTCCGCACGACCAGGCTAGCCATCCTCGGCTATGTCGTGGAAAACGGAGTCCTGGGCCCCGACCCGGACCGTATGCTCTCACTCTCCCTCATTGTCCCAGGGCCCTCAAAAGGTGCCTGGGATTCTTTTCATCTTATGCCCAGTGGGTCCCTCAATATGCGGACAAAGCCCGCCCACTATTTAAGGCCACACCTTTTCCTCTGTCAGCTAAGGCTCGCCAGGCCTTCAACTCCATCAAGGAGGACATCGCCAAAGTGGCTATGCGGGCGGTGGATGAATCCGTTCCCTTTCAGGTTGAGAGTGATGCCTCAGAGGTCGCTCTTGCAGCCACATTAAATCAGGCAGGGAGACCAGTCGCATTTTTCTCCTGAACCCTCTCGGCTTCGGAACTTCGACACTCCTCAGTCGAAAATGAAGCACAAGCCATGGTGGAGGCTATACGTCACTGGAGGCACTATCTCGCAGGTAGATGGTTCACCCTCATCACCGACCAAAGATCGGTTACTTTCATGTTTGACAACTCGCAAAGGGGCAAAATTAAAAATGATAAAATCCTGAGGTGGAGGATCGAGCTCTCCACCTACAAATATGACATTATGTATCGACCGGGGAAGCTCAACGAGCCCCCAGATGCCCTGTCCCGCGGCATGTGCGCAGCACGCAGAGCGACCGCCTGAAAGCCAACCACAATGACCTCTGCCACCCGGGGGTCACCCGGCTCGCCCATTACGTTAAAGCCCGAAATCTACCTTTCTCCACTGAGGAGGTAAAAGCGGTCACCAGGGATTGCCCGATCTGCGCGGAATGCAAACCGCACTTCTATAGATCAGACAGGGCCCACCTGGTAAAGGCTTCCCGGCCCTTTGAACGCCTCGCTATCGATTTCAAAGGGCCACTTCTCTCGACCAATCGGAATGCGTACTTCCTGAACGTCATCGACGAGTTCTCTCCGATTCCCCTTTATTATCCCGTGCTCCGATATGGCCTCCCACACAGTCATTAGGGCCCTGCATAGTATCTTCACCCTGTTCGGGTTCCCCAGCTACGTAGACAGTGACCGGGGTTCGTCCTTTTATGAGCAACGAGCTGCGTCAGTACCTGCTCGACAAGGGCATCGCCTCGAGCAGGACGACCAGCTATAACCCCAGGGGGAACGGGCAGGTTGAGAGGGAGAATGCGACGGTCTGGAAGACCGTCCTACTGACCCTCCGGTCCAGGGATCTCCCGACCTCCCATTGGCAGGAGGTCCTCCCAGACGCGCTCCACGCTATCAGATCCCTCTTATGTACTGCCACCAACCAGACCCCCCACGAGCGGCTCTTTATTTTTTCCAGGGGCTCTACCATGGGGGCTTCGCTCCCAGCATGGCTGAAGACAATGGGCCCAGTACTCCTCCGGAAGCAAGTCAGGGCACACAAAACAGACCCACTCATGGAAAAAGTGCCTCTACTACACTCAAACTCCCAGTACGCCTTCATAGAGTACCTTGACGGCCATCAGGACACAGTATCCCTCCGGGACCTAGCGCCTGCAGGATCTAACCCCACCACTACCACCGCTGAGGTATCCCTCACACTACACCCCACACAACTCACCATGCCCCACGCCCCCCCCCCCCCCACCGACCAGTTTGCTACGCAAGACCCGCGCGCCCGCACCCACAAGCTTCCAGCGCCCTCACCCCACAGTCGAACCAGGCGGGTACAAAGCTCGGACAGAATCACCCTCGGAGTCCACCATCATACCCCAACCGACCACCCAGCCACCAGAAGGGGCTGCAACCCCAGTGCTCTGCCGATCACAACGGACAACTCGACCACCGGACAGACTCAATTTGTAAACCATCACCCCCACCGGACCTGATTTTTTTCACAAGCGGTGACTGTGGTGAATTATAAACACTAATAATCCACACTGTATTGTACAACATGTGTTGAGCCTGTATTTGTAGTAGATCACGTGTAGTTGCACGGCTCTACCCATAGGGGGAGATGAGGAACTTCTACTGGGCTCCACCCTTGGCTCCGCCCATGGCTCCACCCATGGCTCCTCCCCTAGCCGGAAGTATAAAGGTCGATGCTGAGAGCCTGCCTGCCAGTTCACCTGGAGTTCATCTTGTCACAGGCAGCATCTGTTGTAAGGCGATTAAAGCCACTGTTCACTTCTAACCACGTGTCGCGTGAATTGATGGTCTCATCACAGAGCAACCCGCCTGTGGTGAATGTAATATATATATATATATGATAATTCACACTGTCTTTGTAAGTGCAGTAGCGCTATCCTACCACTAGGGGGAGTAGCTCTGGGAGTACTCAGGAACTTGTACTGGGCTCCACCCTTGGCTACGCCCACGACTCCTCCCCCTAGTGCCGCTGTATAAATACCCTTGTCCAGAGTCAGCCTTAGTTCACTAAGAGTTCATGAACGGGTAACAGGCTGGCTCTGAAGAAAGTCGATTAAAGCCTAGATTCATATCGGAAACACGTGTCTGGTGAATTCATGGTTCCATCAATTTAATCGACTTAAGAACAGGAAAGATCGATTATGGAATCGGCCCTCAAGCCTGGACGCCTGGAACTCGACTCGCAGGATGCAGAGGCTAAAGAAATCTTCTCCCACTGGCTGCGGTGCTTCAAGGCCTACCTGGCAGAAGCGAGCACAGCCAAAACGACAGAGGATCAGAAGCTAAGTCTACTGCTCGTGAGGGTAAGCCACAGAATCTCTACGCAACTAAACTCGGCCAGTTCATATACTGCGGCGCTAGCAGTTCTCGATAAAATTTATGTAAGGCCTATTAATGAAGTTTACGCTGGCCATGTGTTCACGACTCGCCCCCAGCGGCCTACAGAATCACTCGCCGAATTTCTAAGGGAACTCAATAATTTGTCCAATGACTGTAATTATCAAGCGGTTACCGCAGCTGAACACAGGGAACTTGCTGTACGCGATGTTTTTGTAGCGGGCCTCAGGTCTAACTATGTGCACCAACGACTGCTGGAAAAGGGTGCCCAGGACTTAGAAACGACTGGGGAAGCTGCTACCACGATGGAGGTCTCCTTCCGCAGCCTTAACTCGTTCCCCGCGGACCCCGCGACCCAATCATGGGCCCCCGACCAGCGACTCCCCAGGTCTGTGCTACGCGGCCATCCAGCCACCATGCTGCCCCAGCCAGCCACTATGCTGCTCCAGCCAGCCACTGTGCTGCTCCAGCCTGTCATTTCTGCGGCCAGAACCAGCACCCACGGCAGCACTGCCCGGCCCACAACGTGACCTGCAGCAGCTGCGGGCGAAGAGGCCATTACGCAAGAGTGTGCCTCACTAAAAGGGCCCCAGCTTCCAACTCCCCAGCGACTCGAAGTAATCGCTCCCCTCATTCACAGGCCCGCGCGGCCCGAAACGCTGCGGCCTATGCCCCGACTCCGCCCCCTCCAGCCACGTGCGAGCCATGGAGGCTGCCATCTTGGAAAACCTCCACCACGTGGCCGGCCATGTGCGACTCATGGGGGCCGCCATCTTGGACACCATCTTCCTCGCCGCCCGCCACGTGCGATCCACGGGCCCGATCGGCATCTCCACGTTCGGACAACTCTGCGGTAGAATTCGAATTCAACTATGAACTCAGAGGGCAGTCATCACGGGGCCACTCTAGCACAGCTGATCGAGCCGCCGACTACCCGCAACTCAGCGCGGCCACCCTGGACCAACCACGACCAAAGAATCTATGAAACTCGATGGTAGAGGTCCATATCAACGGGTACAAAACGCCATGCCTCTTCGACTCCGGGAGCACGGAGAGCTTCATACATCCAGACCTGGTAAGACGCTGTTCGCTCCCCGTTTTCCCCGTGCAGCAAACTATCTCGCTCGCTTCAGGCTCCCATTCGGTCCAGATCCAGGGGCGCACCGCCGCGACACTCACAATCCGAGGCGCTAGCTACTTGAAATTCAAACTCTACGTTTTGCCCGAACTCCGCGCGCCACTCTTATTAGGCCTAGACTTCCAATGTAACTTCAAGAGCCTCACCCTCAGCTTCGGAGGGCCCCTCCCCCCACTCACGATCTGCAGCTTCGCTACGCTGCGAATTCCCCCCCCCCTCCTTTCTTCGCCAATCTCACAAAGGACTGTAAACCCGTAGCCACTCGTAGCAGGCGGTATAGCTTGCAGGATAGGGTATTTATCAGATCAGAGGTCCGAAGGCTACTCAGTGAGGGGGTTATAGAAGCCAGCAATAGTCCCTGGAGAGATCAGGTGGTGGTCGTTAAGACCAGGGAAAAATTCCGTATGGTGGTCGACTACAGTCAGACCATAAATAGATTTACGCTCCTCGACGCGTATCCCCTCCCCAGGATTGCAGACATGGTAAACCAGATCGCCCAGTACTGGTTCTTTTCCACGGTGGATCTGAACTCTGCATACCACAAGCTCCCAATCCGCCCAGAGGACCGCCACTACACGGCATTCGAGGCCGATGGCCGCCTCTTCCATTTCCTCCGGGTCCCTTTCGGCGTCACTAATGGGGTCTCGGTGTTCCAACGAGCAATGGACCGAATGGTGGACCAGTACGGGCTGCGGGCCATGTTTCCGTACTTGGACAATGTCACCATCTGCGGCTATGACCAGCAGGACCACGACGCCAACCTCCACCGTTTTCTCCAGACGGCACAGAAACTGAATCTAGGCCCCTTGAACACCTCGCGATTGATTTCAAAGGGCCACTCCCCTCAACTAACAAGAACGTTTACTTTTTAAACGTCGTAGACGAGTTCTCCCGTTTCCCATTCGCTATCCCGTGCCCCGACATGACCTCCCACACAGTCATTAGGGCCCTGCATAGCATCTTCACCCTGTTTGGTTTCCCCAGCTTTGTACACAGCGACCAGGGTTCGTCCTTCATGAGCGACGAGCTGCGTCAGTACCTGCTCAACAAGGGTATTGCCTCGAGCAGGACTACCAGCTACAACCCCAGGGGGAACGGGCAGGTGGAAAGGGAGAAAGCGGTGGTCTGGAAGACCGTCCTACTGACCCTCCGGTCTAGAAAGCTCAAAGTCTCCCAGTGGCAGGAAGTCCTCCCAGACGCGCTCCACGCTATTAGGTCCCTTTTGTGCTCGGCGACCAACCAGACCTCTCATGAGAGGCTCTTCATTTTTTCCAGGGGCACTACCACGGGGGTCTCACTTCCGGCATGGCTGAGGACGCCAGGCCCCGTACTTCTGAGGAAACACGTCAGGGAACACAAAACCGACCCCCTTGTTGAAAAGGTGCGCATGCTCCACTCCAACCTCGGCCGTCGGGACACTGTATCCCTCTGGGATCTGGCACCCGCCTGATCCAGCGCCCCCTCTACCCTCACAGAAGGACCCCTCACCCTACACCCCATGCTGCCGCCCCCTCGCACTCCCGAGCCCACGAGCTTGCTCCACCAGTTCCGCGCACCCACGCCGGCCAGCCCCCAGCGCCCCCAGTCCCCGGTCGAAACAGGAGAGTATGAAGCTCGGAAACAACCCTCCCTGGAGTCCGCCATCGTACCCCAGCACACAACACCCATCCAGCCACCGCAAGAGGCTGCAACCCCGGTGCTCCGCAGGTCACAGCGGACAATTCGACCACCGGACAGACTGACGTTGTAGGCCACCACCCCCGCCGGACTTGATTTTTTTGCAGGGGGTGAATGTGGTGAATGTAATATATATATGTATATATGATAATTCACACTGTCTTTGTAAACGCAGTAGCGCTATCCTACCACTAGGGGAGTAGCTCTGGGAGTACTCAGGAACTTGTACTGGGCTCCACCCTTGGCTCCGCCCATGACTCCTCCCCCTAGTGCCGCTGTATAAATACCCTTGTCCAGAGTCAGCCTGAGTTCACTAAGAGTTCATGAACGGGTAACAGGCTGGCTCTGAAGTAAGTCGATTAAAGCCTAGATTCATATCGGAAACACTTGTCTGGTGAATTGATGGTTCCATCGCCCCCTTCACACCAGGCATTGGAGCAACCCCCCTCAGTCTTTGCGCCTCCCCCATCCCCAATGCAGGCAGAACCCTCCCTCGTTGTTCATTGCCACCCCCCCTTACGCACACAAGGTTGGTACTGCCAGGGTGCCAGGGGGCAGTTCCATGCCTCTCACCGCCCAAGACGGTACTCACCTCTATGCCCCAGCATGGTTGTCACAACTGGTTTTCATTTTTGGAAACCAGTAGTGAATCCCGGCGGGGTGACATAACGCCGGTGGTTGGGGTGGGGGACATAGAACACACCCAGAAGCAACACCGTTAAGCCATATAATGATATTTTAATACATT
The DNA here is from genome assembly GCF_902713615.1 of Scyliorhinus canicula. Taxonomy (NCBI): domain Eukaryota; kingdom Metazoa; phylum Chordata; class Chondrichthyes; order Carcharhiniformes; family Scyliorhinidae; genus Scyliorhinus; species Scyliorhinus canicula. The sequence goes on along the minus strand of NC_052148.1, from coordinate 235,026,335 downwards.
TAAAGATGTGGAAATCAGGTTCATGTCCTTTCTGGGTGTGAACCTGGTTATTCTGCTGGCCGGAGTCAGGGAAGATCCCAAACTGAGACCTCGCTGCCACAAATCTGGTTACGGCCCTCTCAGGGGATTTAGAACCATAACGGGATTTGCGGCTCTGGCCCTGAGAATCGGGCTGGAACTTTAACATATAGATAATCAATAAATATTGATAGGAAGAACAGGAAGGAGCAATATAAACTGAGGGGTATGTTTCTGAAGTGGGTACAGAAGATGTCAGGGCTCTTAAGAAAGTTGTTGAAAGGCATGCAGCATCCTGAGTTTTCTAAATATAGGCTTAGAATACACAATCAAGGAAGTTATGATAAACCATTGTAAAACACTGATTTATCCTCAACTAAAGCACTGTGTCTAATTCTGGGTATCGCACTTTTGTAAGGATATGAAAGCTTTGGGGAGGGTTTAGCGAAGATTTACAATGATAGTTCTGACGATTGGAGACTTCAGTTACATAGATAGCTTGGGGGAACCTGGGGTTGTTTTCCATAGAGAAGAAAAGATTGAGAAGAAAAATGCCTCAGATACATGAAGCACCACGTGTCAGCTGAGTTTAAACCCCTCAGATCCTTGAGCTGCAAGCCATTGGTTCATTTCCCTTACTATCTTGTGATTGACAGCTTCCACACACACAGCTGTCAGCTTTGCTTCATAGAACATAGAACATAGAACGATACAGCGCAGTACAGGCCCTTCGGCCCTCAATGTTGCACCGACATGGAAAAAAAACGAAAGGCCATCTAACCTACACTATGCCCTTATCATCCATATGCTTATCCAATAAACTTTTAAATGCCCTCAATGTTGGCGAGTTCACTACTGTTGCAGGTAGGGCATTCCACGGCCTCACCACTCTTTGCGTAAAAAACCCACCTCTGACCTCTGTCCTATATCTATTACCCCTCAGTTTAAGGCTATGTCCCCTCGTGCTAGCCATCTCCATCCGCGGGAGAAGGCTCTCGCTGTCCACCCTATCTAACCCTCTGATCATTTTGTATGCCTCTATTAAGTCACCTCTTAACCTTCTTCTCTCTAACGAAAACAACCTCAAGTCCATCAGCCTTTCCTCATAAGATTTTCCCTCCATACCAGGCAACATCCTGGTAAATCTCCTCTGTACCCGTTCCAAAGCATCCACGTCCTTCCTATAATGAGGCGACCAGAACTGTACGCAATACTCCAAATGCGGCCGTACTAGAGTTTTGTACAACTGCAACATGACCTCATGGCTCCGGAACTCAATCCCTCTACCAATAAAGGCCATGACACCATAGGCCTTCTTCACAACCCTATCAACCTGGGTGGCAACTTTCAGGGATCTATGTACATGGACACCGAGATCCCTCTGCTCATCCACACTACCAAGAATTTTACCATTAGCCAAATATTCCGCATTCCTGTTATTCTTTCCAAAGTGAATCACCTCACACTTCTCCACATTAAACTCCATTTGCCACCTCTCAGCCCAGCTTTGCAGCTTATCTATGTCCCTCTGTAACCTGCAACATCCTTCCGCACTGTCTACAACTCCACCGACTTTAGTGTCGTCTGCAAATTTACTTACCCATCCTTCTGCGCCCTCCTCTAGGTCATTTATAAAAATGACAAACAGCAACGGCCCCAGAACAGATCCTTGTGGTACGCCACTCGTAACTGAACTCCATTCTGAACATTTCCCATCAACCACCACTCTCTGTCTTCTTTCAACTAGCCAATTTCTGATCCACATCTCTAAATCACCCTCAATCCCCAGCCTCCGTATTTTCTGCAATAGCCGACCGTGGGGAACCTTATCAAACGCTTTACTGAAATCCATATACACCACATCAACTGCTTTACCCTCGTCCACCTGTTCAGTCACCTTCTCAAAGAACTCGATAAGGTTTGTGAGGCATGACCTACCCTTCACAAAACCATGCTGACTATCCCTAATCATATTATTCCTATCTAGATGATTATAAATCGTATCTTTTATAATCCTCTCCAAGACTTTACCCACCACAGACGTTAGGCTCACCGGCCTATAGTTACCAGGGTTATCTCTACTCCCCTTCTTGAACAAAGGGACCACATTTGCTATCCTCCAGTCCTCTGGCACTATTCCTGTAGCCAATGATGACCTAAAAATCAAAGCCAAAGGCTCAGCAATCTCTTCCCTGGCTTCCCAGAGAATCCTAGGATAAATCCCATCAGGCCCCGGGGACTTATCTATTTTCACCTTGTCCAGAATTGCCAACACTTCTTCCCTACGCACCTCAATGCCATCTATTCTAATAGCCTGGGTCTCAGCATTCTCCTCCACAATATTATCTTTTTCCTGAGTGAATACTGACAAAAAGTATTCATTTAGTATCTTGCTTATCTCCTCAGCCTCCACACACAACTTCCCACCACTGTCCTTGACTGGCCCTACTCTTACCCTAGTCATTCTTTTATTCCTGACATACCTATAGAAAGCTTTTGGGTTTTCCTTGATCCTACCTGCCAAAGACTTCTCGTGTCCCCTCCTTGCTCGTCTTAGCTCTCTCTTTAGATCCTTCCTCGCTTCCCTGTAACTATTAAGCGCCCCAACTGAAACTTCACGCCTCATCTTCACATAGGCCTCCTTTTTCCTCTTAACAAGAGATTCCACTTCTTTGGTAAACCACGGTTCCCTCGCTCTACCCTTTCCTCCCTGTCTGACTGGTACGTACTGATCAAGAACACGCAATAGCTGTTCCTTGAACAAGCTCCACATATCCAGTGTGCCCAACCCTTGCAGCCTACTTCTCCAACCTACACATCCTAATTCATGTCTAATGGCATCATAATTGCCCTTCCCCCAGCTATAACTCTTGCCCTGCGGGGTATACTTATCCCTTTCCATCACTAATGTAAAGGTCACCGAATTGTGGTCACTGTCTCCAAAGTGTTCACCTACCTCCAGATCTAACACCTGGCCTGGTTCATTACCCAAAACCAAATCCAAAGTGGCCTCACCTCTTGTTGGCCTGTCAACATATTGTGTCAGAAAACCCTCCTGCACACATTGTACAAAGAACGACCCATCCAATGTACTCGAACTATATCTTTTCCAGTCAATATTAGGAAAGTTAAAGTCTCCCATAACAACTACCCTGTTACTTTCGCTCTTTTCCAGAATCATCTTCGCCATCCTTTCCTCTACATCTCTAGAACTATTAGGTGGCCTATAGAAAACTCCCAGCAGGGTGACCTCTCCTTTCCTGTTTCTAACCTCAGCCCATACTACCTCGGAAGAAGAGTCCCCATCTTGCATCCTTTCTGCCACCGTAATACTGTCCTTGACTAGCAGCGCCACACCTCCCCCTCTTTTGCCCCCTTCTCTGACTTTACTAAAACACCTAAACCCCGGAACCTGCAACAACCATTCCTGTCCCTCCTCTATCCATGTCTCTGAAATGGCCACAACATCGAAGTCCCAGGTACCAACCCATGCTGCCAATTCCCCTACCTTATTTCGTATACTCCTGGCATTGAAATAGACACACTTCAAACCACTGACCTGAACACTGGCACCCTCCTGCGAAGTCAAATCTGTGCTCCTGACCTCTCTACTCTCAATCTCTCGCACCCCAAAACTACAATCCAGGTTCCCATGCCCCTGCTGAATTAGTTTAAACCCCCCCAAAGAGTACTAACAAATCTCCCCCCCAGGATATTGGTGCCCCTTAGGTTCAGATGTAGACCATCCTGTCTATAGAGGTCCCACCTTCCCCAGAAAGAGCCCCAGTTATCCAGAAATCTGAATCCCTCCCGCCTGCACCATCCCTTCATTCACAGTAACTTCATTGCATTGTTAATGTAAGTCTGTGACAATAACAATTATTATTATTATTCATCTTCCTTCATGGTTGAGTAACTCTGCCGTGCTCTCACCACATTGTTTATGAACATCAATCCTTGAGTGACAGGTCCTGGTTCACATCAAACAGAATTAAGTGCTTTCCAATCAGCCCCCTTCACATGTGAGTGATTTTTAATTGGTCAGCTGGATATTGACAGCAATTAACTCTGTTTGAAGAAATTGATGTTTATAAACATTGCAGTCTCTGAGAGGGTCTCCTTCTTTAGGGTGACTCTGTGGGTGGGGGGGATTCAGCACAGCCCCATATTTAGGGAAAGGGGGGACCCAGAAAATTCAGGGATGGGGGGGTTGAATTGCAATGCAGGGGAAGCGGGGGGTGGGGGGGGCGCTGAACCGCGATGTGGGGGGGGGGGGGGTATGGTGGCCAATCACGGGATCTTGCCACTGAGCCACCCGCTCAAAAAGGTGGCCCAATAGTGGAATTCCCTTGGGAATCCTTCGCAATAGTTGCCAGGCAGAAATTTGTATGGCGAACGATTGGGAATCGCTTCCTTATCTGTGCACCCAGAGGGAGTACAGATCAGGTGTAATTCAGCTTCAGCGGGAGAACAGTTTCCTTAATGGAGAACTTGGTCCATTATGAATTTTCCCTAAAAATTTATCTCAAATGTTAAGGTGCCTATTATACAAGGAACAAATCAAAAAGTGTACCTTGTTTGCAGCCGGTACGTTGTTATCACAGAGAATGCAATTGATCCATTTTGGGATTGACCATCTTTTTCTAGCAAAGATTTGGGTCATTTTATTAAGTCCTCAGAGAAACTAAGGCCAGATCTCAGTTTCCCTGCCAGAGACTATATACGGGCAGAAGGATGGAAATTCTCACAAGGAAACACGAAGGCTACACTGGAGAACTGCAGCCTGCAAGAGGGTTAGGCAGTGCACCCTGTAGCATTTCTTTCAAGTTCGGCTTGGTGTCTCTTCTCTTCCAAGGCAATCCATTTGGGTATTGCAAGGCTTCACTCCATCATAGGACCTTTTACTGAATGACTATTTTGAAGGATTTCTGAATCCTCCTTCTGAACCCTCACAAGTCCCATGAGCTTTCCCTGAAACTTCCAACATGGTGAAGAATGGTGAAGAATGGGGGCAGCACGGTAGCATAGCGGTTAGCATCAATGCTTCACAGCTCCAGGGTCCCAGGTTCGATTCCCGGCTGGGTCACTGTCTGTGTGGAGTCTGCACGTCCTCCCCGTGTGTGCGTGGGTTTCCTCCGGGTGCTCCGGTTTCCTCCCACAGTCCAAAGATGTGCGGGTTAGGTGGATTGGCCATGCTAAATTGCCCGTAGTGTCCTAAAAAAAAGTAAGGTTAAGGGGGGGGGGGTTGTTGGGTTACGGGTATAGGGTGGATACGTGGGTTTAAGTAGGGTGATCATTGCTCGGCACAACATCGAGGGCTGAAGGGCCTGTTCTGTGCTGTACTGTTCTAAATCTAAATCTAAAACCTCGGCTTCCAAATCTCACTTCCACCCCCATGATCTTCCTTTCTGGTCTGAGGAGGAGATCTCAGGATCTCGGGATCTCGGAGCGTCGCACCTATCCATTCTCTTTCTTGGCTATCTGCCTCCTCTCACTCTCCCATTTCCTATCCTTTTCAAAATTATGGGGGTGATGGAACAAAGGTTTAAATTTATGGATTAGCTCATAATCGGTGGCCATAATTGCTGCTCTCCTAGCAGTTTGTATCCTCTGGTCTTCAACATGGGTTATTATTATTGTCCTTAGCTGCCCAATAGTAGTCACCAGGTTTGTACCTTCGAACACAATTAATTTTTATTAATAACAATAATTATAATTAAATATGCAGCAAATACAACTGGTTAACTATTATCTAATTCCTAACCCCCTCCCATCTTTAACTCACCTCACCCTCTGCACATATAAATAAAAAAGACAAATACAAAGGGGAAAGAGTGGTGTAAAATAATGACGAAAGTAAAAGGATTAGAGTCTTTATTTCAGTTGGACATCTTCCAGTAACCTTTCTTCAATCTAGGCCTTCAGTTGTATGTTTTTGTTTTCAGTCTTTTATGGTTTTCACTGTAGATTCATCCAGGTTCTCTGCAGGTTCAGAAACCAACAGGTAGGCAGTAATTCTGGACAGAGAGAGACAGACAGACACGCACAACTGTTCCTCTCAACGTCTAGCGTCCAACTGTTCTTTCCTTAGTTCTCTGAAAACCATCCCATTCGGCTAGGACCCAATCATCGCCTGTCACCGGGCAGAATACAGCCTTTTGCCACCAGCCAACCAATCGAACTGAAATCCTCCAATCTTTGGATGCCAGAAAGTCTGGGTTTTTCAGTTCAGAAGCTAAACCGCCACAACACAATGTATAATTTTGCAACTTTTGAGTTCTTCACTTGCTCTGCCCTACTTCAAGGTACATGTCCATTAAACATCCATCGATTAAAATGACAAAGTAAAAAAAAATGGGAAATAAGGGAATCAACAGGAAGGGCCCTTACACAGGCAAAGGTGTGTCAAATAAGTGTGTAAAATTTGGAGTTTAGAGTATAACACAAGCACATACACTGGGAACTTGAATCTTCTCTAGATCAGTTTGCTAAGGTTTTTCTGTCTCTTTAAATTGCTGGATGCCTCTTCTAATTATGAAGAAGCAGTTCTACTGGGTCAACATTTAAACCATGTTAGAGGGGTGAGTGGATGTCCGAAAGCACTGGAACAATGCTGTTGCCGTTTATCCACCTCGTGAGAAAATAGTAATATTCACATTTACTCACTTTTTTCCCATATTCATACAATCCCTTTTGCTTCATCTATCTAATCTAGACTTGTGTGTCGATGTAATTTATGCGACTAATACTGGAAGTCAATTCCACTGCTTTACAACTCTCTTGTGTAAATTGATCGCCCTTGATTTAAATCACTTACATTGAATCTTCTATCAATGGCTCCTCATTCTTGTTCTTTCATGGGAAGTAATCTGTTTCTACCTACACTGTCATCCCTTCCATAATTTACAACCCTCACCCTAGCTTTAATTAAAAAATTTAAAGGATTAAATTGAGCCATCGACCAAACTGGTCAGGATTCCCTTCTGGGTACATTTAAGGTTTCTTTGGTTGACCTGTTATGCTGTTTTCATTTCATGATTTTTACCTCACACAGATGAATCACAATCAGACTCAAATTGATCATTGAAGGGCAGCAGAGCAGAGCTACTGATCAGCTGTTCTGGGGAAATTTGCATACGTGCAGTGCGGTCAGCCTAAGTTGAAGGTGAATCTGCGAAGGAGACCCGAGGAGTTTGAGTGAAGGCAATCATCCAGCAGAGGGCAGCAGAGCAGAGCTACTGATCAGCTGTTCTGGGGAAATTTGCACACGTGCAGTGCGGTCAGCCTAAGTTGTAGGTGGTTTGTGGAGAGGCTGTTGGCAAGTGACAGTTAAACCCGAAACACTTTGTGAGTGTTTCCCACCCTACCTCCTCCTCTAACCAACCCCCCCACCCCACGGTTGTTGGGAAGTGGGAGCAGGGGCTTGTCGTGAAGGTGAGTGAGTGCCTTTAAATTTGCTTACCTTTCAGCGGGAGCAGGGTTTGAGGTAATATCAGGTAAGCTCTTCCTTTCTTTTTCGTTTTCTTGTTTTTTTTTAAATCTAGAGGTGATGTCAGGGAAGGCAGTACAATGCTCCTCCTGCAGAATGTTTGAGGTGAGGGACGCCGTCAGTGTCCCTGCTGATTTCATCTGTGGGAAGTGCACCCAACTCCAGCTCCTCAAAAACCGTGTTAGGGACCTGGAACTTGAGCTGGATGAACTTCGGATCATTCGGGAGGCAGAGGGGGTCATAGATAGGAGCTTCAGGGAAGTAGTTACACCAAAGACTGGAGATAGATGGGTAACTGTAAGAGGGACTGGGAAGAAGCAGTCAGTGCAGGGACCCCCTGCGGTCGTTCCCCTGAGTAACAAGTATACCGTTTTGGATACTTGTGGGGGGGACGACTTACCAGGGGTAAGCCATGGGGTACGGGCCTCTGGCACGGAGTCTGTCCCTGTTGCTCAGAAGGGAAGGGGGGAAAGGAGTAGAACATTAGTAATTGGGGACTCAATAGTCAGGGGCACAGATAGGAGATTTTGTGGGAGCGAGAGAGACTCACGTTTGGTATGTTGCCTCCCAGGTGCAAGGGTACGTGATGTCTCGGATCGTGTTTTCCGGGTCCTTAAGGGGGAGGGGGAGCAGCCCCAAGTCGTAGTCCACATTGGCACTAACGACATAGGTAGGAAAGGGGACAAGGATGTCAGGCAGGCCTTTAGGGAGCTAGGATGGAAGCTCAGAGCGAGAACAAACAGAGTTGTTATCTCTGGGTTGTTGCCCGTGCCACGTGATAGTGAGATGAGGAATAGGGAGAGAGAGCAATTAAACACGTGGCTACAGGGATGGTGCAGGCGGGAGGGATTCAGATTTCTGGATAACTGGGGCTCTTTCTGGGGAAGGTGGGACCTCTATAGACAGGATGGTCTACATCTGAACCTGAGGGGCACCAATATCCTGGGGGGGAGATTTGTTAGTGCTCTTTGGGGGGGTTTAAACTAATTCAGCAGGGGCATGGGAACCTGGATTGTAGTTTTGGGGTGCAGGAGATTGAGAGTATAGAGGTCAGGAGCACAGATTTGACTTTGCAGGAGGGTGCCAGTGTTCAGGTAGGTGGTTTGAAGTGTGTCTACTTCAATGCCAGGAGTATACGAAATAAGGTAGGGGAACTGGCAGCATGGATTGGTACCTGGGACTTCGATGTTGTGGCCATTTCAGAGACATGGATAGAGCAGGGACAGGAATGGTTGTTGCAGGTTCCGGGGTTTAGGTGTTTTAGTAAGCTCAGAGAAGGGGGCAAAAGAGGGGGAGGTGTGGCGCTGCTAGTCAAGGACAGTATTACGGTGGCGGAAAGGATGCTAGATGGGGACTCTTCTTCTGAGGTAGTATGGGCTGAGGTTAGAAACAGGAAAGGAGAGGTCACCCTGTTGGGAATTTTCTATAGGCCACCTAATAGTTCTAGGGATGTAGAGGAAAGGATGGCGAAGATGATTCTGGAAAAGAGCGAAAGTAACAGGGTAGTTGTTATGGGAGACTTTAACTTTCCAAATATTGACTGGAAAAGATATAGTTCGAGTACATTAGATGGGTCATTCTTTGTACAATGTGTGCAGGAGGGTTTCCTGACACAATATGTTGACAGGCCAACAAGAGGCGAGGCCACATTGGATTTGGTTTTGGGTAATGAACCAGGCCAGGTGTTAGATCTGGAGGTAGGTGAGCACTTTGGAAACAGTGACCACAATTCGGTGACCTTTACGTTAGTGATGGAAAGGGATAAGTATACCCCGCAGGGCAAGAGTTATAGCTGGGGGAAGGGCAATTATGATGCCATTAGACATGACTTAGGATGTGTTGGTTGGAGAAGTAGGCTGCAAGGGTTGGGCACACTGGATATGTGGAGCTTGTTCAAGGAACAGCTATTGCATGTTCTTGATAAGTACGTACCAGTCAGGCAGGGAGGAAGGGGTCGAGCGAGGGAACCGTGGTTTACCAAAGAAGCGGAATCTCTTGTTAAGAGGAAGAAGGAGGCCTATGTGAAGATGAGGCGTGAAGTTTCAGTTGGGGCGCTTGATAGTTACAAGGAAGCGAGGAAGGATCTAAAGAGAGAGCTGAGACGAGCAAGGAGGGGACATGAGAAGTCTTTGGCAGGTAGGATCAAGGAAAACCCAAAAGCTTTCTATAGGTATGTCAGGAATAAAAGAATGACTAGGGTAAGAGTAGGGCCAGTCAAGGACAGTGGTGGGAAGTTGTGTGTGGAGGCTGAGGAGATCAGCGAGATACTAAATGAATACTTTTCGTCAGTATTCACTCAAGAAAAAGATAATATTGTGGAGGAGAATGCTGAGGCCCAGGCTATTAGAATAGATGGCATTGAAGTGCGTAGGGAAGAAGTGTTGGCAATTCTGGACAAGGTGAAAATAGATAAGTCCCCGGGGCCGGATGGGATTTATCCTAGGATTCTCTGGGAAGCCAGGGAAGAGATTGCTGAGCCTTTGGCTTTGATTTTTAGGTCATCATTGGCTACAGGAATAGTGCCAGAGGACTGGAGGATAGCAAATGTGGTCCCTTTGTTCAAGAAGGGGAGTAGAGATAACCCCGGTAACTATAGGCCGGTGAGCCTAACGTCTGAGGTGGGTAAAGTCTTGGAGAGGATTATAAAAGATACGATTTATAATCATCTAGATAGGAATAATATGATTAGGGACAGTCAGCATGGTTTTGTGAAGGGTAGGTCATGCCTCACAAACCTTATCGAGTTCTTTGAGAAGGTGACTGAACAGGTAGACGAGGGTAGAGCAGTTGATGTGGTGTATATGGATTTCAGTAAAGCGTTTGATAAGGTTCCCCATGGTCGGCTATTGCAGAAAATACGGAGGCTGGGGATTGAGGGTGATTTAGAGATGTGGATCAGAAATTGGTTAGTTGAAAGAAGACAGAGAGTGGTAGTTGATGGGAAATGTTCAGAATGGAGTTCAGTTACGAGTGGCGTACCACAAGGATCTGTTCTGGGGCCGTTGCTGTTTGTCATTTTTATAAATGACCTAGAGGAGGGCGCAGAAGGATGGGTGAGTAAATTTGCAGACGACACTAAAGTCGGTGGAGTTGTAGACAGTGCGGAAGGATGTTGCAGGTTACAGAGGGACATAGATAAGCTGCAGAGCTGGGCTGAGAGGTGGCAAATGGAGTTTAATGTGGAGAAGTGTGAGGTGATTCACTTTGGAAAGAATAACAGAAATGCGGAATATTTGGCTAATGGTAAAATTCTTGGCAGTGTGGATGAGCAGAGGGATCTCGGTGTCCATGTACATAGATCCCTGAAAGTTGCCACCCAGGTTGATAGGGTTGTGAAGAAGGCCTATGGTGTGTTGGCCGTTATTGGTAGAGGGATTGAGTTCCGGAGCCATGAGGTCATGTTGCAGCTGTACAAAACTCTGGTACGGCCACATTTGGAGTATTGCGTACAGTTCTGGTCGCCTCATTATAGGAAGGACGTGGAAGCTTTGGAACGGGTGCAGAGGAGATTTACCAGGATGTTGCCTGGTATGGAGGGAAAATCTTATGAGGAAAGGCTGATGGACTTGAGGTTGTTTTCGTTAGAGAGAAGAAGGTTAAGAGGTGACTTAATAGAGGCATACAAAATGATCAGAGGGTTAGATAGGGTGGACAGCGAGAGCCTTCTCCCGCGGATGGAGGTGGCTAGCACGAGGGGACATAGCCTTAAATTGAGGGGTAATAGATATCGGACAGAGGTCAGAGGTGGGTTTTTTACGCAAAGAGTGGTGAGGCCGTGGAATGCCCTACCTGCAACAGTAGTGAACACGCCAACATTGAGGGCATTTAAAAATTTATTGGATAAGCATATGGATGATAAGGGCATAGTGTAGGTTAGATGGCCTTTAGATTTTTTCCATGTCGGTGCAACATCGAGGGCCGAAGGGCCTGTACTGCGCTGTATCATTCTATGTTCTATGTTCTATGTTCTATGAAGGTGTTCTGAAATTGGGTCCTTCTGTATTGGACTGCAGTGGTGGAACTTGCTCCTTGGACAGACCATAGACATATTTGGATATGTGCTTAACACTTGATTAGTAGTACTACTTCTGAACAGGTGAGAGTAGACACTTTCTCCTAGTCATGTGTCAAACCTGTGTCGTGGGAGTCTAACATACGACTGGTTGATGTCAGTGATACATCATCATTTCCATAATACATTTGCAGATCCCATCTGTTAACTCTTTATACCACAGAAGAGAGGATATTTATGCTGCTTCAAGCCTAAATTTTTCTCTGTGTTCATATCTCAACATTTTTCAGAGAAAAACAATTCAGAAACGTTATGCATTTGGATTTTGGCACAAGCCAGCTGCATACAGGTGTTGCATTGGTTACACTCGATCACTGGGCTGCCTCCAAGGGCCTTCAGTTGATAAAATGTCATCAGCCTCCAGCAGTCTTCATCTAATTTTGTTGTGATATCTTGGTCCATTATCCGTGCTTTGCCTTCTGGAGTTAGTTTCCCCATTGTGGCGATTTCCCAGACGACATTTGTTGAATTTCAGTGTAAGTGGTCTCTAGATGTGGACTCAAAGACTTGGAAAGGAAGCTTCCTTTCAGCGCCCCTCGCCTGAATCTTGACAAGTTTTTAATCTTTTATTCAGCTGCTTCTTTCTTTCAGACTTAATTTTTTGCTCTTTGTGATGAAGCTGAATTTCTCTCCTCGGAACCCCCCCCTCCCCCCCGCTTTTTACTTCCACCCTGATCTGTTCCATTGAATCTATCGAATCCCTACAGTGTAGAAGGAGGCTATTCGGCCCATCAAGACTGCACCGACCTTCTAAAAGAGCACTCTACCTAGGCCCACTCTCCCGCTCTATTCCTGTAACCCCACAAAGCCTGCACACCTTTGGAAACAAAGGGGCAACTTAGCATGGCCAATGGGGAGAACGTGCAAACTTCACACAATCACCCAAGGTCGGAATCGAACCCGGGACCCTGGCGCCGTGAAGCAGGAATGTTAACCACGTGCCACTGTGTTCCCTTTTTCACCTTGATGAGTTACTCATCCCATCCCCGTCCTACCCTTTCTTCCCATGCCAGCCTTTCCCTCATTCCATGCCCCCATGCTATTCCATCCACTATCCCTCTCACTTGCCATTCCCCACACTATATTAACCTCTACCATGCCAGTCCCTTCACTATGTTGTCCCCCTCACATGTCCTTAACAACCCCAACATCGCACCCCATGTCATCCACCTTTCTACATCCCATCTCTCCCCCCCCATGCCATTCTCCCTCATCCAACATTATCCCTCTGCCCCACTCCCATTTTCAGAGCGATTGGGTGAGCAGTGCACATTCTCAGTGGAAATGGCACAACCATACATTTATTGCACACACCCCCAATCTGTCAACTGTTCATTGGACTCTTACCTTCCTCTGAGGCCCCTGCCTCTCCTTGGCCTGAGGGCCTTGGTCTACGCTCGCACACTAATTCATCTCGAGCTTGCCGAGTCTAAGCAGGTTGGCCACTCCACCACCTATTTATGTGCGCTCCTGTGTATTATGGCTTCTCTTTTCCTGTACAGACAGAAGTTCATTCATTAGTTAATTCTACCTGCAACACCATAGAAGCTTCCCCCCGTTCCCAGCCTCGGAGAACCAGGTTGAGGTGCCCATCAGGTCAACTCATCTCCTGCTCCTCACCCAAGGCTAGTGGGCAAATTACCCAACCTTGGCCGGCACAGATAGTTGTGCCATGTGGCATTCTGAATCTCACACCCCTGAGATCCACGAAGAACAGACACCCTTCAAGACATCTTCGGTTCCATGCCTACTCACCGTTGCAGACCAGAGAAGGTCGTTGAACATGTTGCGATAGTGGATCCATGTGCACCGCACCACGTCATGCCCGTTCACCTGGGCTGGCACCTCCGTCCACACATTCTTTATCTTTCATCTTTGTCTCCTCTTGCCTTCCAATAGCATTCATACGTCTTGTCAAGCACAGACTGCATCCACTAGAGTGCACAGGGACAGGTCTGAGAAGCTGGGAGGGGGGGGTGGGTGGTGCAGAGTGCCCTCCCTTCTGCCGTGTGCAGTGGCTGCTGAGGCCATGACATCTTCAAAATGCAGAGTATTAATTTATTTCCTGGACAGCACCCTCGGGGTTCTTGGAACCTCCTGGCAGCCTTCATGGTGCCACCTCTGCTCTATTAAAAGCCTTCCGCCAGGTACCGAATAGACCCAGCACACTCCCACTTCCCCCGGCAGTGCTGCACCAATATCTGTGTGCGTTTCACACTGTCTGGGCCTTAATTGCCAGCCAATGTGAAATTACATGCTCAGTTCAAATCGTGGCTGGAAATGAATATCGCCTCTGCGTACGGGCCCGCCGCACGACATGTGCAAAATTCAGGCATAGTCAATGTAAGCTCTTCGGTAGGTTTCAATCAGCAGAAGGAGTGAACAGAGATAAATGTTCCAGAGGGTTTTACCCTGAGTTTGCATGGCTGCGGGGTGTTGTGGGTTGGACCAGGGTGGGTGGGGGTGCATGAGGTCTTTGGTTGAGTCCAATAAACTCCAGTCACCAGGTTTGTAACTTTGAACATGACTAACCCTTTATTATGAACATTATATTTAATTAAACAGGCTGGAAACGTAGCCGGCTATCCACTACCCATTTTCCTTTTCTAACTTGCCCCACCCTTATAGACATACAGACAAACAACATAAACTGGAAAGGGAAAGAAAATATTAATAAAATAAAAGAATAGGGACCTTTGACTCACAGGGATGACTTCCAGTCAATGTCTTTCTGAAGTTCAGGCTTCCTGTTTGGTACTTCCTTTCTTCCAGACTTGATATGATTTTCTCAGGAAGGGTTGTTTACCTTACCTGCAGACTCAGCATCATTTCAGGCTCACAGCAAAGAGTATGCTGGACACTCACTGCTTTCAAAACAATTGATCAGTTCTTCTACTACAGTTTTCTTCACGTCGTAGGTCTGATCACTTCTGGAAGGTTACCTCAGAAACATCATCCAGCAAGAACCAATCACTGACTGTTGTCAGGTAGAACACTGTCCCTGGCCAACCCATTGGTTAACCAATCAAGCTAATTCCCACCAAAACCGGCTCCTCCCGTCCACTTGACGCCGAAGAGTTTGGTTTCTCCTTCTCCCAAACACAAAGCCTGATAAATCCAGTATCCTGGTAAACAGGTTGTTTTAAACTTGAAGTTGTCTGCTTTCTTCTGTCTATATAAAGGCACATCCCAATTATTGATCCACAGAACAAAACAATAAAAGAAAAGAAATGAGAACAAAGGAAATAGACAGGCAGGACGCTTCCACCATGCCACTCTAGAATCAGACGTTCTGCCACAACATCACATCAAGTTATTGTCACTGTTAAACATAAATCTACAGACCTCGATTCCTGCTCTGTGATGAGTTAATTAGCTGATACAAGCCACAGCTGCATAACAGCATTACAAATACTCTTCCTGTGTTTGGAGAAGCAAAATCTGGTAGCCATCCAGTGCAACTTTGTTAGAAAGAGTGGACAACTGGTTGACTGGCATGGTCTCTATTGTTGTCAATTCATTGCTAGGCCTGGGCAAGGAACAGTGGTCACTCAGGTCAACTACACGAATATGACTGTGACATGCAGAGATTGCTAAAGTGTCTCAATGATTGGAAAAAACACAAGGATAGCATTTGCACCTCGCCAGCTGTGTTATTACTATCTGTTGCTTTAAGCTGAACTATCAAGAGTTAATATCAGTGTAATTATAAATCTGACTCGGTCTTGATTATAACGAACACACTGGCCGTGATTCTCCGCAACCACGATGGGTGGGAGAATAGCGGGAGGTCCGCTCCCGCACCTCCTGCTATTCTCCCACCCACCCCAAAATGGCGCGCCCGGTTTTCCGACATGCCGCTCGGAGAAACGCGGGCCGCCGTTTTTCACGGCGGCCCGCGATTCTCCAACCCCGATGGGCCGAGTGGCCTGCCGTTCCCGACCTGTTCACGACGGCGGCAACCACACCTGGTCGTGAACATGGCGCGCCAGGTAAGTGTGGGGCCTAGGGGGGCTGGATCGGGGATTGAGCCCCGCGACCGTGCTCGGGAGGGGACGGGCCCGCGATCGGTGCCCACCGATCGTCGGGCCGGCGTCTCAAGGGGACGCATTCTTTCCCCTCCGCCGCCCCGCAAGATCAAGCTGCCACGTCTTGCGGGGCGGCTGAGAGGAAAGACGGCAACCGCGCATGCGCGGGTTTGAGCTGCCCAACCCGCGCATGCGCGGCTGACATCATTAGGCACCGCCACGGTGTCATTCTTGGTGCGCCGGGCCTTGAAGCCAGGGACAAGGCCCGGCGGCCAAGTTTCCCAGTACGGCCCTCCTATCCCCCCTGGGAGCGGAGAATAGGGGGCCGGGAGAGGCTTCCGACGCTGTTGTGAACCTCTCCAGGTTTCACGACGGCATCGGGCCTTGAGGAGAATTCCGCCCAGTCCGCACAACTCAAGAATGTCTGTAGGACATAAAGACAACATTAAGGTCATTGATATTGACTGAATTATTCATTAACTGAGCGCGGAAAAATCACAAATCGATTTAATTTGTTAAAATCAAATAAGCAGGCACCCAATTAACTCGTGCAGATCCTTCAAATCCACCAAAGTGGAACCAAAATGGGCAAACCAATCAAATTACCGAAGTAATTTCTCCAAAATATTTCTGACTGGCATTTCTCTTCCCAGGTCAGCAGCCACAGCCAACAATAACATTGATTATGCAACAGCCAGAACAAATGAGAAAACAAATCTGCAAAAAATAAGTCACAAATATTATGCGTGAAATTAATAATTTAAGGTTAAAAATCGACAAGGATTTTCCTCCTCGGAGGCCTAACTCTCTCTCTCTCTCTCTCTCTCTCAGGACCTGCGGCTTGAAATTTGCTTCTATCCCAGAACTACATATTTCATTCAAAGTTTGCTTGCTGGGCATTTCCAATTACTGTCAATGAATTCTGTGGCCTAGATTTTCAATCCCAAGTGGGGATTCAAACAGTCAGGAAACTTGGCAACTCGCCGCACCCACCTCGGGGGGAAAAAGTATTCCAAATGGCAGGATTTTCATTCTGGAGATGGCGGGTGCTGGATGGAATCGGACCCCCCGCCATCGCATGCAGATTAGAAGCAGCCAAGGGAACAGCTGAATACCGAGGGCGGCCATTTAAAGGGAGCGCCTCAGTTTTCTGAGACTTTGTCCAAGCAGTGTTGTTCAATGCTAAGCCCTTTAACCTCACACCCAATTGCCCCGCACGCAGTCCCATGCCAATAATTGGCAGCTTATGGAATGAATGAAATGAAAATCACTTATTGTCACGAGTAGGCTTCAAATGAAGTTACTGTGAAAAGCCCCGAGTCACCACATTCCAGCGCCTGTTCGGGGAGGCTGTTACGGGAATTGAACCGTGCTGCTGACCTGCTTGGTCTGCTTTCAAAGCCAGCGATTTAGCCCTGTGCTAAACAGCCTCTCAAATGCATGCCCTCACCCTCACTGGCCCCCTCATACACTCCATGTCAACCCATGCCCCCCACCGACCCCCAAAGGCATGTCAGACCCTCCATGCCAACACATGTCCCCACCCTCTCGAAGGCCATTTATCGCCCTAGGCCAAGTTAGTGCAAACTCATGCCAAATCATACCCCAACACTTTGCCCTGAAACACTCCATACCAATTCACCCAGTATACATTACAGACAGACCTCAGGAGCCATACTAAGAGTAAATAAAATAATGTTCTAAATATCCATTGCAGATTCACAAATAAAAATGCCCCCATTCACAAAGCCTTTTTAAACTTTTAAATTCCCTCAAGTTTTACCCTTATCAATATTTTCACAGAGTTAGGAGAGTGAACTGAAACCTTTGTATCCTTTCCATTACTGTCGGTAATGTGTGTTTGTAGAGAGGAGGTATGTGTGATTCTTAGCGAGGTGAAGTGTTCTTCTAATGAACATGTGTGACTTGCTAATCTATGCCAAAGGGCTTCCTCGGGAAGCTCCATCCTCCTTTACCTCGCCTTCAAAGTCCAAGAACTTAATTCCTAAAGTTCATTTCACCACTGGGAAACTCATTTTGGCCCTGATGCCGAGTTAAGTTCCCTGCCCCCCAAGCTTCCTGCTGCTGCCATGAGCAGAAGATTCTGCCATGGAGTCCAGACTTATGTTTGGGGTAAATCTGAAATAAAGGCAAGTGTGAGTCTCTTGGTTGTACTTTTCTTGATATATCCATTATAGGGGAGACGCCCTGTGCAGATTAATGTAATTAGAAACTTTTTGGAAGTTTCAGTTAGTCTGTGATGAAGATGCAAATGTGACCTGACCCTTGGTGGCCTAGTTAACAGTTTGTCAGTGTCCATTTTAAACAAAATACAGTTCCAGAAGCTTCCATCTGAACACAGTCAATGTGTAAAGTTATGAATATGTCGTTGCTTCACTAGGCATGAGAAACCAAACAGACTTGCTTTCAAAATCCACATCAAAGGCAGCTAATCCTTTAATAACCTATTTGAGCTGTCAATCAAGTAGTTAACTTGTAGCATGCCTCCCACTGTGATAACTGTGGGTTATAAAAAGCAGCCAAGCTTTAATAATATTATAATGCTCGTTATGTCTCGGGGTTAATCTTCTGGTTAAGAAGAATTATCTAAAGAAGACAGCACAATGTTAAGTTTAATCTATTTCTGGATAATTGCTACCACTGGCAGAGACTGGTTCCTCATCACTGATTTTCAGTCGTATTTTTCATTATATCAAAGCTCACTGGAATTTATTTAATCGTTTGATCTGATATTGAATACTAACACCATCCATATTGTTTTGCACAAAGTGCCAGAAACTGCCCACGTTTTTCTGAATGGTGACAATGCTTGGCCCACAGCTATATGGATGTTACTACATAACACATGATCAATTAGAAACTCAACTACTGGCCGTTATTCAATTCTTTGATTCCATTACATATTTTGTAGATCCCAGTAGAATGTTCACATTGCCCACCAGTTTTCCTGTTACGTTTATTATTAAAATCAAGAACAAATTGGTGCGGTGGTTAGCACTGCTGCCTCATGGGGCCGAGGACCCGGGTTCGATCCCAGCCCCGGGTCACTTTCCATGTGGAGTTTGCACATTCTCCCAGTGTCTGCGTGGGTCTCACACCCACAAACCAAAGATATGCATGATGGGTGGATAGCCCCTAAACTGCCCCTTAATTGGAAAAAAATGAATTGGGTATTTTAAATTTTAAAAAAACCCATGAGAAGTGGTTAGATTGCTAACTCAATTTCTGAAGGGTGGCAGTGGCATAGTGGTATTGTCACTGGACTAGGTTAAGGGGAGCCAGATTAAATCCCACCATGACAGATGGTGAAATTTGAATCCAATAATAATCTGGAATTAAAAATCTAATGATGACCATGAAACAATTTTTGGAAAAACCCATCTGGTTCATTAGATTTCCTTCTCTGCCACCCTTACCCAGTCTGGCCTACATGTGACTCTGGACCCACAGCAATGCGGTCAGCTCTCGAACTGTCGGCAGGAATTGCCAAACAAACCACTCAGTTGGAGTGCAATTAGGGATGGGCAACAAATGCTGGCCCAGCGGCGAATGTCCACATCCCGTGAATGAATTTCTTTAAAATCACATAGGAGTGGGATTTTCCAGCCTCCGCAGACCACGCAGTCCAAACAAAACAGAGGCAATATCCATGGCAACCAAGCAATTTCTTAAACCATCACTAAAAAAAATCAGTTTTAGTGCTGATTTAACTATAGACAGAACTTTGATCCATATATTCATAGTTCAAGAGAATTCATGCCACATTTTGTGAAGCTATTGCACATTTTGATTACATGGCGTTTGTCGGATGGAACATCAGTGCATGATGCTTATTGGCATGAACGTGTATACAAATGTGGGCAGAGAGCTGAAGTAATTACTTTGGTTTCAGTCACTGATGGGTGGGGTCACCTATTGGCTGTTGGGTTACTGTTGTTGGCTCATTTCCTGTCCCGCATTGGCCTTAAACATAAAAATATAAAACAAATACAAATGCACAAGCAGCCACCCCATTTATAGGGTCTGAGGTTTCTCCATGAATCTAATTTTAATCCACTGCTTCCACAGAGAAAGTGTATCAACGCGCAAGTGGAGAGCAGGGATTTCGAGGGATGTAAATAGCTTATCACATTTTCAACAAAAAAAATAAATGAGCAAGAAATTTACTTAAGATTTATTTATTTTTGGAGGTAAACTGTGCATATTTGAATGTGATACGCAGAGAGAAATCTGTGATGGATTTAGGTGCCGGTGGCATTTTCACCTCTGAGGCAGGGGGTTGTGGGTTTAAGTCCCACCCCAGGAGCTTGGACACAAAAATCGAGGCTGACGTCCCAATGCATTACTGAGGGACTCTTGCAGTGTCAAAGGTGCTGTCTTCTGGATGAGAGAAGGTTCTATCTGGTCAGGTGAACGTATATTTTGATCCTATTTTGAAGAAGAGCAGTGGAACTGTCGCCAGTGTCATGACCAATACTTATCCCTCAATCGGCATCAATGAAACCAGAATATCCCGTTATTATCACGTTACTGTTGTGAGATCCTGCCATGCACAAACTGGCTGTCACATTTGTTCTATTAAGACAGTTATTAAGCGCTCTAGGATATCCCGAGGTTGTGAAAGCCACTGTGTAAGTCTTTCTTTTTTGGTGCAGCTGCTGCCATTCATTTCATAAAGATCTGGAAACAAACAATCATTTCAAGTATTTGCGCTCATTAATAATTAAATATTGACTCCGTTTATTCCCAAGAATTGCTGGGTCCGTGGCCGCGCTGCGCAACAAGGCGCATGTTGCGCAGCGCGGCCACGGACCCAGCAATTCTTGGGAATAAACGGAGTCAATATTTAATTATTAATGAGCGCAAATACTTGAAATGATTGTTTGTTTCCAGATCTTTATGAAATGAATGGCAGCAGCTGCACCAAAAAAGAAAGACTTACACAGTGGCTTTCACAACCTCGGGATATCCTAGAGCCCGGGGACCTGGCCTGAGAAATAGTGCATCCCTTAGGCTGATTCACATGCCCCAGACCACCCTATAAACAGTGCCCCCAGCCCCTGATAAAGTCCCCCATGCCCGCGGACCCCCCCCCCCCCCCAACTGTGGTGGTGCTGGACTGAGTCCACAGCCGCCAGGCTGAGTTCCCGATGGATGAGGCCACAAGCGATCAACACCATCGGGATCTCGGCCGGTCGGGGGCAGAGCATCAGGGGCGGGCTTCAGGCAACATCCCCGATTTGGTCGGGAACTCTGTTTCACCGGCCGATTGCCGATCGTGATTTCGGCGTCAGCGACCGGAGAATCCAGCCCGTAATTCCTCCTTATCTCTGTTTTAAATCTGCTACTTCTTATCCTGAAGCTATGGCCTCTCATTCTAGATTGCCCCAAAACAGGAAGCATCCATTCTACGTCTACTTTGTCAATACCTTTCAGCATCTTATACACATTAGCTCCCAGTCTGGCCACAAATTTAAACTTCTCAGCATTATGGTCAAATCATGAGAATATAAGAACATAAGAACGAGGAGCAGGAGTAGGCCAAATGGCCCCTCAAGCCTGCTCCGCCATTCAATGAGATCATGGCTGATCGTTTGTGAACTCAGCAACACTTTCCGGCCTGAACACCATAACCCTTAATCCCTTTATTCTTTAAAAAAACGATCTATCTTTATCTCAAAAACATTTAATGAAGGAGCCTCAACTGCTTCACTGGGCAAGGAATTCCATAGATTCACAACCCTTTGGGTGAAGAAGTTCCTCTTAAACTCAGTCCTAAATCTACTTCCCCTTATTTTGAGGCTATGCCCCCTAGTTCTGCTTTCACCCGCCAGTGGAAACAACATGCCCGCATCTATCCCATCTATTCCCTTCATAATTTTATATGTTTCTATAAGATCCCCCTCGTCCTTCTAAATTCCAACGAGTACAGTCCCAGTCTACTCAACCTCTCCTCGCAATCCAACCTCTTCAGCTCTGGGATTAAACTAGTGAATCTCCTCTGCACACCCTCCAGCGCCAGCATGTCCTTTCTCAGGTAAGGAGACCAAAACTGAACACAAGCACGGTAGCATGGTGGTTAGCATAAATGCTTCACAGCTCCAGGGTCCCAGGTTCGATTCCCGGCTGGGTCACTGTCTGTGCGGAGTCTGCACGTCCTCCCCGTGTGTGCGTGGGTTTCCTCCGGGTGTTCCGGTTTCCTCCCACAGTCCAAAGATGTGCGGGTTAGGTGGATTGGCCATGCTAAATTGCCCGTAGTGTCCTAAAAAGTAAGGTTAAGGGGGGGGGGTTGTTGGGTTACGGGTATAGGGTGGATACATGGGTTTGAGTAGGGTGATCATTGCTCGGCACAACATCGAGGGCCGAAGGGCCTGTTCTGTGCTGTACTGTTCTATGTTCTATGTAATACTCCAGGTGTGGCCTCACTAACACCTTATACAATTGCATAACCTCCCTAGTCTTAAACTCCATCCCTCTAGCAATGAAGGACAAAACTCCATTCGCTTTCTTAATCACCTGTTGCACCTGTAAACCAACGTTTTGCGACTCATGCACGAGCACACCCAGGTCTCTCTGCACAGCAGCATGTTTTAATATTTTATCATTTAAGTAATAATCCCTCCATGGATTCATGTCTTTCTATCCCTGCAGGGCTAAAGCCCTCTGAGATCTCTGCACACCACCAATTCTGGCCTCCTGCACTTCCCCAACACCTAGCTATGCCCCTCGAAACCTAGTTCTTTGAACAGGCTTGTGGTCACCTGTGCTCTTTACTTGACTTAGTGTCAAATGACATTTGTTATGGCTCTTGTCTGTTGGGATGCTTTACTACTGTAAATGCCGCTTGTTGCTGTTGATGGGATTGAATATTTACCTATCTTTTGGATAGGTGAAGTGACAAGAGTCAGTAAGTGTGGCACTAGCAGGGACACTGGCATCAGCTTGAGCAGTGCCCCTGTCTCTGCCAACTGTGGCCTAGCCGGTAGCACTCATGTCCCTGAGCCAAGAGGGTACGGTTCAAGTAGCACTCCAGATGTATGAGCACAAGAATCTAGTGTTGACACTTCAATGAAAGACTGAGACTGTGTGGCACTGACATGTGCCATCTTTCAGATGAGACCGTAAACCGGGACCTTATCTGCCTGGCGGCGATCCCATTTTCTCCCCGAAGCTGGAGTCTCCGCCTCACCGGGAACTCCGCTACCAGCGACAAGAGGCGGAGAATTGAACCCAACCTTTTGACCCAGCGAGTGAAAGTACCAGCGAGCAGACAACCTTCCTTCTCAACTATATTTTGCAGGTTGCCTCTTTGCTCGGAAGTTGTTTGAAGGAAAACCTGAAGGTCGGGCGCAAATGGCATAAAGCTGATCCCAAGTCACTGGTTTAGTTTTCTGCTTTTGTCACTGAATCTACCAGATGTTTTAAAAACAAATGATATTACGGAACCTCGGAGAAGTTAAATCGGGTATTCAGTGCTGGTGGAGTCACCAACGTATTATTCAAGGAGAAAAGAAAGACAAGAGCTGTTGGCATGTACGTGGTGAGTGATATGTCAGAGTTGTTGCTAGATCGCAATCTGCAGCAGCTGAAAAAGTCTTTGGGGAAAATGGGATGTAGGTGAAGGATGCAAGTTGCAGGTGGGAAAGATTCCAGACTTAACAGAAGCCTCAAAAGAAACAGCAACAGTTTAGTAATGGAATGCCGTGATGCATGGGAACACAAAGGATACCTGAGCACTGATGCTAATTTGATGGTTCTCTCAGGCGCAATAGGCCCATAATTCAAAAGTAGCAGGGGGATCATAACAACCTTTTATCAGTACAACTGGAACTGACCCACTGGGGTCATGCAAGCTCTATCCACTTTGAGGTTAACATTGAAGTATTTACCTTTTTATAATGTGAAACTTTAAGCTCCAAAATGCCTGTTAGGAAATTGACAGTGTACCAAATTTTAACAGTCAATGTAACATTCCCAATGGCAGTTGAGGGCAATACCTAATTAGGAAGACGAGATGTATCAAAATGGTCCATATTTTTACCAAAATGCCTCGCACAATGTTCTCTCATAGCAGCATCCATCTACAAACAGCTTCCTAAAGGTTTATCCGATGACCAAGAGTCATTTTATCCCAGGTTTCCTCCACTATTTTTCCCCTCAAACCATTTAAAAAAAGGAAATAAATTACATCTCAATTGGCATACTTGAGGCAGGGCAGTTAGCAGATAAATGTGGAACTACTCACATTGGAATATATGAATTAGGAGCAGCAGTAGACCATTCGGCCCCTCCAGCCTGATCTGCCATTCACTAAGCTCATGGCTGATCTGATTGTGGCCCCAACTCCACATTCTGCCCACCCCTAATATCCCTTATTGGTCATGAATCTACTACCTCTGCCTTAAGATTATTCAACAATCCTGTCGCCACTACTTTCAGGGGAAGAGAGTTCCAAAGACTCATGATCCTCAGAGAAATAAAATTCTCCTCGTCTCCACCTGAAATAGGAGGCCCCATAGTTTTAAACGGTGCCCCCTAGTTCTAGTTTCTCCAGCAAGGAGTTGTGTGTCCTCAATATAAAATCAAATTATGCTTTAAGTTGTCAGGGTTATTCAGGAGGTCTCACAAAGAGGTTTGGAAGCTTGTAAGATTGAACAATGTTTATTGATAACACATAACTGTATACACATGTACAAAGTATAGCCCAGAATAGGAGCTAACTTCATGCTGACTTCTACCAGAGTCTCTTCATCATGTCTCTCCCATGTCTAAAATCATGTGACTTTCTACACTGTACTGCGGCAGTTCTGTTCGCCAGTCCCATATTAACCTTTGCTTTGTTGAACACCCTTGGACTACACTTCACGGCAATTTATATTATTATTTGAAAATGTTAAACTGGACTAAGTAGGAATGATTGTCAAAAGTTATCCAACTCTTAGAGTTCAGGGGCTGCAGCTGGAACTGATATGTTTACTGGCTTTACAAGTTCTGTATTTGTTTTTTTTAATTTAGAGTACCCACTTCATTTTTCCAATTAAGGGGCAATTTAGCGTGGCCAATCCACCTACTCTGCAAATCTTTGGGTATAAAACTCACGCAAACACGGGGAGAATGTGCAAACTCCACACGGACAGTGGCCCAGGGCCGGGATCGAACCTGGGACCTCGGTGCCGTGAGGCAGCAGTGCTAATCACCATACCACCGTGCTCAAGTTCTGTATTCGAAGTGGAAGATAACGCAGCCCCTGCATTCAAAAGTTCAGGAGAGGCTGGAGGAAATAGAAAGAGAGCTCTCCTCCAAATGAGCATCAAATAGGCTTGTTCATCTGATCATTCCACCTATAGCCAGTGTGAATTGCAAACGTTTTGGGAGAATGTCAGCGAAAACCAAGAATCTATCATTTTAGTTGCAATGGGAAGAAACATGAGGGGGGAATTTGTTAAAATGCGATTTTTTAATTATTAATATAATCCGCACTCAAAGGATGAGTGACGACTGTGTGATGTGGACACCTTAATCTTCGTCTCCAGTTTCTTTTCCAAATAATAAGTGACATTTTTGTAAAAGGAGAAACATTTTGAGGTTATTTCCATAAGTTTTTCATTTCTGCACATGAAGGTAAGACAACAATCAGTGAAGAAATGAAACATCTGGTTGAAAATACCGTGAAGGACCAGCTCAGCTGTTTTAATGGAAAATATTATGAATATTCTGAGTTTACGGAATAGAAAGAACCAAAGCAATGTATCAAAGGACTTGCCCCTTCAATTCTGAATTGCAAGATTGCAATTGACCTTATATTGCCATTATAAAATCTCCAACCCTTTCTCTATGTCTGTTTTTCCCTTCATGGTCTATGTCCAAACATTACGTGCCTGCAGGGTGCCCAGGAAATAACAAAGTTTGAATCTAAATTGTTATTTTAACCCAAGGTAATGCCAATGGAATTCATGGTCAATGTTTGCATAAGTGCCATATTAAGCTATTTTCTTATTTTAGATGTCAACCCAACATAGTATTTTTGAAAGGTCAATGTTGCGCTGATCGAAGTAAGCATGTGAGCTGAACAATTTTTCCCTCAGTTATGACACCATCTGTTAGGACCAGGCACTTCAAATGCAGAACATGTGAAAATAAAGGTAAGAAAAGACTCTCAGATGGCCCAATTCAGGCGATAATTCCACGGGCACTAGTCAGGCCACTCTGATGCAGATTGTCTGTCAGGGCTACCTTACACTGAGGCTCAGAGCCACGATTGTGTGCTATGGTGGGAGGCAATCATGAAGGGAACTAGAGTAGGCCAACAGCTGTCCAGAGTTGATTTGTGGAGACAAGAGGAGATCTCCCGCACCTTGCAACTTTGCAAAATGCTAATCATTGTCATTGATTTTGCCCCTCTTCAGCTGTCTAAGATTACAAAGGTGGTGATTTCCCCAGAATTCCTTTTGATCCAGATCCTTCCTAGTTGAGCAGGTAACTTGCAGAATGTCATTAAGGAGTGGTCATGTGAGGCATTTGACAGAGAGCAGATGTGCTCTTCAGCAGATCGAAAAAGTTTCTCAACTTTACTGACAGAATCAGAGCGAGGCAAGCCACTCCTTCCAAATCCACAAACAAACAACATTTCACAAACATTAGGGGGTCTTTTGAATGGCCATCAACAGTTCCTTTAAAGATCACAGGTTAGGGAGTGGAAGACCTGGAAAAATAGAATGGTGGAATATTTGAATTCAGCAAGTTCTGACTAGTCTAAGTGAATTCTGGAGTTTGGGTCGGAAATGGGAACAGGTTGGGCATGGGCCACTGTGCGGCTATATTGGTTATTGTTCGGCCCATAAATGAGTGCAAAAATGCTACATTTAGACCCAAATTACTCAAACTGAACATGGTGCCATTTGTGCCAACAACTCTCAGTCAAGCATTTATTTTTCTGTTATGATGATTCTGAAAAGGAGTCCCAAGGTGCATCACAACACATTAAAGTGCACCAAGAAATCTTGAGCTGGAAGACACAAGTAAACACGGGTGTACATTGTGATGGGACCGGCATGATTGGTAGTCCCGGTTACGATCTATGTGCATTGCAGCCTTTTCTATTGGCTGGAAATAAACCTACGTTTGAATCACCTTCTTGGATCTTCTGAAGCGTTTATACTGGCGATGAGGAACAACTACAACTGCCATTCTGGACGTCTGGATCGCACTTGAATTCCTCAGCACGAGAGCAAGGATAGACAGTGATGTACCATCAATTGGACTCAAGACACGATTAGGATCCGAACTGTGGCTTTAATCAGCTAGTTGTTAGCCCGGTGGTCGACTACAGAGTAAGGCCAACCGCCGGGAACTCTGGGTACTTATACCCCGCCTCGGAGGCGGGGTCTACTTGCCTCTTGACCAATTGGTGAGCAGTCACACGACTAGTCCCAGCCAATCGGACGAGAGGCACATGACCAGCCAGAGCCAATGGGAAACCCATGCTCTGCACCAATGGCAGTGCTCACATTCATACCACCACAGACAGAATTTTAAAATGCCGCTTTTTGGAAGGCGAGAGGCCTTTGGCACAGGTGTGGACGATTGGGCCCAGTATATTGAACGGATGCAGTATTTCTTCCAGGCAAATCACATTGTAGGAGACAGCCAGCAAAAGGTAGAATTCCTGACCCCAGTAGAGTCCAGACTTTCAGTGTGATCAAAAGCCTTACCTACCTGGCAACCCCAGATTCAAAGACGTTATTAACTTGGAGAGCCTGTTATGACCAGGGTAGTGCTAGCAGAACTACTGATGGGCCAATGGCTCCAAACCTGTCTCAGTTTTCTTTTCCTAACCTTAATGGGAAGGTGAAGAAGAAACAAGGCTTCCGGAAGAGGTAGCATGACCACTGGAAGCAGGTCAGAGGGTTCAAGCCAGGAGACAAAGTATACACCTGGAACTTTTGTACTGCTCCTGATGGATGCTGGGGATGATAGTGGAGAAGACAGGACCAGACTCCTACACGGTCAAAACCAGAGAACTGACTGTATGCAAGCATGTGGACCATTGCAAAAGTAGGAAGCCTGCACCAGAGCTAGCCCCGCCAGACAAGTCAGTCCCTCGTCCCATCCCCCCCCCCCCCCCCCCCCCCCCCCGCCTTGCCTGCCATCCATGAGCCACAGAGAAAACCTCTCCAAGGACCAGGGTACAGTTTGGCATGAGATGGAAGACTCTGTTTCAGATATGGAGATGGAATCCTCCATACTCTTGGATGACAGTATAGTCATGGACAGACGTTAACAGGACTACACTGATGGTTGGCACAGTAACTAAGCTCTGCGACGTTACACACCCCGCAACACAGGCCCAAAGCTATTGAAAGCACAATCGCGGGCAAAGTGGCGAATGAGACCTCCCCTGCATCCAACAACAGAGGGATGTAATAACCCTCACGAGACCCATGGAGATGACCCAATTGATCTCCCTGTGGGGCTCGTGGAATACAAACTCCTCAGCTGATGGGCATGGAAGCCCATGAAAACAACCCTTAAATGCCAGCCTAGATTGGGATGGGCATGACCGGTAGTCCTGGTTGGGATTTATGTGCTGTAGGCCGCGTTGCGGCCTTTTCTTTTCCATAGAGATAAACCTACGTTTGAATCACCTTCTCGGGTCCCCTGAAGGTTTTCTACTTATAAACGGAGATCAGACCCTGGGAGGCTGAGAACTATTGTTCCCAGTGGGCGCCAGCAGTCTCTGCCCAAACGCTGGTCCTGGAATGTCCGCACATGCACAGTTTGTGCTTTAAATGGCCGGGAAAAACCAAACAAGGTGACCTAGAGGAGACAGATGAAGGTTGGTGCTTCCCTTTGAATGAGTGGTGTTCTGTTTGGCACAACGGAATATCTGGGATTGTGCATAGAAGATGCAGCTTGAATATATGTAGAGATTCAGAGGAAAGGAACTGGGAAAGATAGATTGAAACCCCCGAGGTGAATCCTTGTTTGAGACATTCGAGTGTCATTTCAGAGAGAATTCCAAGGCGAGATCTTCAAATATGGAGATTGGAAACCTTCATGAGAAGGACATAGATACATGATCTAAAGGCCTTGTTGCACCCTGCTCGGGTGTAACGAGGCCGGTAAATCTTACAAGAGGGCTCTTGCGAGATTTAAGACGCTCGCTACATCACTATCTGGAATTCACCCTCACTGGGCATGACTAGATTTGGAAGTTCAAGTGAGTAGTGAGTAGTTAGTCTTACTTGAATATTACGCTAGAGTTACCCAAGGCAAGGGATCAAATGGCCTCTACTCAGAGAATTCATCCGGGTGCCATTTAGCACTGTCTCCACAAACATGAACGTAACGGCACTTGGGGGTGAGGTCTCCCAGGCGATCGAGGGCCCCAGGAGGTCGGCCTCTGGGCAGGGTGGTACTCTGGCACCCTGTGTTTGAGGACACCCTAATTGCTAAGTTGGGGAGTTGGGGGCATTCGATTTGGGGGCTGCGATGGGGGTGATGGGCGGTGTGGGGTGGGGCAAGAGATCAGGGCGCCATTTTTAAATGGCACCTGATCTCTTCCTGCACTGGCGAGCGGAGCTCATTCGTGCAGGAAATAGATCTAAATACGACCTCGGCTGGGCATTCCTCACCAAGGACAGAAAATGAAGCAGAGTCCTGTTTAATAGCGGGGTCATTCTCAGCGCTGCAAGTGCCGGGAAACACCTGGTTAAATGCGCCCAAAATGGGACTCTTTGTGTTCCATTAATTCGAGCCCAGAGCTGAAACGAGACTGGTTGGCGCACGGTGTGACAAGGGTCTGGGGAGGTTGATGAGAAATCCATTGAAATAGAGGATAAGCCTGAGAATGTGTTATTATGTCCAGAACTTTGTTGTAGAAATGATCTGTCCATCAATGCGTTACTTGTTCCACGTATCAGTGCCATTCTCCGTCCAGAAGCCGCGGCTGTGCAGGTCCTCCCACACGGCCCAATCTTACCGGAACCAAAATCTTGGCATCCACAACTTCCACTGGCGCTCAAGGTGGAGTTGAACATCTTTAACTCCCAGTGTGTTTGGATTTGGATTTGAATTTGTTTATTGTCACGTGTACCGAGGCACAGTGAAAAGTATTTTTCTGCGAAAAAATAAAAATAAAATACAAAATAGGGCAACACAAGGTACACAATGGAAATACATAAACATCGACATCAGGCTAAGCATTCATGAGTGTAGTATTAATTAGGTCAGTCCATAAGAGGGTCGTTTAGGAGTCTGGTAACAGTGGGGAAGAAGCTGTTTTTGAATCTGTTCTTGCGTGTTCTCAGACTTTTGTATCTCCTGCCATTTGGAAGATGTTGGAAGAATGAGTAAGCTGGGTGGGAGGCGTCTTTGATTACCCAAGGCAGTGGGAGGTGTAGATAGATTCAATGGATGGGAGGCAGGTTCGTGTGATGGACTGGGCTACGTTCACGACTGTCTGAAGTTTCTTGCAGTCTTGGGCTAAGCAGTTACCATACCAGACTGTGATGCAGTCAGATAGGATGCTTTCTATGGTTCATCTGTAAAAGTTGGTAAGAGCCAGTGTGGACATGCTGAATTTCCTTAGTTTCCCGAGGAAGTATGGGCGCTGTTGTGCTTTCTTGGTGGTCACATAGGCCTGGGTGGATCAGGACAGATTTTTGGCGATGTGGAATTTGAAGCTCCACCTCAGCCCCATTGATGCAGACAAGGGTGTGTACAGTACTTTACTTCCTGAAGTCAATGACCAGCTCTTTAGTTTTGCTGCATTGAGGGATAGATTGTTGTCATTGCACCACTCCACTTGGTTCTCTATTTCCCTCCACCAGTTGTGATGTGCTAGTTACATGTAGCACTCACTACACCAGCAACAAATGCATCAGCAATCTGCAAAAGCATTTCTTCAATGGTGTCATCAAGTGGACTGTTTGGATCAAGTCATGCACCAGGTCCCGCAGTGTCTTTTTGCTTCAAACCGGATTGCCTTCTGGACTCATACTTGCCCCTGAGCCCGGTGTTCCAGAATCCAAGTATCTTAGAAAATATTGCCCTTCTTTCCGGCTACAGAAAAGCAAGGAAACAGCAACAGGAGCCTCGCGGCATTTGCTGCCACCAGCAGGAGCAAACAGCAAACAAACTGCAGCTGAGAAGTGTTCACATAATTAATAATGCCAATTCCTTATCAGCAAAAGTCATCAGCTGTGCAGCCAGAGGGAGTTAAAGTTTCAGCATATAACCATGAACAGGGCTCTGTCCTGGAAGTGTTTGGTAGGACAGACAAACAGCAGCTGTAATTGCCCCTATTATGGGTAGGCACAATATTGGAGGATGGCCTGTAGATTCTGCAGACTTTGAGGCCCTCATCCCCACAGCCCAGGGGTGATCACCGACCTATGGCGCCCAGTCCCCATCCAGGCCCTCCTCCACTGCAGGATCTCTGCTCCCCCCCCCCCCCTCCTCTCCCAGCTGCTCCAGTGCCTCTGGACTGCATGCCGGAGATTGAAAATATCTACTCACCTCCTCAATTCCCCTCAGCAGCCATTTTGCTAGCTTCCCATTTCCCGGGAGCCGGCTAGTTTCCGGGAGGCCGATAGATTGGACTTTGATCTCATTAATGAGATGGAGATTGCTCTTAATTGGTCTCAATTGGTGTCTCGCCATGTCTGGGTGGGATCCAGAAACCCACCAATGGGAGGGGCCCAGCTAGATCACAAACTGATTCATGCCCGGCGCAGAACCCGATTTCGGCCACTCCTATGATTTAACTGCCATGCCCGGATCTGCGCTTGGCCTGGGGGTAGCGGAGGCATTGGGTTGCCCTCTCAGCCTTGGACCTATCAAGGCCCTTAGGTGGCCAATTAAATGCCTCATTGCAGTCCCACCACTATTTTATCTGTGGCCAAGGGAGATCCAGGCCAAGTGGGTAACTCAGCAGCTCTTACTGGGTGATATGATGTCAGGCAAGAAGGGTCTCCTGCGTCCATCAAACACATACTTTCCCCCCTACTCTTCCAAGGCCATAAGCCCCCGCCCCTCCCGTGCTCCTTTTGACCCTCCCCAGCATGCCCTCCTCCCTTCAGGTCTCTCAAACCCAGCCCCCAAGTCCCTCACCTCTCCCCATCCCCCCTCCCGACCATCACTGAGGCCTACCAGCCAGGCCACATCGATACTCCATGATGTGTTATCTGTGTTGGTCGAACATCGACTGCAACTGGATGCAGTAAAACGAGAAACAGGCTTCCAACACAGGAGATGGTCTAACACTGTTTTATTGAACCTGTTGATTGCTGTACATAATCTGCTGTGGGTTGACACTCTATTAACCTAACTGATAACTTCCTACTGGCTTGACCAGACTAGCTCTCTATCACATGGTGATGATGTTCATTGGCCTGTGCACTGCGACTATCTCCCTGGCCATGTCCTGTGAGAGAGAGAGCCTTAAATCCCTGTGGGCTTTATAGTGGTGGTTTCCTGTCTGGTGATTGGTTGTTTTGTGTCGTGTGTGTTCATTGGTTATCTTGTGTGTTAATCACTGCCTGGCTGCGTCTCATAATATACATGAGTGGATATTATGACATCTCCCCCTTCTAAAATAAATTTTGGAACGTGGCTGTATATGCATGCATAACTACGTACAAGTGGGGAATGAATGAACATATGTACATGGGAAGGTGTCTATCCTGCAGATACAGAGCAAACTGAACAAAATTTACAAGATTTAAGTCTATAGATTCAGTCTTTGTGGTGGGCGACGAATTCTTGTTGATCGCCGCAGAGGTGGAGGGGGGGACGCTGGCACCTGGACAGGCGGGATGGCTGCCATCTCTGTGGCCTTGTGGACCGGTGGGATCGCTGCCAGATCGGTGGCCTTGTGGTGCAAGACGTCCAGAGGAGGCATGATAACATGCGGAGAAGTGCGGTCGGGTGATAGGCAGGGAATTTTATGCAGCGCCCTTCTGTTACGCCATAAAATGGAGCCATCAGCCATTTGGACAACGAAAGACCTGGGAGCAGCCTGTCTGACGACAACAGCTGGGGCTGACCAACCTCCCTCAGGCAGCTGAACGCGAACAACATCGCCTGGAGCCAGCGCAGGCAGATCCGTGGCATGAGCATCATACGTGATCTTTTGCTGGTCCCTGGATCACTGCACTTTCTGCAGCACCATGAGGTGGTCAAGGTCTGGAACATGGATGGCTGGAACAGTCGTCCTCAGGTTGCGGTTCATAAGCAACTTCGCCGGAGACAAACCATTCGACAGAGGGGTTGCCCTACATGCCAATAGCACCAGGTTGAAATCCGAGGCTGAGTCTGCAGTCTTGCACAGCAACCGCTTGACAATATGGACCCTTTCTCGGCCTTCCCATTTGATTGCGGGTAATGGGGACTGGATGTGATGTAACTAAAGTGGTAGGATCGTGCAAAGTCGGACCACTCGTGGCTGTAGAAACATGGACCGTTGTCACTCATTCCCGTGAGTGGTATCCCATGCCTGTCTCTTTGCAGGCTTTGATGACTGACTTGGAAGTGAGGTCCGACAGTTTCACCACTTCCGGGTAGCTGGAGAAGTAGTTGACCAGGAGCACATAATCAAGCCCATTGGTGTGAAAGAGGTCTATCCCCACCTTGAACCACGGAGAGGTCACCATCTCGTGCTGTTGCAGCGTTTCCTTGGGCTGAGCTGGTTGAAACGTCTGGCATGTTGTGCAATTGAGGACTGTGTTGGCAATGTCCTGGCTGATGCCAGGCCAGTAAATTGCCTGCCGAGCTCTGCATTGACATTTCTCGACCCCCAGGTGACCCCCATGGATCTGTCTGAGCACCATGTTTTGCATTTTCTGCTGCCCTGATGCAGGAGTAACGATTCCTGGCATGCTCATGGACAATGCATGTTTCGATGGTGACGGAGAGGGTCAACTGTTTGATTTTGAGAAGCTGCTCCCGCAGGGAGTCGGACTGGACCCCGAAAACGATCTGATCCCGGATCATGGAATCAGCAGTCGAGTCATAATTACATGACTGCGCTGGGATGCGGAGATGGGTCAAGGACTGAAAAGGTTCATCCTTACCCTGAAGCCTCTTTTGGAAGATGTACCGTTCAAAGCTCTCATTCACCTCAATGTCGCAGTGGCTGTCGAATTTCAGCAGAACCGTCTTGAACTTCGTCTTGTCTTCGCCATCGGCAAACGTGAACGAGTTATAGATGTGGATGGCGTGGTCCCCCGCAGTCGACAGGAACAGCGCGATCTTTCGGGCATCCGATGCTGCCTTGAGGTCAGAGCCCTCGATACACAGGAGGAACTTTTGTTTGAAGACTTTCCAGTTGACGCCGAGGTTGCCGGACATCTGGAGATGTGAAGGAGGTTGGATCTTTTCCTGCCGCTGGATGGCTGCGTGCTGGCCGTTGCAGATTCGCTTGAGGTAGGTTCGTTAGAGTTAATAGCTCTCTGGTACCATGATGTGTTATCTGTGTTGGTCTAACATTGACTGCAACTGGATGCAGTAAAACGTGAAACAGGCTTCCGACACAGGACATGATCCAACACTGTTTTATTGAACCTGTTGATTGCTGTACATAATCTGCTGTGTTGACACTCTAGTAACTGAACTGAGAACCTCCTACTGGCTTGCTCTCTACCACATGGTGATGATGTTCATTGGCCTGTGCACTGTGACTATCTCCCTAGCCGTGTCCTGTGAGAGGGAGAGCCTTAATGCCCTGTGGGCTTTATAGTGGTGGTGTACTTCTGGTGATTGGTTGTTCTGTGTCATGTGTGTTCATTGGTTATCCTGTGTGTCAATCACTGCCTGTCTGCATCTCATGATATACTTGAGTGAATATTATGACACTCCAAATTTATTTTTAGTCTGACCATTAACCTCCTCTTCTTCATGCTCTAGCTGTAGTCCCAGTACTTTCATCCTGCTCATAACCGGCTCTGCTGGGATGTCAGAGCTGCCGGCCAGTTGAATTTGACTGGCACATTTTGCAAGGCGAGACTTCCTGCCCAAATAGGGGCAAAACTGCCTGAGCCAATGAACCCCCCGCCGAGCGTCAAACAGTTGCGAGCAGCCCATGAAATCTAGCGCTGATATATGCGGCCGGTTTAAAATCTTTTCAGCTGTTTATATAAACATTTCACACAGGCAAAGTGCTGCAATCTTGCCCTCTGCCCAGCAGCATTGCCCAAGGTGAAACATCACCTGGGCACCCATGTAAATGTCTTGGTATGTAGAACATTGATGGATTCAGCCACTTGGCTGACGAGTGGGATCTGTCTCCCACATGCTCTGATTATCACAGCAGGGGAAAGTCTGTCCCTCACTGCCCGATGTTTGAAATGTCGTCAACCTCAGCATAAACCGACACCTAACTGCAAGAGAATAAGAGAACAAAATTAGAAAAAAAAGTAACAAACCTCCTAATTCTGTGAATTGAAGGCATCTGCCAGCTTTGTGCAAGTGTACAAGCGACTTCTGATTCTCACAGGGACTCTCTTCCATAACAACAACAATCGCTTGCATTTAAGTAGTGCCTTTAGCTGAGTAAAATGCTCATGGCAACACAGATCACTGCCTGTGGAGGTGTTGCCGAAATGCTATTCAAGGTTTGGTATCAATAATCACCGGTGATTGCATTGCTGCGATGAAAAAAACAGCATATGTCGGAATCCCTGAGGGGTTTACCACGAGATATCGCCACAGCCGACTCATAATTGTCAGTGAAATAATTCAAGTTTCACGACTCACATTCACCGAGATGGAAACAAATGCAAGGCCCTGCAGCTGGTTGTGCTGAATCAACCTCCCCCATGATGAAAGACAGATTTGAAATTGAGATCGTAAATATGTCTCTCCATTTCAAACGGTGAGAGAACTGGAACGTATTCTTATAAAGTATAAACTACCTTGCCCTACTTAATGGGGGACTTTAATCAGAAAGTCATAAAGTTGTGGATTCCATGTTCCCATATTATAGTTAATGTTTGCTAATATGCTGACTTGTGACAGGGGAGCGAGTACCGAGGTCATGTATGCCCAGTTTACAAGTTAGCTGTGCTAGAAAACGGCATTAAAAAAATGACTAAGGGGGTAATGGAGCATGACTTAAACTGAGCTAAAACAGATATTTTCCAAATTACTTTGCAACAAATTGGCAAGCACTCGAAGAAGAAAATGCTACACATCTTATTAAAGGAATTTGGAATCTAACCGCAGCTAATTCTACCCCTAAAGTAGAGAGGTGCTCGTTAAAGGTTTCCCCCCCTCTAGATTGCACTTTCAGTGTGGAACACGTCACCATTCATTTCTGGAGTGGCAGGGTGATGGTATCCCCTTCATTATACTTTACACGCTTTGTTGTTCTGTCCTACACTGGGAAGGCTAACAGCTGTTTCACAGCATGAACTGAAAATGCGGTTAAATTAAAACAAACCAAAACCTTTGGAGAAATCCCAGTTGCAGCACTACAAAGTGGTGCTTGAGTCGGCATCAGTGACTTATGAGACAATTCATCAAGGCTGCAGCACCAGACTGTGAAAGATAGATCAGCCGACTAATACTGGAGCACCCCCAGATTTAGTGGGGTGGATACACACTGACCAGAAGTGTGGTGCTCAGATCCATAAACCAGGGAAGTCCAACATTGGATGCCTGGTAGCGGTGATCAAATGCCGATGGCAGCCAGAAAAGATCATTGTTTTCGTTGTCATACTTAGTTGCTGCTGAGTCACAGATTGCGAACAAAAATAAATCAGCCAGGATTCCCACTCCTCATCTCTGCTCATCACTCCTTCTATAATATGTAATAATAATAATCTTTATTGGTGTCACAATGAACTGCAATGAACTTACTGTGAAAATCCCCTCGTCGCCACATTATGGCGCCTGTTCTGAGGGAGAATTCAGAATGTCCAATTCACCTAACAAGCACTTCTTTCAGGACTTGTGGGAGGAAACCGGAGCACCCGGAGGAAATCCACGCAGACACGGGGAGAACGTGCAGACTCCGCTCAGACAGTTACCCAAGCTGGGAATCGAGCCCAGGTCCCTGGCACTGTGAAGCAACAGTGCTAATCCCTGAGCTACTGTGCCACCCAGGCGTGACTGTGTCAAAATGAAATAGCTGGGTTTCATTCACTGCTACGTCTCATGACTAAAGAATATTCATGGGTGAGGTTTTGGTGTGCTTCCAGTAGCCATTGACCCACACATTGTCATGGGCCATCACCTTTTTGAAAGAAAACTGGAAAAATAAGTGGCTTCTTTGAAAAGTATTCATCTCTCCCAATGCTTTTTGCAAGTTCTTACCCCTAGCATTTAGCTTTTCCCAAGCCCAAAGGTGTGTGCAAAACAAACCTGTTTCCACATTTGTGTTGCTGTTGTACTTAGGTTTACCCTAAAAGCTGTGATTCTCCCTCCAGGGAAAATGTTCATTCGGTGGGAAATATGACATAGATTGTTTGAACAAACCACTCCAAGCAACTCAACCATCTTCTTGACACACACAACAAACACTCCATCGATCATTTTCTGATTGGGGAAGATGAACATGGGTGACTGAAAAAAGGATCTGAAGCACCATATGCTTTCACCATACTGCCCTGAACACCATGGTGATGGAACTCTCTAAATATCCGATTCACCAATTCATCAATCTTTAATCTGAAACTCACGAGGTCCTTATCAGGGTGAAATGGACTCCCCATGGTGAGGCTCGACATGAGTCAGTAATTGGCTTGCAGACAGGAAACAGAGGCGGAAGGGTTCATTCTTTGTTTGGCAGGTTGTAACAAGTGCTGTTCCTCAAGGTCTTCAATATCCCGCTGTAGATATTAATGATCTTGGACAAGGAGTAGAGAGTTGTATATCCCGAGTCTGCAGATAACACCAAGTTAGGAGTAGCAGTAACGTGTGTGAATGGGAGCAGGACATTACAAAGAAACAAAGTGACCAAACAAAACTAAGGAATTTTATTTGGGGAACCAAGGAAGACAAATTGGAATATTTTCTTAATGCTGAGAGACATGGGGCTGTGGAGGCGTGGATTGTCGTCTATATACGTAAATCACTAAAATTTAGTACACCGGGACAGAAAGTAATCAAAAAGGCTAATGGAATGTTGACCTTTATCACAAAAGTGTTAGGATTCAAAAGTGAGGAAGTGGTGCTTTAGTTGTACAGAGGCTTGTCAGCAACATTTACTACTATGTTGGAGTGCACGGATGATTTATTCAAGTGTGCAAACCCTTTAAAAAGTTCCTGCGGGCCCAAATGTGTGGTATATTAAAAGAGCTGACTTGAATGCAGTTTGCTGCTTAGTCGCGCTGCCCCTGCAGATTACAGGCAACGTTGCTTGTTGGTTCTGGTCCAGAGTGTTGCTTTCAGTTTTGGACACCAAACTTCAGAAGAGAGGTATTGGCTTTTAAGGGTGTACAGCATAGATTCACCAGAATGATACACAGGTCTTAAAGGGTTATATTGTGAGGATAGGTAGCATGAACCTGGCTTGTGTTCCCTTGAGCTTAGAAGGGAGTGAGATGATCTAGTTGTGGTGTTAAGGTGATAAAGGGAGTAAAAAGGGTAGAAACCGAGAAATTATTTCCTCTGGTGTAGAAAGCCAGCCCATTAGCTCGTGCACCTTAAAAGGAGAACAGTTCACGTGGATGTGATTTGGAAGAGGAAGCATTTTCTAACACAACGAACATTACTGACCAAAGAGCTGTATCAATATACTGACATTGATAGATTTATCTTGGTTGAGGATAACAAGGTATGTGGAACTAAGGTAGATAAATGAGATAGATCTATACATCATCCCTGTGATGAATATAGGAATGTCAGGTATTGTGTGGTAGGTATTTGGTGTAGGAAGGGTTAGGAGCCTGGGTTAGTGTATGTATGACTGCTGCAGTCATGTGTTTAAAATTCTGGGTTGTAAGGTTGGAGCCAGGAGTGCAATTAAGGCACCATAAAAAGCTTGGGCTAACACAGTTTTGTTTGGATTAAGGGAGGGGGGGCGTTCCTTGTGGGGTTAATTAGATTTCACCTCGGTAAGATAATATCGTTACTGGGTGGCACTAAGGTATCAGACATTTTGTAGAAAAGCAGTTTCTTTGAATGTTAGCTGAAGATGTGAGCAGAAGTCAAGTTCAGGTAAATGTCTGTATATAATATATGTTTGTAGATAGATTAACAGTTTATTTCAAAGCAGTTCAGAAGAGTGTATGAGTGGAAACAAGCTGACCCATCTTCTGGGAGAATACAGCCAAAGTTTCTGCATGATTCTGACAGGAGTCAGGTCTTTCTTTTAAAGTGCAGTATCCAGACATCTCTATAAAGCAGGTATCCCTGGGTGCTAAGTGTATTTAACAGTAGACTGAGAGCTGAAATGCTTTTTGTTTTGTTGTTTGAGTGGGAATAAAGATAGCAGTTTAAGGGTTACTTTATTCACTGTATTGATTAACATTGTTTAAAGGTAATAGTAAGCTGTTTTTCTGGTGTGATGTTAAGGATATGTAATACTGTGTTACTAATAAAGTTTGTTTTAATCTACCATATCGCTATTTCTTCGTGAAATCACTCCTGGAGCGAGGTCCTCAGTGTCTTACAAACTTAAAACAAAATGTTGGGCATCTGTCTAGTGTCCCAGCCATGGTTGGGGTCTGGACCGGCATTGCAATATCCCTAATCTAATTGAGTGGCTGAGAAGCTTCAAGAGTTTGTACACCCTACTCCTGTTCCGATTTTATTTAAATTTAGAGTACCCAATTATTTTTTTTTTTTCCAATTAAGGTGCAATTCTAGCATGGCCAATCCACCTAACCTGCACATCTTTGGGTTGTGGGGGTGAAACCCACGCAGACATGGGGAGAATGTGCAAACTCCACACAACGAATGACCCAGAGCTGGGATTCAAACCCATGTCCTCAGCGCCGCAGTCCCAGTGCTAACCACCGCACCACGTGCCGCCCTACTCCTGTTCCTATATTGGTTATGGTGCCAGCTGGGATTTAGTTAATAGTCCTATTGCCATGAACTGATAGGTTATAGGTTCCAATTCTGCGTTACAGACATCTTGGTTGACACCTCAGTGTATAACTGAGGGAGCGCTGCACTGTCAGAGGCACCGCCTTTTAGATGAATATTTTTACTGCCACTCCTCCTGCCCTCTCAGGCAGATGTAAACAATCCCATGGCAGCATTTCGAAGGAGAGCAGGGGCATCCTCCCTGCTGTTCTGCCCAAAGGCTCCCAACAACACTCTAAAAGATTACCAGCATGCCACATGCAGGATCTTGCTGTTTATAAATTGGCTGCTGCATTTTCAACATTACATCGGTGACCACACTTCAAAAATGCCCCGATATTGCTTGTGGTGCCAGCTACGGTTCGGTTGGTAGCCCTTGAGGGTATGAAAGGCACTATATAAATGGAAGTCTTTTTTATGTTGGAATGATATTGAACGGATTGGAATATTTTCTTTAACTACTCTGTGACACAAAATCAAACATCTGAACACATTCGCATTCAGAAATGATCATCTAATCTTCACTCTGCCATGCATGGGGATAAGATAATATGAAGGATCCATTTGAAGCCAGACATCTATATATTTTAGCTGGAGGCTCTCCGCATGAAATCATAAATATTTGAGCATAGATGAAGGTCACTCAACACGTCAAAACTATGCCAATACAAACTCTTTAACTCAAATTATCTATTCTAATCTTGTTGCCTTGCCCTTCCCACATATCCTTTCATATTTTTCCCTTTCAAACACTGATCCAATTTCTCTTTTTATGTGAGATACTTGCAGTAAAGTATTCCATTTTCTAATAACCCACTCTGTAAGAGTATTCCTGTCCTTCTGCTCACAGCCCTGAGTCTGTGCCTCCCTGTTGCCGACATGCCAATCAGCAAGAGCAATATTTCACTACTGACTCAAGCCAAAATCATTAACTTGAAAGGGATACGATTGATGCACTAACAATTACGCAAAGACGAGAGTAGGATGTAATCGAGGCTTTGTTACACTGAGATGTGAGGCCTCCTACGACAGCTGATGAAATGGCTGCTGTACGGGGAGCACACATATTTATACTCCGCCTACTGGGCGGAGCAAGAAGGCAGGGATCTACCCCTGTACCTGTAGTACAGGGGCCTTACCGTAAAGCACCTTTATCAACATTCTCTATATACAATATATACATCAGTGGTGACTATCATATTCAACCCCTGTTAAAAATGAGTCCGGTGAGGGTGGTGGAGAACGATATACTGGAAATTGTGTTTTAAAAATACAGATAATATTACAAATTCAGGCGGTCCGGTGCCTTAATCTGTCGTTGAGAGCGCCGTAGTGCTGGTGGCGGCTCCGGGAGCATGTCGAAATCCCCTTCATCCCCGGGTGTGGGCAAAGGGAAGATGGAGTGTCCCGGAGCGGGGGCTGCTGTGGGGTGCGCCGGGGGAAGGGAGGGTGGCGCCGGGTCGG
Organism: Scyliorhinus canicula; assembly: GCF_902713615.1. Lineage (NCBI taxonomy): Eukaryota > Metazoa > Chordata > Chondrichthyes > Carcharhiniformes > Scyliorhinidae > Scyliorhinus > Scyliorhinus canicula. The sequence goes on along the minus strand of NC_052148.1, from coordinate 234,985,210 downwards.
AGGGCGGGGTGTGTGGGGAACCAGCTGGTGCCAGGTCCCTGAGGGAGACTCTGTCTTGGCGGCCGTCGGGGTACGCTACATAAGCGTACTGCGGGTTGGCATGAAGTAGCTGTACGCTCTCAACCAATGGGTCCACCTTGTGGAGTCGAACATGCCTACGGAGAAGAACAGGCCCTGGAACTGTCAGCCACGTTGGGAGCGATACCCCGGAGGAAGGCAAAGAGACGTTCATGGGGGGTTTTGTTAGTCGCAGTACACAGGAGCGGCCGAATGGAGTGAAGGGCGTCGAGGAGGACCTCCTGCCAGCGGGAGGCCAGGAGATTTCTGGACCATAGGGCCAGCTGGACGGCCCTCCAGACCGTCCCAATCTCCCTCTCTACCTGCCTGTTTCTCCTGGGGTTATAGCTGGTCGTCCTGCTCGACGCAATGCCCCTGTTGAGCAGGTATTGGTGCAGCTCATCGCTCATGAATGAGGATCCCCGGTCGCTGTGGACGTATGAGGATCCCCGGTCGCTGTGGACGTAGGCGGGGAAATCGAACACAGCGAAGATGGTGTTGAGGGCTTTGATGACGGTGGCAGACATCATGTCGGGGCATGGGACGGCAAAGGGGAATCGGGAATATTTATCAACCACACTGAGGGAATACGTGTTACAGTCGGTGGAGGAGAGGGGCCCTTTGAAGTCCACGCTGAGGCGTTCAAAGGGGCGGGAGGCCTTCACCAGGAGCGTTCGGTCTGGCTGGTAGAAGTGCGGTTTACACTCCGCGCAGACCTGGCAGTCTCTGGTGATAGCTCTGACTTCCTCAACGGAGTAGGGCAGATTGAGGGCCTTAATGAAGTGGTAAAAATGGGTGACTCCTGGGTGACAGAGATTGGGTCCAGAGTCAGTCGACTTGTGCGCTGGCACATGTACCTCGGGATAGGGCATTGGGGGGCTCGTTGAGCTTACTGGGGCGATACAAAATCTCGCAGTTGTAGGTGGAGAGCTCGATCATCCACCTCAAGATTTGATCGTTTTTGATCTTGCCCCGCTGTGTGTTATTAAACATGAAGGCAACCAACTGTTGGTCAGTGAGAAGAGAGAAGAGGGAATCTCCTGCTTGGCGATGTCGTCCTTGATACGGTTGAAGGCCTGGTGAGCCTCGGCCATCAGTGGGAAAACGGTAGATTGGATGAGTGGGCAGGCCTTGTCCGCATAGTTTGGGACCCACTGGGCGTAATACAAAAAGAACCCCAGGCATCGTTTGAGGGCCTTGGGGTAGTGGGAGAGGGGGAATTCCATGAGGGGGCGAATGCGATCGGGGTCGGGCCCCAGAACTCCGTTCTGGACCACATAGCCGAGGATGGCTAAGCGCTTCGTGCTGAACACGCACTTCTCCTTGTTATACGTACAGTTGAGGAGAGTGGCGGTGTGGATAAATTTGGCAAGGTTGGCGTCATGGTCCTGCTGATCGTGGCTGCAGATGGTGACATTGTCCAGGTACAGGAAGGTGGCCCGCAGTCCGTACCGGTCAACCATTCGGTCAATCTCCCATTGGAAGACCGAGACCCTGTCGGTGACACCGAAGGGAACCCTAGGAAAGTAGTAACGGCGGCCGTCTGCTTCAAACACAGTGTATGGGCGGTCCGCCTTTTTGATGGGAGCTGGTGGTAAGCAGATTTCAGGTCCACTGTCGAGAAGACCCGGTACTGTGCAATCTGATTGACCATATCAGATATGCGTGGGAGGGGGTACGCATCAAGCTGCGTGTAATGATTGGTGGTCTGACTGTAGGCAACCACCATCCTGTTTTTCTTCCCAGTTTTGACCACTACCACTTTGGCTCTCTAGGAGCTGTTGCTGGCCTTGATGATGCCTTCCTGAAGCAGTTGCTGGACTTCAGACCTGATGAAGGTCCTGTCCTGGGCACTGTACCGTCTGCTCTTGGTGGCGAAGGGTTTGCAATCCGGGGTTAGGTTTGCAAAAAGGGAAGGTGGGTCGACCTTGAGGGTCGCGAGGCCGCACACAGTAAGGGGTGGTAGGGGCCCGCTGAATTTCAGGGTTAGGCTCTGGAGGTTACACTGGAAGTCCAGGCCGAGTAGCAAGGCAGCGCAGAGGTTGGGAAGGACATAGAGGTGGAAGCCGCTGAACTCCACACCCTGGACAGTGATTGAGGCGATGCAGTACCCCCGGTTTGCCACGGAGTGGGGTGAATGAAGCTCTCAGTGCTCCCGGAGTCCAACAGGCAGGAGGTCTCATATCCATTGACCTTCACTTTAGTTGAAGCGGTCGCGAGGTTGTGTGGTCGAGACTGGTCAATCGTGACTGAGGCGAGGCACAGCTGGTTGTTGGTGGTTGCAGGCGATGAGCAGCCTGATGAGATGCCCGACGGGCAGGGGTCCTGAGTCGGGCAAGATCGCGGCGCCCACGAGCCGCAACTGTCATGGGGAAACAAGATGGCGGCGCCCTGGGGCTGCACGTGTCTTGAGGAAGGCAAGATGGCGGCGCCCGTTGGTCCTGGGAGAAACAAGATGGCGACGCCCATGGGCCGCACGTATTGCTAGCCGAGCAAGATGGCGGCGCTCACTGGCCGCACTTGGGGGGTGCCGGGACAATACCTGCGATTGAGCGGGCCTGGCACACTGCAGAAAAATGTCCCTTCTTGCCACAGGCCTTGCAGAGGGCACTCCGCGCTGGGCAGTGCTGTCGGGGGTGTTTTGACTGCCCACAGAAGTAGCATTTGGGCCCCCCGGGATTGGTTGGCTGCTGCACGGCACAGGCGTGGGGTTGGCTGAGGGCGGTCGCTGATGGGGTCCACGATGGGGCAGCCGTCTGCAGAGTCCACGATGCACAGGAGGGGTGGGCCGCGCGGTCGGGGGCATAGGCCTGGATGTTGTGTGATGCGACCGTAAGTGAGAGCGCTAGTTTTTTGGTCGCCGCGTGGTTGAGCGTGGCCCCTTCTAAGAGGTGCTGGCGGATGTAGTCAGACCCTATGCCCGTAACAAAAGCGTCTCGCATCAGCAAATTTGAGTGTTCCATGGCCGAAATGGCCTGACAGTCACAGTCTCTAACTAGGGCGAGCAGGGCGCTCCAGAAATATTCCACTGACTCACCGGGAAGTTGGCGCTGCGTGGAGAGGAGGTGCCTGGCGTAGATTTTGTTAGTCTGCTGAGCGTAGTTTTCCTTCAGTAGCGCCATGGCCTCTGCGTAGGTTGGCACGTCCTGGATGAGTGGAAAGACATAGGAGCTCAGCCGCGTGTAAAGCATCTGGAGCTTCTGTGCTTCTGGAATTGTGTCTGGCGCAGACCCGATGTACGCTTCGAAACAGGCTAGCCAATGTTCAAAGTCCTTTTTGGCATTGTCTGCTTGAAGATGCAGCTGCAGGCGATCCGGCTTAATGTAGAGGTCCAACTCTGAAAACTCAGTGTAATAAATTGACGCACTCAATTACACAAAGACGAGAGTAGGATGTAATCAAGGCTTTATTACACTGAGATGTGTGGCCTCCTACAGCAGCTGACAAAATGGCTGCTGTACGGGGAGCACACCTATTTATACTCTGCCTACTGGACGGAGCCAGAGGTATCTACCTCCGTACCTGTAGTACAGGGGCCTTACCGTAAAGCACCTATATCAACACCCTCTATGTACAATATATACATCAGTGGTGACTACCACAATGGTGTCCCAGTTAATGCCCACTGTTGAGTTGAGATTTTTTTCACGAGCGTGCGTGAGGAAAAAAATCAATACAATTACTCAGTGAGGTGAAACAATTTCTTCTTCCACATTGAGAAAACAATTTGCTTCAGCAGATTGAGATTAGTTTAAAACAGCTCAGTAACAAAATGCCTCAGTGACCATGTACCACTAACCTAGCATCTGAATGCGTTGTGAAAGAAACTCGGCAAAATATAAATTGTCACATAAAATACTGGTCAGTGCTATGCCAATGTCAAATATGTCATGAGTTATTGTGCCTTAAGATTTAAGAAAGGTTGGGAGGTAGGTTGGCAAATCCTTTACCCCATTCTGACTGATCATGATCAGTAACTTTTGAGCACCGACATTACATGTTCACAGTTTGTTTTGCCAATTATGGGCAACTCCAAGTAAAACCATTCATGCAGTTGACTTTTCACTTAGTATATCAACACTCTCACTTGTTCAGATGTGGACTAACAGTAATTTTTGCTCCAGTGGTTTTTCCACCCCATACAGGAGGGTTAAAAGATTTCAAAAGTTAATTTGGAAAAATGCAGTGAAGTTGAACGCGTGATTACTCACTGACTTGTATTGATGGTGGGGAAAACACCATGTCATATATGCACGGAAATAGTGGGCTTTAAAAAGACCTCCGTTTTATATTTTAAAATGGACACATACCCCAAAGATGGCGAAGAATGTGCAGTTAGAAATGACTGGGACTTCCGGTGGCGGCTATGGAGTGAGTAGTCGCACACAGGACAGCTTAAAGACGTTGGTTTAAGCTCCCTTTACCAAAAAGTGGGCTACTTTTCACAGGAAAGTGTAGCTTAAGGTGTGCAGGAGAAGGACTCCCGTGAGTGGCATGTCTGTTGGTTACCCGACCTGGCAGAAGAAAGTTAAAGATCTGGCCAAGGAACTGGAGGAGACCTGTGGCGCAATAGCAATTGGGAAGTTGGCGGAGGGGGAAGGGATGTCGTAGGGAAAACCCTGGATGGAGCAGTCAATGCTGTTTATTGGGAAGAGTTCCACCAGCAACAAAAGGAGATTCATGAGGATCGGTCGAAGGCCATCGAAGGAACAGTTACACCACTGAAAGGGTTGATGGATGAGAGTAATGAAGTGCCTGGAGGCACAGAGGTCGCAGATCCAGGAGATGGAGAGGGTAATATCTGACCACAGTGATCGGGTGGTGGCACTGGATGTGGAGGTGGGGCTCCTGGGGTCTGATCATTGCAAGTTGTTTAGGGAAAAGGTAGAGGAGCAGGGAAACAGGTCCAGATGGCAGAATCTGCGTATTGTTGGCCTGCCCATGGGTGTGGAAGGCACGAGCACCACAAGATACGTCTCGGGTATGCTGGCAGGGCTGGTGGTGGAGGAGGTACTGGAAAAGGCCCCAGAGGTAGATTGGACACACAGGTCCCTAAAGCAAAAGCTGAGAACGGGTGAGCCATCATGGGCGGTGAATGTGAGGTTTCATAAATTTGTGGAGAAGGAGAAGATCCTGCGATGGGCCAGGGAGAAGCGGAATTGTGAATGGGAGGGGAACAGGGTCTGAATTTGTAAGGGAGCAACTGCAGCCCCCCCCCCCCCTCCCCTTCCCCCCCTCCCCCCCCCCCCCCCCCCCCACCCCCCGCCGTATGTGGTGTTTTTCTTTTTGGAGGGGGTGACCTGTTGTTTTGGATCTGTTTTTGTTTGTGTGGCGGAGAGGGGTCCACGGAGAGCCGTTTGCATGGACCAAGGAGGGAAGGGCGGGATGAAGGGTGGAGGGGGAGATAGTGGGGCCTTCGGGCAGGAGCTGCCACACTGGTACGAAATGTTGGTGAACGGAAGTGAGTTGGTGCAGGGGGTAAGGGGTAGGGGAAGGGCCGAGGGGGGATGCGGCGTGACAATGTTGGAGAATGAATGGGGTCATGGGCGGAGATGAGGGCCATCTTGGATGGGCCCGGTTCAGGGTGAAATCAAAAGAGGTAGAAATGGAAGGGAATGATGGTAGAGGGGAGTGGAGGCCCAAGTCTCCGGTAAGATTTGTAACATGGAATGTACGGGGAATGAATGGGCCAGTGAAGTGGTCTCGGTATTTGCGCATTTGAGGAGCTTGAAGGCGGGGATAGTCTTTCTGCAGGAGTGAAGGATCAGATTAGGTTGAGAAAGGGATGGGTGGGTCAGGTATTTCATTTGGGGTTCGCTTTAAAGTCACAGGGGGTGGCCATCCTGCTGAGCAAAAGGCGGGATTTGTAGGGGCCAAGGAAGTGCGGGACCCGGATGGGAGGTATATGATAGTGAGCAGGGTGTTGGAGGGGATGACGGCGGTGCTATTGAATGTTTATGAACCAAATTGAGACAACGTGGGATTTGTAAGGGATGGTGGGAACAATTCCAGACCTTGACATGCTTGAGAGTACTCCTTCTTCTAGCACCTGCACAAGGAATACTCAAGAATTGACATTTTTGTAGTGAGCCGAGCAGTGTTGATGGGGATGGTGGGATGTCAGTGCTGACACCGTTGTGTGGGAACCATGGGTTTAAGCCGGAGGAGACGGATGGCATGTATAGCAAGTGGAGAGCGGTGGGGCTGGTGAGGGCGAGGATCTATATCTGGAGGAGATATTTGCAAAGCTGGAAGAGTTGTGGGAGAGGGTGGAGATGCCGAAGAGAAGCGAGTTCACGTATATGCAAGTGAGGGACTTTGCTGGAATGTATGGAGAGGGTTTCCAAGCTGCCGGAGTGGTTGCTGCTCCTGGATGTGGAAGGGGAGGGTAGGATTGGTGATATATATGGGTGGCTGGGGGATCAGGGGGATGCGCAGGTGGTAAGGATGAAAGCGAAATGGGAAGAGTTGGGAGAGAGGAGATAGGATGGGGAGTGTGGAGTGAGGCAATGCACAGGGTGAATTCACCCTCCTCGTGAGCGAGGACGAGTTTGATTCATTTTCAGGTGGTGCATGGGGTGCATTTGACTCGTGAGAGGATGAGTGAGTTCTTCCAGATTTTGGGAGATGAGTATGAGAACCGGGGGTAGTGGCCTGGCTGGGGGACCTGTACCACTTTCTCCGACCGGAAAAGATTAAGTTTGAATTGAGGGGATCAGCGGAGGCCTTTGAGGTGCGGAGGGGCTTGTTCATGACCATGTTTGAGGTATTGTTCATCTCGGGAAGGGGGGGAGAAGGGAGGGGGGGAAAGAGGGTAAAAAGGAGGGGAAATAACTTGCACAAACTGTGGGGTGTGGAGAATGTTCTTCTTGACTTACGTTTTTGTACTTTTGAATATGTTTGAAACAAAATAATAAAATACACTTTACAAATAAACAGGAATGATTGCAGTGTATTTTTCTCAGGGTTGTTGGAACCCTGTGTTCCCAGACAAGGTACTCCTAAAAGAATCCAAAGACTGGTTACCATCTCTGGTAAATAGAACGACGAATTCAAAGACCCTGAATTTAATTGCCGAGACAGACAAGTGCAAATCCAAGTTTCAGTTTGAATATACAAAGAGACTGTTAAAGGTTCAACTGAGAGAGATGCCCGAAACCTACCTGTTTGCCTGTGCCTGCCCTGACAGTCGGTGTGTGCGTGTGTATGTGTTCGCACTGTGAGGAAAATCAGCTGGAGGTTTTCCACATTGGAAGTGTATGATTCAGTACCAGAAGCAGTGCTCCTACAGAGAGGAAATAGCCATATTTTGCAGGAACATCTAAAACTCCCTCTCTGACTGTGGAAGTCAATCAGCCAGTATAAAGGGTCGCAGCTGGAAAGCAAATCAAAATCTCTCTACCAAACCACAGAAAACCTGATCCGAAAAATTAACTACTCGCCTACAGAAGTCAACGATCCTGGAATCAATTTGTAACTGTCACACGTGTTATCATCAACTCCTCACAAATCAATGACTGTTCCGTATAACTTTTTATTTATATTTACTTACTATTGGACTCAAATCTTATTTCTAACCAGTATGAATGTAGATGCATGTGTTTTACTATTTCTCCTTACTTTTTTAGTAGTTAAGAAACTTGCCCTATCTTAACTCAGGAAAGCCTGGTTAAATTGTTGGGTCTGGTATAGGTATCCAAGTGAAAGGCAACCTTGTTCAATTAAACCTTGTTGCTACCAGTAGAGGGTTCATTGAATATAGACATGAGTCAGTCATCCCTTCTGACTCGGGTTTGTAACAATTGGGGAGGGGGGAGGTTATCCCAGTCGGACAGTGAAAGGTTGAGGGATCTCACCTGGGTCAAAAATATTTGGGGAACCTCACCTGGCTGGTCGTAACAGACTTAATTTCTTGTTCACTTATATATAAAACTTATAAACATCATTCAGTGTGAGAAGATGGAAAACTTAAATGTTTATGACATAGCTGTTAAAAATGCAATATCCAAATATAGCCATCTCTCCAGGGCTTCTGCTGCATTCTCCTAGTTACATTTCATTGTATTCCCTTTCATTTTGGGATCATGGGATGAACCTTCACCTTGAGTGAGTGGAACACCGGTGGGGCTGAATTTGACCATCTCCGTAGGGATGCATTGGGACGTTGGGTAGCCCAGTAGAATGGCAAGGGAAGGTGGGAGGTGTGTCTATCACCTTCTGGTCATCGTGGTATTTCACCAGCAATGGGGAAGGTGGAGGATTGTCCTCTCCCCAGAGGCCAATTAGGCTTCTTTCTGCCACCGCTGATATTTTACCAGGGATGGTTGAGTTCTCTGCTCGGCATCACCATGAGATCTTGGGGCGGGCCTCCTATTTGGGCACTCTTCGGCCCCTGGACAGCCTCTCTGTTGGCAATGGCTGCCCCTGTGGCAAACTCCATCCTCCATCACCAAACAGCCCCACTCATTGAATTACTACCCAGAAGGAAAAAACTAGTGAAATAAGAATACTGATCCAAACTGGTCTTCTATGCTTTAAAAGGGAACACTAGCAAAAGCTGAAAAATAAGAATACTGGCCTGAATGTTTTTTTGCTTCTGGATAGGGCTTCCCTGATTGTTCCTAGAGCTTCTGGCTGGGAGGACAATATGCTTCCATGGCAGCCGGTTCTTCCAGGTGCAATTTCATCAGTGGCCACTACTCCCAATGGGGCTGATGAGACTGCTGACCCGCTGGTCCTCCAATTAGCGGCAGCCTTCTTTCCAACGGATGGTAGCCCCAGTGTCAAATTAGTCCCTGAGAAAATGCCACAAATGGCCACGGTGGGGTCGATTTTGTCTTTCCGGCCCATCGCTGGGACCACTGCGTGACAACAAAATTCTACCCATGGTATCAGATCAGGGGTGAGATTCTCCGATCCCTCAGCCACATCTTTCTTGGGCCGGGCGTCATAGTCTGGTGGCGGGGTTCAATTTCCCTGCCACTTGTCAATGGGATTTTCCATCAAAATCACTCCACGCTGCCACGAAACCTGCTGGCAGGGGTGAGCTGCCAGCAGCAAAAGTGAATCCTGATGACCGGAGATGCCTGGCCCAGATGTCCACTGTACACCCCTCTAGGTTTCTTTCCCATTGAGGTTAACAGAGAGGACGATCAGGTGGCAGGTATAACAGGTAACCAATCCATACAGTGGAGAATACACCAGCAGCACAAATGAGCTCATAGCAAATGATTTTTCACCCTACCAGCTTGTACACAGAAAATATTGCTATGTTTTTTTTAAATTTTAAACCAAGTAAAAACAAGTGAGACGAGGAAATAAGCCTCCAAGAAGGGTTTGCGCTATTGTTCGGTGAACTCCTGCGGAATGAAGATCAGATTAAAAAATCAGCTGCTCGTTCACTGTGAGCCCAGGACATTGGCCAATTTCACTGCCCATAAGTTAAAGCTGCAGGCCTGAGTCACCTTTAACCTTTTACCTGCCTGACTGAGGTGGCTTTTGTGTTGTTTACAATATATAATGCTAATCCGTTTCCATCACGACAAGATCTATCTGCAGCCTGCCAAATCCATTAGTCACCTCTTCATCAAATTGATCAGGGGACCCTAACTCTTCATTCTCATTGAACATTGTCCCTCCCCTCTTTCTTCATACCAGGTCTATGAAGGAACTTCTCTCAATTGATAACAACTGACAACTGATAAAGTTTTCCACCCGAAATGTTCAGTTATCCTTCCCGTTCACGTGCTGACTGGTAAGCATGCACTTTCAGCAATTTTAGCTTTTATTTTCGATTCACAGTTTCTTGTCATGTGTGTGAGCAGCTGAGAAAGAAATGGTTCGTGAAATAGTTCTCGATGAAGAGCGCCTCTCTTTTAAAATGTATCAGAGGTCTGCTGCTCTCCCCTTTGAGAGAGTGAGCTGACTGGTGGTGTTTTAACCTGAGGGTCACCATACCTCGGCCGAGCGGCAAAGTTGAGAAGGCGGGGCTTCATGAATAACATCAGCCCACACTGTTGGCGCCGCTCCACATCACAAACCATCCGACCAAGCTAACCAACATCCTCTTTACAATACTGATCCAGTGTTGACTCTTCAACATGCTTCTTTGTAGCACATGAACTTCAGCTGACAACATGGGAAAGGGGAAGAATGAACAAAAGTGATGACAGTCAGAAGATAGACAGGTACGCATTAAAGAGTTCAACAGAGAAAATGTAAAAGATTGACTGCAAGAGGATGTCAAAGTCATAAATGTCAACTCTATTAAGACAAATCATTAAAAGGAACACCATTCCTGAAGCCATTTTCCATTATCAACAGCCAGGTAAAAAATGTTTTCTTACATTTGAGTTTGATTTGGTCCAAACATAAAAGTAGATTTTTAAGTGGTTTTGACCTGCTCTTTCTTGAATTAGATTTTCTTTTCCACAAATTCAGTTATGATGCATACGAGACCCGCACTACAAGACTATTCACTGAAGAATAGTACATTTGCATCATGAAACGTTTTGGGCATTCCATTCTCGGGACCAGTCTTTCCACACTTGAGGATTTATTTGTCAACTGCAGGTAGAATTTAAATGAACTGATCATTAAATGTATGAAAATATTTGTTGACACATACATGGAAACTACCAACAGACAACTCTGAAAGTTGGGGCCTTGACGTTGATGCAGAAAGGGAACAATTTTTTTTCAAATTTAGAGTAGCCAATTATTTTTCTTTTCCAATTAAGGGACAATTTAGTGTGGCCAATACACCTAACCAGCACAACTTTGGGTTGTGGGGGTGAAACCCACGCAGACAAGGGGAAAATGTGCAAACTCCACACGCACAGTGACCCAGGGCTGGGATTTGAACCCAGGTCCTCAGCGCCACAGTCCCAGTGCTAACCACTGCGCCACAGGCCGCCCTAAAATGGGAACAATTTTAACTTAAACCAACCATTTGGAAAGTGACGAGATTGGACACAATGTTGGTTTTACACCCTGCCCATTTGATATCTCCTGGAAAATTAGGTTAAAAATACCCCCGGTGTTTGAGAGGGAAGCCTGCAATAGGAACGCGGTTTTGAATCATTCCTCAGCCTCCATCAAACACTAATTTTAGTGTGTAAGACCTGAAAGGATAATGTTGCTGAAGTCTAACACTTGCTTGGAATTGCAGTTCAAGTGTATCATACAGTATTTGTTTATGGATTAAGATCATTAATTTCCAGAACTGGGTTTTCTATATTTGAAACACATTTTCCATTGAAATACCAATTGTGATCATTAACAGAATTAAGGGCGGAAAATTATATTGAGCTGCATTCAAACAACTTGAGAAAAATATTGCCGGCTAGATTGATAAATCTTGAAAATGTGCATTGGAATCATGATGTTTGATTGATCGGTATCTGATTGCTGCAATGCAGCCAATAAGCCATCTTTATATTGCCTGCTCACTTGAATAATTAGTGCATGCAGTCAGCGCAAAACAAGCTGTTCATTGTCCGCATGCATCAGCAGGGAGCCCAAAGCAATGATTCCTTGCTAGCACCATTTAAAGTTATCCTGCAAGACTTAATGGGACTTATTGTGGTTGGAGCAAGTTCTGGCAGTTGTGTCAGAAGGGAATCTGATCTAGGAAACAGTGAAGAATGGAACAACTTGGAAGAGAAAGGCCTCCATGGTTTTCTGGCACTATATTGGATACATAAGGTTAAAAGTGGGAGAAGTGTCCTGTATCCACAGAAGGCCTGGAGGCCCTCAAAAGGCAGTCGGAGCAGATCGCTGTAGAGGTCAGGAGTCAGCCCTCAGGACCTGCATACAGTGTAACAGGAAGTTCAATTACTTCATACGAGTGGTCATGGTCAGTGAATGCATCTTCAAATGCCATATCCTACCATCTGTGGGATGAGGCCCAAACACTTCAAATGTCACCACATCTCCATTGCTCATCTACCATCAATCTCTAGAATTAAGACTCATAACTAACGTTCATATGCTTCACCTCACCCTCTTAGCACTGCTGTCCAACCCTTCATCTGCACCCTCTGCACTACAACCTTACTCTTGTGTCTTTTTTCTTTCAGACATGTGACAGACACAACCTGACCAGTCCGTGGAGGAACTCCAAGAGTGCTGATGATGATACTACAACGTCATTTGCTTTCACCTATGCAGCCACCAGCTTAGATACACGTACTGCGTGCAAGAATAAATTAGAGGAGGTGGGAGGTGAGACACCAGGCATGATTGGACTGCAGCCAGGGCAAAGGGTAAAGAAGGTGCCAACTCACCGGGGAACAAGGTCGCACAGAGGTTGCACAGAATACAGTTGAACACTTCAGTAGAGAGGCTGACAGAGGAATAATGGTGGTTTAGCTCAATTCCCATACCAGCTGAGGATATTCAACCTTCTCAACCTTGCCCCTCACCTGAGATGTGGTGATCCTCAGGTTAAATCACCACCAATCAGTTCTCCCCCTCAAGGGCAACGCAGCCTATGGTCATCTGGGACTATGGGGACTTTATTTAATTATGGTAAGCTCAAAAATCATTGTTGCATTGAAAAACCTGCCAGAAAGCCTGCATTGGATGTCAGAGAGCATGGAGGAGTCCGACATTAAGTTTTATGCAGCGTTTTAAACCCAACTTTTTCAGCATGGAGTGGTGGCCCACTTGTGAATGCAACCATGGTGGCCAGTGATCAGGCTCCCATTGCAGTACAGGCAGCAACCACATCTGAGGGCTGTAGTGGAACTCAGTCTACTGACATGCAAGGTGAGCTTGCTGCCCAGAAGCTAAGATTGCTGGCATCATGGTTGTGCCAAGAATGTGCAAAGGGACGTGCTGTCCAGTAACCTGTCCTCTAACAGATTATGAGGAGTGCTATGGCGATGCCCCAGGAGATTGGCACAGGCTCCAAGTACCCTTGTTATTGCATACCGTACAAACAGCCCAGTCTGTTGCCACCAATGATGAGATAGTACAGTCTGAAGCCAAGCCTCCAGGCCCAGAGCTGCTGATCATGGTCATCCAAGACCAATCACAATATCTCCCACTAACATATGCAACCTTCCACCAGCCATTTTGTAGCTATTGATTGAATACTGTATAGAAGCATTAGGAAAAGGAAAGACATATGGAAGAAAGGCTCCAAGGAAACAAGAAAGTGTAGTTAGCTGACTGGTGGATGCAATACGGCATGGTTTCATTTGTAAATTTGGCTTGCAATATTTATTTTAGGTAAATTAATGTTGGTATTGTGACCAAGCAGAAACAATGGTCGTCAGTGGGATTGGTAGTGAATGGGGGAGTGGGATTGCAGTTACTGGCATTGCTTTCAGATGAGTTCTTGAGTACAGACAGTAAGGGACTGCCTATGATGCTTCCTCCCTTCCTCTTCCTCCTGTTTCACCTCCTCCTCCTGGTTCCACAGCTGCTCACCAGATAACTAGTCTGTCCCAGCAAGATTGTGCTATATGCATCAGATCACCAAAAGCCTTGGCATGCCTGGTCCTACAGGGCTCCTCCACAATGGTCCAAGCAGCAATAATATTTATCAGCGAGCCAATAGTCTGTTCTATTGCATTCTGCATGACATCATGGCTCTCACTATACGTATGCTGCCGATGCATGGATTGCACACTGGTGCTATGTCGTCAGCTAAAAGCCTTAGCCACCCAATAGTTCTGCTCTTGAGTGTGCCAGGGGAGGATTAAATGCAACTGACAGAGTTAACTGCTGAAGAATGAAGCAGCGAGATTGCTGCAAGCATATCGAACAATGACCTGCATGATTTGATATCTGTGCTCACACATTGGACATCGAGGAAGGTGAATCTATCTCTGTTCCATATAAGAATTAGTTGAAAAGATCTCCCTCTAAAGTGATTTGTGCGCAGTCCATGGCATCTTGCAATACTAGTGAGTGTGCATGTTCACTCTCCCTGCTTGTTTCTGGCAAGAAAGAATGAAAAGTATTAATGTCTCATTGAATACGGAACTTCCTTAAGCAACAGTGCATTGAAAACTACAAGACGTTGCAAATATTTCCATTCCAGCATGGAAGGAGCTAGACACTACATTCATTGACAGTTATCTTCACAGCCTCTTTATATGGCCCTGTGCTCGGAGAGCCATTCTTCCCTCCCCCTTCCTTTCCTGCTCCTTCCCTTCTCCTTCCTTTTCCAACAGCTTGTTCAGCTCTATGCAACCTCTGTTCATTCTTCAAGCCATTTTCCGGGAGAAATCCTTACTAGATCACCCATGTCTGGGAGTAACTGAATTGTTTAAAAGCCTTGAATTCATCAGAAAGCCGTTCAGCACCTCCACCTGTACTGATTTGCAGCTTGAAACAACTACAGAAAGCATAAACACTTGTAACATTCAGATTGATGAGGTTAAAATTGAGTGTTGGCTGGAGTGTTGAGCTCCAAATTGATCTGCTGGTGCCAAATCAGCTTTGCACACTGAAGTCATGACCAGCCTGTATGCCAGGTGACTTTGTAGTTTTGGTGGAGCCCATATTCCAAGTCAGGATGAGATTGAGGCCTGCATTCCTGAAAGGGAGGCAATGTTGTAACTCCCTCCCTAGCCCTGCCCCCACTAACCTGAGACACTTGTGGCACAATGTCAAGTCACCTGCCGAAGAGGCCAGAGACCAGGCGCTGATCCCGCACAATCTGAGAGGGTTAGTGACAGAAGTCAACACGATGCTCAATTTCAGCTGGAATTATCGGTGTGCATTGTTGCCAAACCACAATATCCACTACAGTGACTAAACCAAGTGACTCACAAGCTCCTTATTTTCCATAGAAGAACAGATCAATCGTTGAAAGACATAATTAGCCAAATTGATTCATGTACAATGAATGAACTACTGTGAACTTCAGTGCCTGTCATTATATGAGACAGCTGGCATTTTGCACGTAACAAGTCCCCAACCAAGTGTGTTGTAGACTAGAATTACTGGACAAACCTTTCACACTCCTGTAGTCTATGGATAGAACCTTAACATTCTGGTGACCCACGTCCCGATATTGGTGCAGGCTTACCTACACCAATGGTTGACAGAACTATTTTTACAGACTTGACCAAGTGAGAGCTAGGGTATACCTGAGGTTTGAAGGTTGCCTCAGTTGGAGCCACATTCATGCTCATTCCATTACTACCACGCCACCTAGCAGAGACCAAATGATTGTCCACGAATCAGGCACATACACCTGAAGAACAAGTGGAGATGGAGTTAAAATGGCGGCGAGCCAATAGGTCACCTAGATGGGTGACTAATTAGAGGATATCAAGGAATGCGTGAATAGCAACACGGGATACTAGATGGGATAAAGGGAGATGAGTAGCACCAGAAGTGCAGTGGTAAATGTAGAAACTAGGTTAATTATGTTGGCCACATCCTCCCGCTTTAGCAATGATACAGCTATAATTAGTAAGGTTCTTCAAATTAAACAGAGAAGGGGAGAGATCATCATTACATTACACCCATGTTGGTGGCAAACCCCTACACCAGAAAAAAAAAGATGTAAATATACACATTACACTCTTGGGTACAAATTTCATCTGCTTTTACTTGGAATATGCGAATTGAAACATTTAATTTTGCCCATACAGCTGTGTAATTTTGGAAAACAAAATG
Source organism: Scyliorhinus canicula (assembly GCF_902713615.1). NCBI lineage: Eukaryota > Metazoa > Chordata > Chondrichthyes > Carcharhiniformes > Scyliorhinidae > Scyliorhinus > Scyliorhinus canicula. The sequence goes on along the minus strand of NC_052148.1, from coordinate 234,969,511 downwards.
TAAACTATTTCAAATTACTGTTGCATCCTGACAGGCTGATTGTAATGCCACACAGTGGTGTTGTATGTTGTTCAAATGCAACAAGCAGCTAAGTATTTGCAGACTTTCTGAGTACTGCACTGTCATATTTCTCCTGTGAAGTCTTGACATCTGAATCCCATTTTCAAAATTCCAAATATGCACTTTCTGTTCATTGGTCGTACGGAGGGTGGGGGTGGGGGGGGGGGGTGGTGGATGGTGGCAATGGTGCAGCTGAGGACAAGCAAATATATCAAATACCGAAACTGTTTGTGAAATATTCAAAATAAGATTCTGGGTGTGTACCAGGGTAATAATGGGCAAGTCACTGTTCCTGATAGTTTAATGCATGCTGAAGTTATTATGGCCTTCCTAATTCAACTAAGAGTCACTTTGTCCACCAGTTGTCCGTTTTGTTTTCATCCATTTGACTAATGCGTGTCTTTCAACAGAAGGTAGACACATCAACAGAAAGAACAACATTACTTTTGAATGTAATTGGTAGGAACCAGTATTGGGGTACCCATGCTTCTCTGAGCGACTATCTATCCACAGCTTTTGCCATAAGAAAGGTGAACTTTAATGTGACCCTAATGTAGAAGTGCATCCACTTCAAAGGCTCACTTTGAATGAGCCTTTGAACACAATGAACTTTTCAAAGAAACTGATATGTCATACTGTATCAAAGGCTCTACAGGCTTTGAGAGATCCTGTCAACAAGAATCCCCTTAACATCCCTGTGCTTGGTTTTGAAGGTTTGATATCAGAATCATAAGTTAGTGCTTCATACCATATAGCTTGTTCAACTGACACTGACATTAATGTAATGAAAAAGGCTCAGAAACAGAGAGGTTTAACTTGTGTGAGGATTCTGCCATTGTCCTTCTATAGCTTTGGTGAAGGAGATGCCAAATCGCCGAGAAATGGCGTAACACAGTCTGTACCATTTTTCAGGGTTTCCAGACCTTTTCTGCCAAAGTTAAGGTGGAAGAGCTGGAGATCCCTCATGGAAATTCATCCCCACAGGGAATAAAATCAGGTGGGATCACTGGAGAACGGCAGAAAATGAGACCTATCACTGGGCTCACCATGCCGATCAGGATATTCCTCCATCAGGCTCTACCAGGACCACCATTTGAACGTGCCCACTTAAGGGCCTCAAGTAGGCACAAGCCTCCCTCATCACCACCCCCCCCCCCCCCCCCCCCCCCACCCCCGCACAATTTCTGGTAGGTGGAGGCATGCGAGTATGTGGCGGTAAGATTTTAAGTGCCCCATACCCCCAACCTTGAAAGCACGGTGGGGGAAGGTTAAGTCAAGCAGCCTCTTGCTTACTTTGGAATTAGCAAGAGTAAAAGTCATGCGTGCAACAAGCCTGTTGGAATTGCATACCAACTGCACATTAATAGGTCAGCCAATTTACCTGTTGATTGATGGATGGGTACTTGGATTGCAAACCATAGAATCCAAATAATTTAGATCCCTTGACTCTGTCTCCTGCAGTTGTAAAGTTGGTCAGAGCTTGAAATATCCTTCAGAGAAAAGAACAGTCGATATGGGAAATGGCACTGCACACTGCCGGCTAACTGATGTCAATAGCCGCTCTATCAAGATCTGAAGATACCAATAACAGAGAATGAACACACTGGAATCGGCAAGGCTTGGATAATGTGAGGCTGGCACTCCCAAGTTTCTCTCCAGTCCCTCACGCACACACACAGTAGTAAGTAGCCTAAAACAGTGCATATCCAACCAGTCAATAAAATGGGTAAAACATCTGGAAATCCTGAAGGATGTTTCTCTTTCATACATTCTGGAAAGTCGACCACCAAAAGTCATCATCCAATGGGAAAGCAACATCAGCTATCCGAAGCTTTGGAGTAAACGGTGATTTAGGAAAACATCAGAGACTTTTAGGGCTCACAGAGTTGCAAAATGCAGCAATGTCTAACTAGACCACAGTGAAAAAAGCCACGCAATGTGCAAAACATTGCAGACAACACAGAAAGCCTTGAAATATAGTGCAGAGCAAACCAGAAAGCAGAAAGGCAGAGTAACATTTCAGTCCAATACAATTCTGGCACTCTTTACTTATTAAATTCATGTGCTGCCAACAGTGAAATCTTATTCTCTTTAGTGAAAAACAACACACTGCTAGAGGCATCCTGGCTGCGAGGGAAAGGAGAGGCCGCGGAAAGGCTGCAGAGACATTGCTGTGAAAAGGGGTGAGCGTTTCTTGCTTGTGATTCTGGTGCGCAGAAGAACAAGGCATTTAATTAAATCAAAGCTGTTTAATTATCAAGTAATTAATCCAGACCAGAGTTGTGGGTTTTTCTATTGCAAATGACAGTCGCTTCTAGTTCTTGAAACAGCTCTTGATCTCTCTGTTGCCTTTTCATTTTATCCCCAGCACTGGCATGCATGTAGTTCTGTCTGTGCCTTCTGGAAGGAGGCAGAGGGGAGAGACCCTATGGTTTTTGCAACACTTAGAAGCATTTGTTATTAATTTAGTTGCTAGCAAAACACACACAACATCACAAGATGCACAAGGCATCATGGAGGGTAAGGGTAGGATAATAACTTGTGCTCAGATTAGGTTTCTGCAAGGGATCAGCAAGTCACATTGCTTTCATATAAAAGTGGAATGCTGAGGACTAATAATCTTCTCGTGATGGTTTGTTTAGAGAGGGGAGTAGTGTAATAACAAAAAAGAGAAAGTAGAAACGCTGATAAGAACAATTTCTATGAGGACTTGAGTTTTGTTGGAAAATCCGGCTCCATTTTATGAGCGCTTGGGTTTGTTGTCTCTTTATCAGGGGGTCATTTGCTGCATAAAGCAAGTTCTTAAGTTCTTAAGTATCTTATATGCTGTAACATGTTGTAACCCTCAAATTATGTTTGAAAAGCTTCGTTCAGATAAACAGTACCTGTTGGGGATGGTTGTACATATGCTTGGTTGAGATTAGTCCGAGCATAATTGAGAGGGTGCACCATAAATAATGATCTTTTAAGAAACATCATTTTTGTCAGGCAATTTTTTCTGCAACAGGTTGGCGAGGTGGAAGACCTTAATTTATACTCCTTGCTAGGGATACCACAACCATTCTTCATCTTGTGTTTTTAACACCAGAAAGACAAATTACCATCTCAAAATGTGAACTTTTTTGTTCAACAAAGATTCCCTGAGAGCACATCGGCATTGTGAAATACTAACACGGGTGTACACCGACAGCTTACATGGCTTGGCCCACATCCAAATGTCCCACTCAATTGTTTTAAAAGCATCAGTTGGCATTACTAACAGCTGCTGGACCAAACCATTTTACCCCTGATGACAATGGGTTATTGCTAGTAAGAGTAGAATAGGCTAATCAGCAGTGAGCCAATGCAATAGTTGCTTGCCTTCCAATTTCTCTGAAGCAAGGCAGCCAGGACTCCAGCCTTGCATTTGAATGGCAGTCAGTAGTTATTGCCTGCAGGGTATGGTAATGTTTCAAAAAAACCAGCCCATACTGACTAAATTTACCACTTGTTCCTTTCCATTAATGGGATCTTTACTGCTGGCATGGAAGAATATTTCTAACCTCGCGCAGCAGTAGGAAATATCCGATGGATTTATCATCAGTTGTTAACGCGCATCCAATGGAAAATCTAGCTCAGTAAACTGCAACAGCTTAAAGCGTATTTTAGTTTGTGGTAACAATATTAAACATTGTCATATGCCTCAATATTTTCTTAAAGAACATTGAGGCCAAAATCCTCAAGGGAAGGATTTGCATGTTGAAAATTAACTGTTTTGCCATGTTATTAACACACCTTTCTTGGCTAGCACGTCCAGGGGAATGAGGTCTCAAACCTAGAGCTCCCGGCTCAGAAGCTGGGAAGCTCTCCACTGTGCCACCTGACCCATCTCCAGAATGCCACTGAGAGAATCTAATTGATCTTGGAGGGGTTCGCTTCTCTTGCAGGAATGCCCTATTTGTTCCTTTGTGAGGTTCAGACTTGAACCCATTTTGTTCTCATTAGGCCTTTTCTGCACTACATCTGCTGTGGCAGACTCCAACACTCCAGGTCTCTGATGGGGTGGGAGGCACTGATGCATCCTAACGTGACTGTGCCAACCATGCTGTCTCTGGGATTTTTGACAAAGGTTGGCAGTCTTTACAGTCACTGGCGATGGGTTCTGCTCCATTGCACAAATTAATTTCAGCCCAGTGCTTTTTGTGTATGAGGAGACACAATCAAATAAAGAGCTTCAACTGAAACGCACTATACTGCACAGGCAACTAAAGTAGTCACGGTGATTCCAAATGTTACTGTGTAGAATTGCAATGGGGTAAAGCACTTCCCATTTACTCCTATTGTATAGAATTCCTGATCCAAACATAACACTTTAATACAAAGTCCTCAACCAGCCAAAACATTAATCCCTGTGGTTATCCATTTTAAAAAATGGGCTTTCAATGCGCAGTGACGTTTTGTCTAGCGACGGACTTTTACAACTAGATTCAGTGTTGTACAAAGTATGTTTTTGTTAGGGGTTTGCTGTGAGTTTTGCAAATCTTAACTGAATGCCCAAATTAGCTGCGGGACTTTGTAGTTTTCAGAAATCCTGATCCAAGAGTAATAGCTCTTGGTATTTAACACCCAATATCATTAAGCAGTACCTTAAAACATTTTTGGGCACTGTGCTAATCAGGCCGGTCAACCTGTGCAATAAAATATTCTTTATGTACTAGTCCAGATATTGGTACCACGTATATGCTTGCTGGAAGTAACTGGTGTGTGAAACGCACTTGGCCGACCTTTCGGCCTAGCTTCTCACCGAGTTTGGATGGTTCAGGAGCCTTTTAAACATGGTAGCCGGGTCCCTGACCACGTTACCGGCTTTCCGATTCTCACCAGGGCTTTTAAGGGCACGGGCTGTTTGAGTCGTGAGCCCATACCCTTCAGTCTTCCTGTAGAATAAAGGGCTAACAGAATGGATATACCAATTGTTACAACCCCCATGGGGGCCATGGGGTGTGGACCATCCGGTTCTCCATGACTTCTACTGAGTATGAACTTGCCTGGTAACAGGACGGGGCTACACTTTTAACGAGGGTAGCCCATGGAGTATAAAAACCCTGACCTGAGTGTATGTCAGGGCGTGAGACCCTTTGGGGAGTGGAGTAGTTACGTGTACTTATTAATAAACAGTTCTTTTTGCATTCTACCCTTCGTTCCTTGTGATCACTTTATGCAGATTCGACACTGGCGATGAGGATCAAGTGGAGCTGCATCAGCGCCAAGCCCGGCGAATTCGAACCACTTTTCAAAGGACTCAGGAGGCTGCCCTTCAACCTGCTGAGATGCTTCACATTGGAAAATTGGAGCAATTTGATGCAGGTACTGATGACCTGACTGGGGGCAGTACATCGAGTGGAAGCAATACTCCTTTAGATTAAATGCTATACTCTTGCTTGAACGCCAAACGGTCACCCTACTCCACAGCTTGCGGGAGCGCCACGTACAGTATCATTAAAAGTCTGACCCAACCGGATACACCTGATTTGCAGTCTTTTGCCGCCTTAGTGGCTTTAGTTGGGAGACATTTTAACCCCAAGCCACCAATAATTGTCCACCGTTTTTGGTTTCACACGGCCTAGCAGAGTCAGAGAGAATCCAGTGTAGACAGTTTGGCCTATCTACTGAATTCTGCAAGTTCGGAGAGATGTTCAATGAAACCTTGAGAGACAGTTTGGTTTGTGGGATCCACGATGCAGCAACGGAATGGAAGCTCCTAGCAGACACCTCGCGGATTTGCAGCGGGCGGTTGAGATTGCCATCTCCCATGAAAGTGCAGAACAGGGGGTGGGATTCTCCAATCCCACGGCAGAGTGTCCACGACGGAGTAAACGCCGTCGCGTTTTACGACGGTGTGAATGGGCCGCTCACAAGTTTAACTTTGGCCCCTATAGGGGGCCAGTACGGCACTGGAGAAGTTTGCACCACTCCAGCTGCAGATCCCGGCGCGAACTGTGCGCCGTAGGATCCGCGCATACGCAGTTGCGCCGGCGCCAACATGTGCACGCGCAGTGGCCTCCTTCAACGTGTCGACCCCGACGCAACATGGCGCAGGACTGCAGGGGCCGGTGCGTAGGAAAGGAGGCCCCCAACCACAGAGACCGGCCCGCCGAACGGTGGGCCCCGATCGCGGGCCAGGCCACATAGGAGGCCCCCCCACCCCCCGGGGTCGGACTCACCATCCCCACCCTCCCCCCCACCACAGGCCACCACCTGACCCTTACACACCGAGGTCCCGCCGGCCCAGAGCAGGTTAGAACGGCGCTGGCGGGTCGCAGGCCGCTCCCGCCGATGTCCGAGTGACCATTGGAAAAGAGCCGAGTCCCGCCAGCGCCGTTCTAACCTGCTCTGGGCCGGCGGGACTCGGCTCTTTTCCTATGGTCACTCGGACATCGGCGGGAGCAGCCCACGACCGGCGTCGTGCCAACCACCCTGGCGCCAATGGCTCCGATTCTCCGCACTGCAGAGAATCGCGTGCCGGCGTTGGGGCAACGTGGCCCGTTCACGGGGATTCTCCGGCGCAGGGCTGGGAGAATCCCGCCCAGGGAGTCCAGAAGCTCCAAGGCCTGGCGGCCCTAAACTAGGAACCGCAGTCCCACCAGACAAGACCACGCTCCCTGTGATCGGGTATACAATTTGAATGAGGAAAATGGCTCATTCCAGCAGCTGCACTGCATAGTGGCACCATGTGTAGCACCAATCCATGTTATGCTCCAGGTGAACGGGCACCCCATACGGAAGGAGGTGGGTACTGGAGCAGCAGTCTCTGTGGTCAGCCACTGAATGTTTGACCAGAACTGATCAGGCTTTCAGACATTGGTTCTATGGGACACAGCCTCGGCTACGACATATAGAAGGGAGCCCTTGGCCATTGCCATTGCTGGTACCTTGGTACGCTTGGTAGTGGTACGCGGAGATGGACCAAGCTTGCTGGGCCGCAACTGGCTACAGCACCTCTGCCTCGACTGGCAGCGAGTCTGCCGCATGTACCCCCTTGGACCAGAAAGGATCTTGGCAGAATTTCCAGATGTCTTCCAGGAGGAAGACCCAAGGGTCAGCAGCCAAGATTAGTGTTGACCCATCCGAATGTTTTTCTCATGCCCGATTTATCCTCTACTCTTTTATGCCTAAAGTGGATATGAAGCTTTAGAACATATAATATAGAATATACAGTGCAGGAGGTCATTCGGCCCATCGAGTCGGCACCTATCCACTTAAGCCCTCACTTCCACTCTATCCCCATAACCCAATAACCCAATCTAACCTTTTTGGTCACAAAGGTCAATTTATCATGGCCAATCCACCTAACCTGCACATCTTTGGACTGTGGGAGGAACCGGAGCACCCAGAGGAAACTCAGGCAGACAAGGGGAGAACGTGCAGACTCCACACAGTCAGTGACCCAGCGGGGATCGAACCTGGGACCCTGGCGCTGTGCTACCGTGCTGCCTTTCTCAGAGTTTAAAAAGCAGCTCTCATCATGGCAGCTGTTAACCCATTTCGACCCATCCAAGCCGCCAATTCTGACATGCAATGCCTCTCCTTACAGGGTTGGAGCCAACCTCGCCCATCAAATGGACGACGGGTCAGAGCGCCCCATTGCTTTTGCCTCCAGGACGCTGGCCGACACAGAATGGAACTACTCGCAAATCGAGGAGGGTCAGCCCGTCATTTTCAGGATGAAGATATTTCACCAGTATATTTATGGACATGCATTCACAGTGTTCACGGACCACAAGCCTTTGTTGGGACTATTTACAGAAGACAGGGCAATTCCCCCATAGCTTCTGCGTGGATCCAACACTGGGCACTACTGTTGGCTGCGTCCGGTGAAGTACCAGACAGACACTGTTGCTGTGCAAAGGTTCCTTACACAGATTGGTTTAGCTGCCTCCCCCTCCCACCAGGCCACCGATGCCCGCTTCTGTTGGCAAAGTCATCGCCGCCTTACAATTCATGGGCTCTTTGCCCATAACAGCATCTTGCATTTGGGCTTGAACCTAGACAGGCTCACAGCTGTCCCTTGACAGGTACATTATAGTATATGGGGCCAAACACCGCACTTTTCTGGATGACCTAAGGGCCTATACAACCAAGATTCCGGAGCTGAGCATCGAAGATGGCATTATCCTTTGGGGAATGTGAATCGTGGTTCCAGAACCTGGCCACGGCCCGCTCCTATCGAACAACCACGATAGCCACGGTCGAACAGCTTCGCCAGTCAATCAACACTCACAGCACACCCAAGGTGCTAGTTTTGGATAACAGGATGGCTTTTACCAGTGCTGGGTGATGCACTATCAATTACAATGAGACAAGAGTAGAGTGTAATCGAGGCTTTATTACGCAGAGATGTGTAGCCTCCCACAGCTGCTGTCGAAATGGCTGCAGCTCGGAGAGCCCACACATTTATACTCCGCCTACTGGGTGGAGCCAGCAGGCAGGGATCTACCCCCGTACCTGTAGTACAGGAGCCTTACCGTAATACACCCCCATATATGATATATATACAACAGTGGTGACAACCACATTCACCCCCTGTTAAAAAAGAGTCCAGCGGGGGTGGTGGAAGACTATTTGCATGCATAGGTGCACTCGGTCTGGCCGGTAGAAAAGCGGTTTGCACTCTGTGCAGACCGGGCAGCCTTTAGTGATAGCCCTGACCTCCTCAATGGAGTAGGGCAGATTGCGGGCCTTTAGGAAGTGAAAAAACCGGGTGACCCCTGGGTGACAGAGATCGTCGTGCAGTGTCTGGAGTCGGTCCACTTGTGCGCTGGCACATGTACCTTGGCATAGGGCATTGGGGGGGCTCGTTGAGCTTACCGGGGCGATACAAAATCTCGTAATTGTAGGTGGAGAGCTCGATCCTCCACCTCAAAATCTTATCATTTTTGATCTTGCCCGCTGTGTGTTGTTGAACATGAAGGCAACCGACCGTTGGTCAGAGAGGAGAGTGAATCTCCTGCCGGCCAGGTAATACCTCCAATGTCGCACAGCTTCTACAATGGCTTGGGCTTCCTTTTCAACGGAGAAGTGCCGAATTTCGGAGGCATGAAGGGTGCGTGAAAAGAATGACAGGGCCTGCCTGCCTGGTTGAGGGTGGCAGCCAGAGCGACGTCTGATGCATCGCTCTCGACTTGGAAGGGGAGCATCCCGTCAACCGCGTGCATCGCGACCTTGGCGATGTCAGCCTTGATACGATTGAAGGCCTGGAGAGCCTCGGCCGTCAATGGGAAAACGGTGGAGTGAATGAGTGGGCGGGCCTTGTCCGCATAGTTAGGGACCCACTGGGTATAGTACGAGAAGAACCCCAGGCATCATTTGAGGGCCTTGGGGCAGTGGGGAAGGGGGGATTCCATGAGGGAGTGCATGCGATTGGGGTCAGGCCCTAGAACTCCATTTTGAACCACATAGCTGAGGATGGCTAAGCGCTTCGTGCTGAACACGCACTTCTCCTTCTTGTACGTTAAGTTGAGGAGTTTGGCGGTGTGGAGGAATTTGGAAAGGTTAGCGTTGTGGTCCTGCTGGTCGTGGCCGCAGGTGGTGACGTTGTCCAGGTACGGGAAGGTGGCCAGTAGTCCATACCAGTCAACCATTCGGTCCATCTCCCGTTGGAAGACCGAGACCCCGTTAGTGACGCCAAAGGGAACCCTAAGGAAATGGTAAAGGCAGCCGTCCACTTCAAACGCGGTATATGGGTGGTCCGCCTTGCGAATGGGGAGCTGGTGGTTGGCAGATTTCAGGTCCACTGTCGAGAAGAACAAAGAACAAAGAAAAGTGCAGCACAGGAACAGGCCCTTCGGCCCTCCAAGCCCGTGCCGACCATGCTGCCCATCTAAACTAAAATCTTCTACACTTCCTGGGTACGTATCCCTCTATTCTCATCCTATTCATGTATTTGTCAAGATGCCCCTTAAATGGCACTATCGTCCCTGCCTCCACCACCTCCTCCGTCAGCGAGTTCCAGGCACCCACTACCCTCTGTGTAAAAAAACTTGTCTCATACCTCTCCTCTAAACCTTGCCCCTCGCACCTTAAACCTATGCCCCCTAGTAATTGACCCCTCTACCCTGGGGAAAAGCCTCTGACTATCCACTCTGTCTATGCCCCTCATAATTTTGTAGACCTCTATCAGGTCACCCCTCAACCTCTGTGGTTCCAGTGAGAACAAACTGAGTTTATTCAACCGCTCTTCATAGCTATACCCTCCATACCAGGCAACATCCTGGTAAATCTCTTCTGCACTCTCTCCAAACGTCTTAGGTCTTGACCTCTTTGACTTCCACAGCAAAATGCACTTCATGGTTATTAATTATTATTCTTGACGGCCAGAGATAATCAGGCTTCATCGGTCATCAGGGTGCTACAAATTGTCTTTTACACATACTAGATCCCAGATAATGGATTCCAATTTGCAACTCCGCATTTCCAGCAGTTCACTGCTAACAATGAGATCTCCCACGTCACCAGCTTCCCTCTTCAGCTGCAAGCCAACTGGTAGCTGAGTGAGCAGCTGGCACCAGTAAGGATCTGATGTCCAAGAATTCAGGTTGGTGATCAGTATCAGGCTACTTCCCCAGCCACTGGATCTCTCTGGCTGAATTCCTTATGGGCCATCATTTAAAACGCACGTTCTCCATTTGCCTGCAAACCTTCAGCCTCATATCACCCCTGCTGACCAAAACACAGCGAGAGCAAAGTTCAACCTTCTACAGTGCCAATGGTAAAAATACCAAATACAATCTAAACCTTTAACACCTTTGCTACCAGGCCAGCGAGTGTGGATCCAGCACCAAAAATCTGAAGGCCCCATTCTCACTGGCATTGAGCACCCCCACACATATTTAGTCCTGTCACTGGTACAATCTGAACAGATGAGCCCTCATCGCACTCACATCCACCCAACTGGAGGGCTTTGACCATCACAAGATCTGTACCGAAGACCCTTCCAAAACATGAGCCCACTCCAGGGTCCACTCCCAGACCTTCCAACCAGTGGAGCAGTCATAAGAGCCTGCTTGGGAAGAACGGTGAAGGCTCCCCACAGACCCAACCTGTAGCTTTGGGACGAATGGTAGGTAGTTGCGGGGGGGTTGGGCAGGGGTTTGGGGGGGGGGGGGTGGAGGCAGAGGCTGTAATCATCTCTATCACCACAGGAAGACATCATTGATCTTTAATTTATCTTCGAGGAGAGACAGCAGCACCAAGGATGAAGCCTGGATTCTCCCTTCTAGAGACTAAGCAGAACCAGCAGAGAATTGGAACTGGTTTCCGGTGGCACTGGGAACGGGGTCTAGGTTCAATTCTCTCTCCTTAACCATGCAAATAAATGCCTGTTGTAAAGCTCACCAGATTCTGCCGGAATCCCGGCATCAGGCTATCGTTTTGAGCGGGTGGCTCAATCCCAAGATCCTGAGGTAGGCCCCCCTGCTCCCTACACATTAATCCTGTCTCCCTACTGACAAAGAGGGGCATCCTCCCCTTGACCACAGGAATAAGGGGTAACCCCCCTCAGCACACATTCATAAGAATGACCTGGCCCCACAATCATATCGCCCCAGAGACCTACTCCATCAAACTTCCCTCCATCCCCATCAGTTACCCCCATCAGAGACCCCCAATAGAGACTCCTGCCTTAAAGCTGAAGAGCAGTCCAGGCAGTACAGTGAAAGACCACTCACACTTCCCTAACATCTGTTGCCTCATACAAAAGTGTTTAAAGTAGCAACTGTTACAAGGGCAAAGAGGCTTCCTCCAAAGTCAAATACACTTGAAAAGGCTTAAAATCCCCTGACATCCTTTGAAATGCAAAGCTCCCATTCAATTCATACAGCAATACATTGCATGAGCCAGTGATGTCAGTTTTATTATGCCAGAGACATGTACTTGATGGATTGTTTACCTATCTTTCCCTTCATGCTTGAATGCATATCAGGTACCCTGCTTTGATGCTCACCACAATGTTTATAAACACTCTTGCTATGATTGACAGCTCCTCACCACATCAGATGGAGGTAAGTGGTTTCACCTACTCCTATTCACAGTTAGTTTGTTGGAGTAGTAGATACCTGTAGACCCTCTGCAGCTGTACACATCTTCACAGTGGCTAATCCAGCATCATTTGTGCTACAGAGCAGTAGTTCAACCTTTCCACAAAGTGCTAAGAAGGGAAAGAAAAAAAAGAAGGAAATGGGAAGAAGGTTAAAAAAAATGAAAAGAGATGACATAGGAAGAAGATGAAAAAAATGAAAGAGAAGACAAAGAGAAGAAAGAAAGAGATGATAGGCAGCAAGGTGGCAAAGTGGTTAGCACTGCTGCTTCACAGTGCAGGGGCCCAGGTTCAATTCCAGCCTCAGATGACTGTCTGTGTGGAGTTGGCACTTTCTCCCCGTATCTGCGTGAAATTCCTCTGGCTGCTCTGCTTTCGTCCCAAAGTCCAAAGACGTGCAGGTTAGGTGGATTGGAGACACAAAATTGCCCTTTAGTGTCCAAAGGTTAGATGGGGTTACTGGGTTAAGGAGATAGGATGGAGGCATGCTCTTAGGTAGAGTGCTCCTTTAAGGCCGGTGTAGACCTGTTGGCCCGAATGGCCTCCTTTTGCACTGTAAATTCTATGAAAAGGAGGGGGAGTGGAGGAGTAGGTGGTATAAATAGTTAATTATTCACAGACTCACCCCAAAAACTTTCAATGCTGTGTCATTTACACACTACATACTCAAGAAGGATACATTTAAAGAAGATAGTGCACTTCTTCAAGGGTTACACTAATATAATAATGGAACCAAAAGTTAACGGTTCACCTTTTTAGATTGCTGTAGGAGATTGGCCGATGTGCTCCCGGGAAATGCTCACGTCCCTTCTGAGTCTGATAAAGCTTGTTTTCTCAAGCTGGTTTCAATCACATGATCAATACTGGCATCATCCAACCAAAATGGTTTGAAAGTCCAAAGCCATCACAACACAATAATGGTTCTCTTTCACACTTAGCTGTTGGATAATTTGTCTCATCAAACGCCCTTTGTTGAATTGAAAACTTTGAGACAAGTGTTGACACCGGCGTAAACACCGGAGTGGTGTCCTGGCCCAGTTATTCTCTGGATTTCAGGAGGCTAGAACAGTGCCAGAGTGCTGTGCACTGCTCCAGCGCCAAAGGCCGGCCGTGCATGGCCGTCCCGGGTCCGCGCCTGTGCGCCACAGCCAGCGCAGGTCCGTGCACGTGCGCGATAGCCGTCGCCGTGTAGGCGTGGAGCAACATGTCGACGAACAAACAGCGGGCCTGGGCGGAAGGAGGTAGGCCCACTCCAGATCGTGGCCTCCAATCGTGGGCCTGGACCCTGTGGAGGCACCCCCGGAGTCAGATCCCCCCGCCCCCCCACCAGGACATCCACATCGGCCGCGGATCCGGGCTCCCGCCGCGTGGTACCAGGTTTGAACCACGCTGGTGGGACTTGGCAGAACTTGGCAGGAATTTGGCCCGTCGTCCGCGGAGAATCGCCGTGGGTCTATTGCAGCGGCCTCCGACCGGCGCCGCATGGCCCACGCGGGCGGGATTGGCGCCGATGCTCCCTGGGGAATCGGCAGACCAGCATCGGAGTGACATGGTGGGATTCTCGCGTGACCCCCCCCCCCCCCCCCCCCCGCCGATTCTCCGACCAGGCGCGGGCTCGGAGAATCCCGGCCAGAGTCTAGGAGTCCAATGATTCTACGTTTTGAGTAAACTTCAAACAATGGCAGGTGTGAATTCCACAGATAACATTAGTCTTGATATATCCATGCCTGGGGGGAAGGTTCCCCTATCCAGGGTGATTCAATTAGAACTTTTCAGAAGTTTGATCGTCAGTGTTGAATAAGCAACGGTCACCTGATTCCTTGGCAACAGACATGTCTTCCGATATGTTTGCAGATGTTAGCCTTGGTTCCCCAGCTTCACTTCTCTTTGTAAGTTTGATATCAGTGAGATGATGGATTTGACCAAGGAGTAAGCATTGACTCTCATAATTCAGTTTGCATGTTCATAATAAAGCTGAACACTCATTAGCTGTAAGGTTGTGAAATGCGCTGTTTACATGCAAGTCTTTTTATTCCTGCACATTGGAATTCACTCCAATTTATGTGGGTAATAGCATCATGAAAATGGAGCATGAAGCACCAAATTGGTGTAATCTATCATCCTTTAGACTTGCAGGAATCCATCCTCATCGTAAAAGTACATCAGTCTCTCAGTTTTGCTTGTGAAATTTCTCCCTTGAGCTCACAATGCATCAATGAATAACTGATTGCTTTATATTGTTGATGTCTGCAGTGGAAACCTGGAATAATCTTGAAGCATGAAATCTCAGAACAGATGTTAACTTGACAGCCAGTGTCACTGATGTTCCTATCCAGGAGATTGTCTGCAGTCACCTTAAAGCTTGTCGCACAACTTTGTGGTGGTTCCTTTGCAAAGCTGAGGCATTATATTTCTGATAAACAAAGAACAAAGAACAGTACAGCACAGGACCAGGCCCTTTGGCCCTCCAGGCCTGCGCCAACCATGCTGTCCATCTAAACTAAAATCTTCAACGCTTCCGGGGTCTGTATCCCTCTATTCCCATCCTATTCATGTATTTGTCAAGATGCCCCTTAAACGTTACTATCGTCCCTGTTTCCACCACCTCCTCCAACAGCGAGTTCCTGGCATCCACTACTCTCTGTGTAAAAGACTTACCTCGTACCTCTTCTCTAAACCTTGCCCCTCGTACATCTCCTCTAAACCTTGCCCCTCGTACATCTCCTCTAAACCTATGCCCCCTAGTAATTGACCCCTCTACCCTAGAAAAAAGTCTCTGACTATCCACTCTGTCTATGCCCCTCATAATTTTGTAGACCTCTATCAGGTTGCCCTTCAACCTCCTTCGTTCCAGTGAGAACAAACCAAGTTTATTCAACCTCTCCTCATAGCTAATGCCCTCCATACCAGGCAACATTCTGGTAAATCTCTTCTGCACCGTCTCTAAACCCTCCACATCCTTCTGGTAGGGTGGCGACCAGAAGTGAACACTATACTCCAAGTGTGGCCTAACTAAGGTTCTCTACAGCTGAAGCATGACTTGCCAATTTTTATACTCAATGCCCCGGCCAATGATGGCAACCATGCCGTATGCCTTCTTGACTACCTTCTCCACCTGTGTTGCCCCTTTCAGTGACCTGTGGACTTGTACAACAAGATCTCTCTGACTGTCAATACTCTTGAGGGTTCTACCATTTACTGTATATTCCCTACCTGTATTAGACCTTCCAAAATGCATTACCTCACATTTGTCCAGATTAAAATCCATCTGCCATCTCACCGCCTAAGTCTCCAAACTATCTAAATCCTGCTGTATCCACTGACAGTCCTCATCGCTATCCACAATTTCACCAACCTTTGTGTCGTCCGCAAACTTACTAATCAGATCAGTTACATTTTCCTCCAAATCATTTATATATACTACGAACAGCAAAGGTCCCAGCACTGACCCGTGCGGAACACCACTAGTCACAGCCCTCCAATCAGAAAAGCATCCTTCCATTGTTACACTCTGCCTTCTATGACCTAGCCAGTTCTGTATCCATCTTGCCAGCTCTTCTCTGATCCAGTGTGACTTCATCTTTTGTACCATTCTGACATGAGGACCTTGTCAAAGGCCTTTCTGAAGTCCGTATCGACAACATCCACTGCCCTACCTGCATCAATCATCTTTGTGACCTCCTTGAAAAACTCCATCAAGTTAGTGAGACACGACCTCCCCTTCACAAAACTGTGCTGCCACTCGCTAATATGACCACTTGCTTCCAAATGGGAGTCGATCCTGTCTCGAAGAATTCTCTCCAGCAATTTCCCTACCACTGGCATAAGGCTCACTGGCCTGTAGTTCCCTGGATTATCCTTGCTTCCCTTCTTAAACATTTGAACAACATTGGCTATTCTCCAGTCCTCCGGGACATCACCTGAAGACAGTGAGGATCCAAAGATTTCTGTCGAGGCCTCAGCAATTTCCTCTCTTTCCTCCTTCAGTATTATGGGGTCGATCCCATCAGGCCTTGGGGACTTCCCCACCTTAATATTTTTCAAGACGCCCAAAACCTCATCTTTTTGGATCTCAATGTGACTCAGGCTATCTACACACCCTTCTCCAGACTCAACATCCACCAATTCCTTCTCTTTGGTGAATACTGATGCAAAGTATTCATTTAGTACCCCATTTCCTCTGGCTCCACACATAGATATCCTCCCTGTCCTTCAGTGGGCCAACCCTTTCCCTGGCTACCCTCTTGCTTTTTATGTAACGTGTAAAAAGCCTTAGGATTTTCCTTAACCCTATTTGCCAATGACTTTTCGTGACACCTTTTAGCCCTCCTGAATCCTTGCTTAAGTTCCTTCCTACTTTCCTTATATTCCACACAGGCTTCGTCTGTCCCCAGCCTTCCAGCCCTGACAAATGCCTCCTTTTTCTTTTTGACATGGCAATATGTCTCGTTATCCAAGGTTCCAGAAACTTGCCATATTTATCCTTCTTCCTCACAGGAACATGCTGGCCCTGAATTCCTTTCAACTGACATTTGAAAGCCTCCCACATATCAGATGTTGATTTACCCTCAAACATCTGCCCCCAATCTATGTTGTTCAGTTCTTGCCTAATATTGTTATAATTAGTCTTCCCCTAATTTTGCACATTCACCCTCGGACCACTCTTATCCTTGTCCACCAGCACTTTAAGACTTACTGAATTGTGGTCACTGTTCCTGAAATGCTCCCCTACTAAAACTTCTACCACCTGGCTGGGCTCATTCCCCAATACAAGGTCCAGTACAGCCCCTTCCCTAGTTGGACTATCCACATATTGTTTTAAGAAGCCCTCCTGGATACTCCTTGCAAACTCTGCCCCGTCCAAGCCCCTAGCACTAAGTGAGTCCCAGTCAATATTGGGGAAGTTGAATTCTCCCATCACAACAACCCTGTTGATTTTACTCCTTTCCAAACTCTGTCTACCTATCTGCTCCACTATCTCCCGCTGGCTGTTGGGAGGCCTGTAGTAAACCCCCAACATTGTGACTGCACCCTTCTTATTTCTGATCTCTACCCATATAGCCTCACTGCCCTCTGAGGTGTCCTCCCGCAGTACAGCTATGATATTCTCCCTAACCAGTAGCGCAACTCCGTCACCCCTTTTACATCCCCCTCTATCCCACCTGAAACATCTAAATCCTGGAATGTTTAGCTGCCAATCCTTTCCTTCCCTCAACCAGCTCTCTGTAATGGCAACAACATCATAGTTCCAAGTACTAATCCAAGCTCTAAGTTCATCTGTCTTACCTGTTGTACTTCTTGCATTAAAAGTCCAAAAAGTCCAAAGATGTGCAGGTTGAGTTGATTGGCCATGATAAATTGCCCTTAGTGTCCAAAATTCTATGATTAACCTAGGACAAAAGTTCGGCACAACATCGTGGGCCGAAGGGCCTGTTCTGTGCTGTATTTCTCTATCTCTAGCTCTAAAACATATGCACCTCAGGCCATCAGTCCTGCTGTTTTCAGCAACATCTCCCTGTTGTTATGGGCCAGGGTTTAGAGAACCCCAACGTGTATCATGGAGTTCACCTGACCCACAACCTTAATAGATTGTGGTTATGGGGAGCACACGGCCCACTCTACAGGTGTGGGTACAGCAGAAATGGAAAAGTATTTTTTAAAGCAAAACAATGTTTATTCTATGAATTCAAGTTAACCTTTTAAAAACATTCAGTGAACATCTTAGCAACCATTAATTCAAATACAACCCCCAAACAATATAACACTAATTAATCCTTAAGCTGTCCTTTTAACATCCATAAGACCTAAAAAAAACTTTTAACAGAAGCGCATCAGGTTAAAGTAATTACTGAGAGCAATTATTAGTTTTAAATCACCAAAGGATCAGTTTACAGTCTGTAGATTACAGACCGAGAGGAAATACCCCTTCTGGCTGTGACTGCAGCTATCTAGCTCTGAAAACGCAACTAAAACATACCATGCAGCAAACAGCCAAAAACGAAAGTAAAAAGCTGACAGACAGCATAGCTCTACCCACACTCTGACATCACTGATAAACGCCCATTTCTTAAAGGTACATTTCTTAAACACCCATTTCTTAAAGGTACTCTCACATGACACTGTCTGCTCTTCCTCAGAGCCACAGTGGCCCTATTTCCTAGTTCTCCCTCAATTTTTCCACCTTCTGACCTATTGCTCCGGTACCCACCCCCCTAGAGGAGAGTGCAACTTCGCCCGCAGAGGCATGTGTCAGGATTGCAGTGACAGGAGAATCTACCTGGATTGGTCCTCTTCCTCCAATAAAGTGCACAATTAATGATGAATTGCAATGGGGAAGCCCATTGTACTGTTATAGATGATGTTGCCAAACATTAGCAATGCCGTAACAAATGGTGCAGAGGTTCCTAACACACTAATTGAACAGAGGAAATAAAAAGATTTGGAAATAGCCTAAAAAAACACAATCAATCTCTACGTGTGCCTATTTCAATCCTTTTTGAGGAAACAGTATATTCACTGGAGCTATGTGTGTTAGATGGATCACCAATACTTGCTTGGAAATAGTGAAAGATCATGTGAAGGACATTATTAAGTTATTGCGATCTCATTTTGATAGCAAGAACAGTAAACTGGTGAGTGCTTCTTACGTTTTAGAGAAGTGAGATTATAGTGAGATTTACCTGTTGCAGCAGTCAGTCCATCAAGAGGACGCCCATCAAAGTGCTTTGCTGCTCAATGATTTAATGCAACCAGACCACAGATTTTCCTCTTCAGTACCTATGTGCACAAACCTGGCAAGATGGAAGTGCTCATTGCAAACTTGGGGACAAGCTGCTCACAATTTTTCATCTATTAATTTTAATGAGTGGAAAATCATGAGCAGCTTGTTCCTGAATGCGTGCTAAGTGCTTCCACCCTGCCAAGCTCTTGGACTTTAAGAGGGAAATCTTCCCCCACATGCTTGTTTGGAATACAGAAGCAGTTAAAAATGAACTAAAGCTGTCTGCTATTATCATGTCATACACTGTAAACAAGTGCCCTCTTGCAATGTACCAAACCATCCCATTTATAAAATGCTCAGATATGCTACTGTCTCTATTTGCGAACAAATAAAGTAGATTACAGAACAGGCCAAGCTTCATTAATGACCCACTGACATTTTGTTTCAATGCACAATATAGTCCAAGTCAATAATGGCCAGTTTGTGTCATAGAACATAGAACATAGAACAGTACAGCACAGAACAGGCCCTTCGGCCCTCGATGTTGTGCCGAGCAGTGATCACCCTACTTAAACCCACGTAACCCGTATACCCGTAACCCAACAATCCCCCCATTAACCTTACACTATGGGCAATTTAGCATGGCCAATCCACCTAACCCGCACATCTTTGGACTGTGGGAGGAAACCGGAGCACCCGGAGGAAACCCACGCACACACGGGGAGGATGTGCAGACTCCACACAGACAGTGACCCAGCCGGGAATCGAACCTGGGACCTTTCTTTTCGAAATATGTTCAAATATATGATGCCTTTATAATCCAATATTTTCACCAGGGGACAGTGCTCACAGGGAGTTATCTTGGGAAATTATGAATGCATGGAGAGTGATTTCTCTCTCTGATAATTTAGTAAGGTGGGTGATTAGTCATAGTCCATAAGGGACCATCAGCTGCATTTAGAGTCCTTTTGCCAGGGCTTGAAAAATTGCAGCGATGGGGAGAGGTTGGGTAGGCTGGGGTTGTTTTCCTTATAACAGAGGAGGTGACCTAATTGAGTTCTGCAAAATTATGGAGGGCCTAGATAGGGAAGACAGGAAAGATTACCAGGTGGCGTAGAAGAAGGATTGGAGGAGACATGAGGAAAAACATTTGCACCCAGAGGGTGCTAGGCATCCAGGATTCACCGTCCAAATTGGTGGTTGAAGTTGAAACACGCAACTCATTTAAAAAGGTATCTGGATCTGCACCTAAAGTGCTTAACCTGCAAGGCTACCATTATCAGGTGCTGGAAACTGTGATTAATATTAGTGTCGAGTTTTTCTCTCTTTTACCAATGCAGACACGACAGGCTGAGTAGCCTCTTTATGCTTCTGTAGTTCTAAGTGGTTATATAGCCTGGCAGGGAGGTGGCACCTCTCTGCATCAGACTGGAGCAAGGCAAGGAAGCAGGCCTCAATGAACCACCATGGTTTGTACGTGGAATAAACCCGTGCCAAGGGCATCATTCTGCACCACATTTGAGCCAGCTAGGAAGTGGAGTTAACTGACCCCCACCTACTAATTCTAATGGATAGAAAATCATCCACAAATTCCCGAATATACTCCCTGAGAGTGTCTCGACACACTGGAAGCACTAGTTCATGGAAATACTCTTGAGATCACCCACCCTCAAATTCCTGCTTAAACCTAGCCCACAACACGAGATGCAGCAATCTTCCTTGACCTCCACTCCCACAATCCTGCTGCATTGCTCTGATCAACAATTGTGAATGTCTTTGATCATTTTGCTGCACTAAGGCTGCAATTCAAACACACTTGTTGTACAAGTTGCATTGCTTCCAATGATCAGCTGATTACCTATCAATAAATTGGTGTCCGCACAATATCAGAATGATCAATCCTTCAATGTGGATGATATCCTGTATCATTTATTCAGAGCTACGAGCCTCCACATAGGAGACTAACAAAAAACTGATGGCCTGGAGTGATTTCAAGATTAGATTCTCAACTCTGAGTTCACATGGAAGTCAAGAACCACTTGAGCCCTGTTTCCACAGTTTACGATCAGACCCCTCTCAGTCAGATTACTTTCCCATAATCATTCTCAGGTATTCCATTTTCACCGTTGCACTAATTGTGGTTTTCATCACTCAAGGCATTCCACGTACAAAAATTTTAATTGACCTATCATAGAAACTAATCTGAAATCTGAGCCGTTGCTTTATTTCAGAAAATAGCACAGTTCTGATTCAAAGGGTCCCCAGCTTGGATTTTGCAGGTTAAATTTCCAAATGCTTTACAGTTTCAATTGGTCGTTTGTGAGTCAAAATGCTTCATAATTTAGAACTGTGGCAGCCTTTTGTGTAATCCCAACGCTAAGCAGAAAGAATTTGCAGTCAAATTCTGGTCGGAATATCCGGCTCCATTGCATTGCTGCAGTCAGAGGTATGGATGTCTGGGGCTCTCTGAGTGTGGCATGCTTCTGGCATGGACCACATGGCACCCATGCCCGAAAGGGCGCTTGTGCAGAGACTGTGCTTGTGCTAGAAGCTTCCTAATTTGTCAAATTGTGGCATCAAACTGTTGCTCCGGTTGATTTGATGGACATATTCCAATCTTGGAATGCATTCCCTTGTCATTCAGCAAAGAGCATACATTTCAGCTGCAAACTGGGCACCAGCCTCCTTCTTGATCAGTTTACTTGCCTTGCTTGCCAGCAGATGCAAAATCGAAGCAACTCTGCTCCCTGGTTTGGCGCCAAAAACACATACCCGGACGGCTCTTTACGTCAAGCAGGTTGTGTGACCTGTTCTCTGCTGCCACTTCTGGCCGGAAGACTCCATACAGCCCAATCTGTATCTTTATTTAAAAGGCGGCAAGCAACATTGTGCATTATCCATGACTTAATGTCCCTTTATAAGTGGAAACCTAAAACCGCACACAGAATTCCCACTCTGTGTTGCATGGACTAATCATTATCCCAGTGTTCTTATATTAGGAAATAAGGATGGAGATACCAAAAGCTCTGATAAAATGTTTCAATCTTCCTTGGAAATGGGAGCGATGCCAGAGGACCAGAGGGTTGCAAATATTACACACTGTCCCAAGGAGAAGAGAAATAGAAACCTGATAAATACAAGCCAATCATGTCAGTGGTACGAAAACATTGTAATGCACAAAATTAATTCTCACTTAGAGAACATAGGTTAATATGGCACAGTCAACATTGATTTGTGAAAAGCATATCTTGTCTGACTAAACGCATTGAGTTATTTGATGAAGTAGCAAATAGGCAACAGTAGATAGATATAGACTTTCAAAAAGCATTTAATAAAATTGCCAAATAACCCACGTGGAAATTAGAAGCACTAGGCAGTAAAGGAATGGTGGTAACTTGGGTCCAAATTTGCAATGAGTAAGCAGGCAGAGAGTAAATGAATATTTTTCTGACTGGAAGGAAGTTATGTAGTGGAAACCCCTGGGCTCACCATCAGGAACATTACGTTTCTTGTTATATGTAAATTATTTGGACTTGTGTCTAATGAGTATAGTTCCAGAGTTTGCAGATGATAGAAAACTTGGCAGCATAGTAAAACAGGAAGGAGGATAATAACTGACCTCAGGAGTACATAGAATGCTTAGTGAAATGAAGTGACACATGCCAAATCCAATTTAATGCAGATAAGTATGAAGTGATGGACTTTGCGTGGAATAACATTGTGAGGTAGTATAATCAGAAAGGTGCTATTTTGAGGATCTGGGGATACATATTCTGAGATCTTTGTAAATGTCAAGGGAGTTGAGAAAGATTATAGGATACTTGGTTTTGTAAATAGAGACATTGAAGATGGAAATAAAGCTATGCTAAGCCTTTACCATTCCCTGGTTCAGCCTCAGTTGGAGTTGTGTTTGGGCTCCATACTAAAGAAGGGTGTCAAGCCCTTGGCTTTTTGCAGTCAGAATTGCAGACCAGTTCTAATCTAAGGCCATGGGCTGAATTTTACTACCACAAATTGGGCAGGCAGCTCCCTCCCACTGTTTCCACTTCCCGTGCGTCCCCTCCCCCCACTCCACTCTGACATAAAATACAGCACAATGCCAATCCAGTTGGTAATCCACCATCATCCCTAACCATATCTGATAATATGGAAGGTGAGTGGGTGCCGAAATCAGGAGTCTGCCACCATTTTTTGGGGGCGAAATTAATAGGTTATTGAGATTGTTAAAGAGGCAATTGATTGTATTTTATATTGCCCACTCTGTTTTTCAGTAGTTGCATGGGAAAAACATTAGCAGTGCCTTATGCCAGGCATAAGGGTGAATGAAAAGGCCTGCAAACCGGACCGTAGCTGCATGGAGCAGCAGAGAGTGCCTCTCAAGGGGGCAGCGTTTGGCTGTTAGACTTTGTTCCTTCCATTTTTATAGGTTGATATGAGTGTGAGGAAAGGGGGCGTAGAGACAGGATTATTCAGGATGAGGTCTCCAGCAGAGGAGCCAGAGATTCCTGTCCCCATGTGGATTGTGCCCTCTGGAGGACGCCCCTCCAGTGAGGAGGAAATGAGGAGGCGGCCAGCTGTCCAGGGACAGTTGCGCACTGCGATCCGGGAAGGCGAGGGATATGCTGCAGTGTAAGGGCAGACAAGACAGACAAAAACCCAAGTCAGTCCTTGCTAAGAGAATGCAGAGGGTCTACAGGAAAAGAACAAGAACAAAGAAAATTACAGCACAGGAACAGGCCCTTCGACCCTCCCAGCCTGCACCGATCCAGATCCTTTATCTAAACTTGTTGCCTATTTTCCAAGGGTCTACTTCCCTCTGTTCCCCACCCGTTCATATATCTGTCTAGATGCATCTTAAATGATGCTATCATGCCCGCCTCTACCACCTCTGCTGGCAAAGCGTTCCAGGCACCCACCACCCTCTGTGTAAAAAACCTTCCATGCACATCTCCCTTAAACCTTCCCCCTCACCTTGAAATAGTGACCCCTTGTGATTGACACCCCCACTCTTGGAAAAAGCTTGTTGCTATCCACCCTGTCCATACCTCTCATAATTTTGTAGACCTCAATCAGGTCCCCCCTCAACCTCCATCTTTCCAACGAAAACAATCCTAATCTACTCAACCTTTCTTCATAGCTAGCACCCTCTATACCAGGCAACATCCTGGTGAACCTCCTCTGCACCCTCTCTAAAGCATCCGCATCCTTCTGGTAATGTGGCGACCAGAACTGCATGCAGTATTCCAAATGTGGCCTAACCAAAGTCCGATACAACTATAACATGACCTGCCGACTCTTGTACTCAATACCCCGTCCGATGAAGGCAAGCATGCTGTATGCTTTCTTGACCACTCTATCGACCTGCGTTGCCACCTTCAGGGTACAATGGACCTGAACTCCCAGATCTCTCTGTACATCAATTTTCCCCAGGTCTCTTCCATTGACCGTATAGTCCGCTCTTGAATTAGATCTTCCAAAATGCATCACCTCGCATTTGCCTGGATTGAACTCCATCTGCCATTTCTCTGCCCAACTCTCCAATCTATCTATATTTTGCTGTATTCTCTGACAGTCCTCCTCGCTATCTGCAACTTCACCAATCTTAGTATCATCTGCAAACTTGCTCATCAGACCACTTATACCTTCGTCCAGATCATTTATGTATATCACAAGCAACAGGGGTCCGAGTACGGGTGAATTACTTTCAGCACTCAGAGCACCCTTGACATCACAGACTGCAGCTTTCTAGGGAGACACCTTGGGCTGGATTCTCCGCAGCCCCGCGCCGAAATCACGGCCGGTGCAAGGGCAGAGAATCCACTTTCACACTGTAATTGGGCCAGGCGCCGGTCTGGCGATTTTCCGGGCGCCGGAAATTGCCATACGCCACGTCACCGGGGGGCCATTGCCAGAAGCCCGCCCAACAATCCTCCGCTCCCGACCGGCCGAGTTCCCGACCGCGTGGAACTAACTGGGGAGATCAAAGGCCAAGGGGGGCCTTATAGGTGGCCGGGGATTAAATCTGCGTTGTTTCAGGCTCGGAAGCGCAGCCAATCGAGGGGGTCTCTTTTCTCAGTGTGGCTCCGTGATCCGAGTCTGCCATGGAGCTCAGCGCGGCCGGAGGCCGCCGCATTGCGCATGTGCGGACTCCGAACTGGAGGGGCGGGGGCCCGTATCCGCAGTTTCAGTCCGGGTCGCTGCTAGCCCCCTGCAGGGCACTGAATTTGGTCAACGTTTTGTCAGGGATTTTTGGAGTAAAACTCCGCCGGCATGGGGACATAGTCTTATTTTGGGGGGGGGGGGGGGGGGGGGGGGGGGGGGGCGTAGAACTGGTGGTATGAATAGAGAGAACGAGGTGTACCAAGATCTCTGGTGGCTGCCCACTGGCCCGTGACGAATGTGCAAAAGAGAACAACAATACCGCACACAGTGTATTTACAAAGAGAACAACAATACCGCACACAGTGTACTTACAAAGAGAACAACAATACCGCACACAGTGTACTTACAAAGAGAACAACAATACCGCACACAGTGTATTTACAAAGAGAACAACAATACCGCACACAGTGTATTTACAAAGAGAACAACAATACCGCACACAGTGTACTTACAAAGAGAACAACAATACCGCACACAGTGTATTTACAAAGAGAACAACAATACCGCACACAGTGTACTTACAAAGAGAACAACAATACAGCACACAGTGTACTTACAAAGAGAACAACAATACCGCACACAGTGTATTTACAAAGAGAACAACAATACAGCACACAGTGTACTTACAAAGAGAACAACAATACCGCACACAGTGTATTTACAAAGAGAACAACAATACCGCACACAGTGTACTTACAAAGAGAACAACAATACCGCACACAGTGTACTTACAAAGAGAACAACAATACAGCACACAGTGTATTTACAAAGAGAACAACAATACCGCACACAGTGTATTTACAAAGAGAACAACAATACAGCACACAGTGTACTTACAAAGAGAACAACAATACCGCACACAGTGTATTTACAAAGAGAACAACAATACCGCACACAGTGTATTTACAAAGAGAACTACAATACAGCACACAGTGTACTTACAAAGAGAACAACAATACCGCACACAGTGTATTTACAAAGAGAACAACAATACCGCACACAGTGTATTTACAAGCAATGAACGCAAAAAAAATGAAAAAAATATGCAACACTGTACAAAGGAACACTGTATGAACACGAAAAGTCCAACAAAATCCAGTGGAACATCAAATCGACTCGATCAGTCTGACGGGTGCCTTCGATGTGCTGCTGGACCGTCGCAGTGGTGCCAGTGATGTCGGATCGGAGGGGGGGGGGGTTGGTGCTGGGGGTTGTGGCCGCACGCCGGCGGGTGCCAGGTCCCGAAGGGAGACCGTGTCCTGTCGTCCGTCGGGATACTCGGGTTTGTGTGGAGTAACTGGACTCGTTCAACCAACGGGTCAGACTTGTGCACCCGCACATGCTTCCGGAGCAAGATGGGCCCGGGGGGGCCAGCCAAGTCGGGAGCGGGGATCCTGAGGACGACTTCCTGGGGAAAACAAGAAGACGTTCATGAGGTGTTTGGTTCGTGGCAGTACAGAGGAGACAACGAATCGAGTGGAGGGCGTCTGGGAGGACCTCTTGCCAGTGGGAGATTGGGAGACACCTGGACCGTAGGGCCAGCAGGACGGTCTTCCAGACCGTACCGTTCTCCCGCTCGACCTGCCCGTTACCCCGGAGGTTATAGCTGGTCGTCCTGCTAGAGGCGATGCCCCGGCTAAGCAGGAATTGATGCAGCTCGTCACTCATGAAGGAGGACCCCCGGTCACTGCGGATGTACACGGGGTAACCGAACAGGGAGAAAATGGAGTGGAGGGCCTTGATGATGGTTGTCGTGGTCATGTCGGGGCAGGGAATGGCGAAAGGGAAGCGGGAGTACTCATCAATCACACTTAAAAAGTATATATTGCGGTTGTTGGAGGGAAGGGGACCCTTGAAGTCCATGCTGAGACGTTCAAAGGGGCGGGACGCCTTTACCAGATGCACTTGCTCGAGGCGGTAAAAGTGCGGCTTGCACTCTGCACAAATGTGGCAATCCCTGGTCACAGTCCTGACCTCCACGATGGAGTAGGGCAGGTTGCGAGTCTTAATGAAATGAAAGAAGCGGGTTACTCCTGGATGGCAGAGGTCCGCGTGGAGGCTGTGGGGGCGGTCTATCTGCGCGCTGGCGCAGGTACCGCGGTACAGGGCATCAGGAGGCTCGTTGAGCTTCCCAGGACGATACAAGATATCATAGTTGTATGTGGACAACTCGATCCGCCACCGTAAGACCTTGTCGTTCTTGATCTTGCCCCTCTGTGCATTATCGAACATGAAGGCTACTGACCGTTGATCTGTGAGGAGGGTAAACCTCCTGCCGGCGAGATAGTGCCTCCAATGTCGCACAGCTTTGACAATGGCCTGTGCCTCCTTTTCCAGCGAGGAAAGTGGAGTTCGGAGGCGTGGAGGGTCCGGGAGAAAAAGGCCACGGGTCTACTCGCTTGGTTGAGTGTGGCCGCCAGAGCTACATCGGACACATCGCTCTCGACCTGGAATGGGAGGGACTCGTCGATAGCACGCATTGTGGCCTTCGCAATGTCTGTTTTGATGCGGCTAAAGGCCTGGCGGGCCTCCATCGACAGGGGAAACGTGGTGGATTGGATGAGTGGGAGGGCTTTGTCGGCGTAATTGGGGACCCACTGGGCGTAATAGGAAAAGAAGCCCAGACAGCGTTTGAGGGCTTTGTGGGAGTTGGGAAGGGGGAGTTCCATTAGGGGGCGCATGCCTTCGGGGTCGGGGCCTATCACTCCGTCACGCACTACGTAGCCGAGGATGGCTAGACGGTCGGTGCGAAACACGCACTTATCCTTATTGCATGTGAGGTTAAGGAGTTTTGCGGTACGGAGGAATTTGTGGAGGTTGATGTCATGGTCCTTCTGGTCGTGGCCGCAGATGGTGATATTGTCGAGATACGGGAAGGTTGCCCGTAAACCGTATTGGTCCACCATTCGGTCCATCTCCCATTGGAAGACCGAGACCCCATTTGTGACATCGAATGGAACCCTTAGGAAGTGGTAGAGGCTGTTGCACGTTTTACTATGGGCGCAAAACGCGTTTATTGGGGTGTATTAACTTCCAAGTGCTTAACACCACTAGGCTCTGTTCTATGTATTTATTCAGCTTAGGAGTCGCCAGGTGCCGTATAGACACCGTCACGAGTATTCCAAGGTCAAGTTCAAAGTAATAAAGACGATACACCAATTAGTAAGGTCCAAACGATAATATTTATTATACAGTTATAATAAATACTCATGCACACACTAAGAGACTAAGCTATGACTAAACTAAAGTAATCAGAATACTTATCTAACAGGAACAGGCAAGGTCAGGGAGCGAGGCCTTCGTCCTGGTCTTGGGCTGCAACCTTCAGCAAGCGTTCTGGTCACTGGGGGTTCTAGCGGGCTTAGTTCACGTAGCGAGCGTCGTACTGGCACTTACGGTTCGGCGGCTGGTGCTCGACGGCTGGAGTCAGAGTGTATCTTCAAGGTCTTGGTCAGAGCCGGAGCACGGAATAACAGACCGGACAACACGAGGTCCCTGTCTTTTATAGGGATCCCATTGTCCTTCCCTCTTCTTGGGCGGGCTTTAACCTTTGGATATCTATTGGGTCAATTCCTCATCGATACTGTTTTAATTCCCCAATGCGAGGGGGTCTCCGTGATGGGGGGGGCGTTCCTTATGCCCTTTTGTTTGGAGGTTTCTGGTGCCTCGATGTCTGGGCCTTGATTCAAATGTGTCCATTCAGAATCAAATGTTTCTATTGTGTGGGTGTTCAGGTCTGATTGCCTCATTAGCATGCAAAGCGTTTTGCCATTTGCACCTAGCTAAGGTCTTCTCACCTGAGCCCAAACTGGTTTCTGCTACTTGCAGAATGCAAAATGCTCTCTTTGCAGACTGCTGTTCTGGCTAAACTGCCTGTTTCCCTGCAGTCTTAGCGCTTGGCTTACTTTGTAGCTCAGCGTCCATTTTAGGTGGCTACAAGGCGTCCACCCGCTTCGAACGCAGTGTACTTTCGGTCACTCGCGCGGATGGGCAGCTGGTGATAGGCGGACTTAAGGTCCACCGTGGAGAACACTTTGTACTTCGCGATCCTGTTAACCAGGTTGGAGATACGGGGAGAGGATACGCGTCCAGCTGCGTAAACCTGTTGATGGTCTGACTGTAGTCAATGACCATCCGGTTTTTCTCCCCAGTCTTAACCACCAGCACTTGTGCTCGCCAGGGACTTGCTGGCCTCGATAACTCCTTCCTTCAGCAGCCTTTGGTCCTCAGACCTGATGAAGGTCCGGTCCTGGGCACTGTGCCGTCTGCTCCGAGTGGCAATGGGTTTGCAATCTGGGGTGAGGTTCGCAAACAAGGAAGGGGGGTCAACATTGAGGGATGCGAGGCTGCAGACAGTAAGGGGGGGGGATAGGGCCGCCGAATTCGAAGGTTAAGCTCTGCAGGTTGCACTGGAAGTCCAGTCCTAAAAGTGCCGGTGCGCAGAGACGGGGAAGGACGAGGAGTTTATAATTTTAAAAATCCCTCCCCTGGACCGTGAAGTCCGCTACGCAGCACCCGGTGATTTGGACGGAATGCGAACCTGAAGCCAGAGCGATTTTGTGCTTAACCAGGTGAACAGGGAGCGCCCGGAGTCCAGTAGGCAGCTCGTCTCGTGCCTATTGAGGAGAATCTGTGTAGTCGCCGTGGAGAGCGTGCGGGGCCGCGACTGGTTCAGTGTCGCTGCGGTGAGTTGTGGCAGGAACTCTGAGTCGTCTTCTCCCATGGAGTATTCACTGGTGAGGTCCTCCACGCCGGCCGCACGTGGGGGGGGGGTGTGAGCAAGATGGCGGCGCCCGGGGCTCGCACGTGGAGTCGGGACCCCAAAATGGCGGCACCCATGGGTCACTCATGGTGGTGCAGAGAAGGGGCAGGAAGGTCTGCGGGCTGCACGGGGCCCTGGAGGAGCACGGGGGGGGGGGGGGGGGGGGGGATCCGCGGTCGTTGTGCGGAACAGCAGCGACCGACTTTGATTGACAGACCACTGAGTAGTGGCCCTTTTTGCCGCAGCTTTTGCAGACTGCGGTGCGGGCCGGACAGCGCGGGCCGGGGGTGCTTGGCTTGGCCACAGAAATAACAGCGGGGCCCCGTGGGCTTATCGGGGCATCTCGCAGCGCAGGCCTGGGGGGGGTTCGGAATCGGCGGGGGTGAGGGTGGTTGCGTGCCACGTTGCCCAAGGGGCTGCCGCACGGCCGGGGGCATATGCGCGGGCATTTCGGTCGTCAACCTCCAGGGAGGATGCGAGGGTCCGTGCCTCAGCGAGGCTTAAAGTGTCTTTTTCTAAGAGCCATTGGCATATCTGAGAGGATTGCATGCCCGCAACAAAGGCGTCCCTAATTAGCAGTTCGGTATACTTCCCCCCAGGACAATGAGGGCCCGATAGAATTCGTCAAGGGACTCACCGGGGAACTGTTACCTTGTTGCCAGGAGGTGCCGCACGTAGACTTGGTTTACTGGCCTGATAAAATGTCCTGTTAGTAGGTCCATTTCTACGTCATAGTCCTGTTCATCCTCTATCATCGAATAAACGGTGGTGCCCACGCACGAGTGGAGGATGTGGAGTTTCTGCTCCTTTGTTGGTTGACTGCCTGTGGTGGAGAGGTAACTGTTGAAGCATGCCAGCCAATGTTTAAAAGTTGCTGATGCGTTTGTAGCATGCGGGCTGATGTGGAAGCAGTCTGGCTTGATCCGTAGCTCCATTTCAAAATTCTAGTTCATTAAATTGATGTACCATCAATCGGACTTGAGTCGTGAAGAAGTTCCAAATATCAGGCTTTAATGAACTAGTTATGTGCCTGGCAGTCGACTAACAGGAAAAGGCCGACTGCCAGCTGATACGGGTTCTTATACCCCGCCTCGTAGGCAGGGCTTCCGACCTCTCGGCCAATCGGTGAGTAGTCACATGACTAGCCTCAGCCAATTGGCAGAGAGGCACATGACCTGCCTGAGCCAATGGACAGCGAGTCTTCTGCACCAATGGCAGCACTGCTCTGAGGTACCGTAAACACCCTAGTCATACCACCACAGGGAGAATCCAGCCCCTTGTCTGGTTGTGAATTGCTGGCTGGGAGGTCACTTCAAACTGCATTACTGGCAGCCATTTGCTTGTCACTCTCAAGCCACTGAGGCCTTGAGCTTTTATCCATTGGGGCCATTCCAGGCATCAGATGGAGAAAGTTGCCGCATATCACAGGCTTCAGCTCACCATTGCATAAAGGCTGTCATGGATACAATGATTAGGCGAGCAAATGACTTTATCTCCTTCATCACTGATGATGTTAGTCAGGCCACAGAGGCAGAGACTTTGCAGTATTGCTGCATTCCCAAGAGTTCAAGGTGTGTCAGATTGTACCCGTGTGGCCATCAGAACTCCATTGGGCCAGTCAGGGTCGTGTTTCAATCGTAAAGGTTTTCATTCCTTCAATGTTCAACTTGTGTCAGACCATTGTCAAGGATCAGGCAGCTGTATGCCCGCTATCCTGGGTGTAATCACGCCTCTTAGATCCTCAGACACTCGCGGGTGCCAGGGACTTTCTGTCCCCAGAGACAATCGGGAGTTAGTTTCTTGGAGACAAGGGATATCCACTGAAGAGATGGTTCATGACCCCGGTGAGGAATCTACAGACAGAGGTTGCAGTGCCTGAAAGTGAGAGCCACGTATGCAGTAGGGCATTGTTGAACAGACCAATAATCTGCTCAAAAATGAGATTTCAATGCAGGCGACTCGCTGCAATATTCTCCATCTCGTGTTTTATTAATCATCATGATCCGCTGCGCCACACACAACTTGGCATTCCAGAGTGAAGAGGACTTGGCAGAGATGGTCTACTGGAGCGAGCTGCATCCTCTGACGAGTTTCAGGATGAGTTGGAGGATGAGTAGCAAGTCATTGCCAAACCATGGAACCAACTGTGGTCTGAGCCCATCCATCTGCTTTGGCAGCTGGAAGAGGTGATGAGGATTCAAAGCAGGAAGTGCTGAAAATAGTCAAATGATCTTGAAGCTTCTGCGGAGTGAACAACAGAGTTAAAGGGTAGAATATATGACTCTTCTCCCCAAACGTTTTGGGGGCGATTTAATGGTCACAACGCGCTTAGACGAGAGGCGAGGAAACCATTCGATCACGGGAGAGGCCGAAAATGAGAACCGCGCCGGGCGCTGATCTGTTTGTAATCTAACCGGCCCGCTCCCATTGGGAAATCAGGGGCGAAATTCTCCGACCCCACGCAGGGTCGGAGAATCGGCCGGCAGCGGCGTTATTCCCGCTCCCGCCAGGTTTTGAATTTTCCGAACGGCCATAAACCGGCGTTGTCCAAATCCCGCCGGCAGCCTTGGAGAACAGCTGGCGCCGGCGGGATGTCATTTAATTTTTACTGTCAAGAAATCTCCGGCCCGGATGGGCCGAAGTCCCGCCGATGTGGCCACGGGTCACGTCGGCGAAAATCACAGTAGGTTTAAAACGGCGTCAACCATTGATGATGGTTGACGCCGTTCATTTACCTACATCGAGTGCGGCGGGGGGGGGGGGGGGAGAGTACCGGCGTTTGTGTGGGGGGGGGGAGGAGAGTACCGCCGTTTGTGTGGTGGGGGGGGGGAGGAGAGTACCGGCGTTTGTGTGGTGGGGGTGGGGGGGGGGGGGGGTGGGGGGGGGGGGTAGGGGTAGAGGTAGGGGGGTAGGGGGTTGGGGTAGGGGCAGCGGCGTGCAGAGGGGGCGGGGGCGACGGTGCGTTGGCCCCGGGCATCCATTGGATGGGGGCATCAGCAGATCTTCCTCAAGGCTCCCCTTCCTCCCAGCTGCCTTGTCTTTGTTTGAGAGAGAGAGAGAGAGGGAGATTGCGGGGACAGACACAGAGAGAGAGAGAGAGAGAGGGAGTCCCGTCCGTCCTCTGGCTGAGAGCAGGGCTTTGGTGAGTATATTGCAATCTGCCTAAACCCAGGCAGCACGGTAGCATGGTGGTTAGCATAAATGCTTCACAGCTCCAGGGTCCCAGGTTCGATTCCCGGCTGGGTCACTGTCTGTGCAGAGTCTGCACGTCCTCCCCGTGTGTGCGTGGGTTTCCTCCAGGTGCTCCGGTTTCCTCCCACAGTCCAAAGATGTGCGGGTTAGGTGGATTGGCCATGCTAAATTGCCTGTAGTGTCCTAAAAAGTAAGGTTGGGGGGGGGGGGGTTGTTGGGTTATGGGTATAGGGTGGATATGTGGGTTTGAGTAGGGTGATCATGGCTCGGCACAACATCGAGGGCCGAAGGGCCTATTCTGTGCTGTACTGTTCTATGTTCTATGTTCTAATATTGCCTGGTTAGAATGCAGAGGGAAATGCTGGGATCCCGGGGTGGGAGGTGTGTCTGGATTTGTCTATTTCAGCTTCAGCCTCCGCGATTTCCGGTCAGTTTCACAACAACAGGAAAAATGCGCGGAGAGAGAGGGAAAAACTTTTGGCAAAGTTTCTGGGTTCTGCCTTTATAATTCACAGCGCAGAAAGGGTTCTGCGCTGTGAATTATCAAGGCACCTTTTCTAATCCTGGGGAGAAACAACCTTTTGAAGAGTCTGAGGAAATAAGCAGGAATGTGGATTAATTCTGCCTCCCCACCCCCTGGGCCTCTTTCTCCTCCCTCCCCTTTCTCCTCCCTCCCCCTTTCTCCTCCTTCCCCCTTTCTCCTCTCTCTCTCTCACATTCTCTTCATCCTGCCCTTTGTTCCAGAGCTATTTGATCCCCCTGTGCACTGGCACAGATTTACAGTGCGGTTTAGGTTCTGTGTTACCCCAGGTGTGGGGGCGGGGAAAAGAGGGAGGGTTCGGCATTCCTCAGGGGCACTGCATTAAACCGCCCCCACCCCCCTCCCAAATCATCCTCCATCTACCCTCATCCATCCCTCTTTTCCCCGCCCCCCCCTCTATCCCCTCTCATCGCATCCCTTCCCCCCTTAGGCCATAACCCCTTTCCCCCCGTCCACCCCCACATGCCCTCTCAGTGATTCTTGACACGGTTAGCCTTCTATGCTCTACCGCTGCTCTAGGCACATCAGTGGTGGAGGCAGCCTGCTGCCGGCAATGTCCCATCGCTTTTGATGCCCGTGGTGGGTGTCCTCTGGGGGGCCCTGGGGCTGGAGGGGCCCAGGCTACTTGCTGGCGACATGTGCCCCGTGGTGCTGGCCTGTTCCGGGTGCTGATTCCAAGATGCGCTGTTGTCAGGGGCTTGAACTCGGGGGAGCTGGTGGCTGCCGTCACCATTCTATAGGGTGGCTCCGCGTTGGCACCCAGTGACCCCTCCTTCCGGAATATCACAGCCGCACCCTACCCTCTGCATCAGCTCCAGGGAAACCTGTTCCAGAGGCTGGCATCTGACTGGGACCCAGCTGGGTCCTGGTATCCAGCTGCTGTCTCGCCTGAGTGTTCCTTTGTCCACCTGATGTGCATTGGCAGCTGTGTGGTGCTCACCAGAACGTGTCCCAGAAGCCTGACCATGACTGTTGCCCACCGAGGTGTGTGTCTCTGCGCTGGTGGATTTTCTTTCTGCATGGCATGGCGTGTGACAGGTAATCTGGGTGGGGCCGGTGGAAGCTCACCTCTGCACCAGATGCTAACTTCTCCGTTGGTGCAATCTGTCCTCGCCCACCCCCGTAACCTCCATGCCTGTTCTTTGGAGGAAGGGAGGACTCTGATGTCCGGCACCCTGTTGCCTGTCTTGACAGTCTCTCACCATTGTGCGCTAAGTTATCCTGCGGTGACACAGAGGGGACATCGTGAGACGCACGCTTCATTCATCATGGGGGTGAGGGGGGGGGGGAGGGGAGATGGTGAGTATGGGGGCATGGGGACTCTGGGTGTGATGAGGAGCATGGGGGGATGGGGAGTATGGGGGGTTGGAGGTATAGGGGATGCGGATTATGGGAGTTTGGGGAGCATGGGGCGATAGGGAGTCTGGTGGGGGGGAAGAGGAGTTTGGAGAAGTGATGGGGAGTTTAAGGAGTGGGAAGTATGGGGGAATGGGGAGTATGGGAGTTTGAGGGAGTGATGGGTAGTATGGGGGTTGTATGGGGGAAGAGATAGCGAGTATGGGGAGCACCCGGCACAGGTGGCAGTGCTGGACATGGGTGCGGGGCCGGGGCACAAAACAGTGCTGAGTGGCGGCGGTGCCAGACACATTCTCATGTGGGGACTCCGGGGGTGTCAAGGGTGGTGGGTGGGGCCAGTGCCAGAGGGCCAGTGTCAACCCACCCATGCAGCCCAGTGGAAGTCGTTGACCTTCTTACCGCACTGGTCCTCCTGGTGACACTCCCCGTGCTGACAGCTACTGCCGCTTCCTCTCAGGTGGCACTGGCTGCCCTGTGACTGCCCCCTCGAGCCCCTCGGGGGAACAGGGCATCTTGTCTGTTCTCAACGGTGTCCAACAATCTGGCCAGGTGGGCATCCCCAAATCATGGGGTGGCTGCCAGCTATGCAGGGGGTTGGCGAGCTCAGTCCCAATGAATCAGCCAGTGGTACAGTCATTTGCAGTGTGAAGCCCGTGGGGCCTTGTTAAGTGGGCCAATTAGTGATTTAAAGCGGTGACATCCTCATCAGGCTGACGTCAGGTAGCTCATGGCAGTTCCTGCTCACTACTTAGAAACTTTTCCATTAAATTGCACCAATATTATTCAGAAAGAGAATGGACAGGTGTCCTTGGGTGTTATTTCTTTTTTAATAAGGGTTCTGAATGTGACATTGTTAACACAAGAGTCCACAGAATGGGAGAAACAGGTCCTCACCTGCTCCAGTATTTCAGTGTATGCTGGGCACAGCCACAGAGTGCTGCCACCAAATCTGAAGTTGCTACCGACCCAATGCCAGCTTGCCTTTAATTGGGTGATTGTGACCGACTTCCGGTTCCCAGCCTAACCTCTCCGCTCGGACGTCGTGCCCTGCATGTCTGGGTGGGAGCAGAGACACCCCCCCCCGTCTACCCATTGTGAAGCGATCAGTCTCCCCACTGGGCAGCCACTAATTGGCTGGCCAACACTTGACCCACCATGCTGAAACAGTGGGAGCGGGCAGGAACGGACCAAGCACTTCTCTTTCCAGCTCGCTCACCTCCCCACAAATCGGAAAATAGAGCCACACGTTTACCATTACAGAAAAGGTCCCAGCCGTGCACCATTATTTATTTTTTTGCAACTCACGCATTCCAAGACCTAAATGGTAACTCTGGCCTATATATCAACTTGCAATTCATACAAATAGAAGACAAATCTCCAATGCACAACTCACCACAGCTATCCAAATTAGCAAGTTTGATGCAGATCAGATGCACCTGAATAAATATGACATTAGTTTCTAGAGAGTTGTAGCATTTCCCGTGCTGTATGTGCAGTTGACTGTACACATGTAACTATAAATCTCTCGACTGGCAATCCTCATAATTTTGTTGATAGCAAAATATATCGGGCTGGATTCTCCGTTCCTGCGTCTAAGTGCTGACGGCAACATAAGATCCATGGTGTTTCACGCGGGAAAATCGGCACGAAACACGCACCGATTCCGCTGCCGGTGAGGGGCTAGCACCGGCGCCACGTGTAACATCCGCGGAAAGTGTGGAAAATGGTTGGAGAATCGCTGGGTCCCTGGCCGGACATGCTCAGGGCTGACGGATTACAGCCACGCGTACAACTACACCCCACGCACATGCACCGATCACACCGGAAAAGATGGCGCCTGCTGTGCTCGACTGCATACCCACCCACCCCAACCCAAGAGCCCACTTCCTGGTCAACCCCCAGCCCTGGCAGAAGCCCCCCGACCAGCGGCACAGACCTTGGCCGAGTGTGGCAGTGCTGGACAATGTGCGCACGGCCTCTCTCTCTCACTGCAGCCGCCACACACACTAGGCTCACGACCACTGAGACCACACGTGGCCCGTGCCGTCAGGAACTCGGCCCATCGGAGGCGGAGCATCATGCATGGGCCTGCTAATGACATTCCAATGGGGTTGTGACTGCGCCTGCCGCGCATCCCGATGACACCGATTTGGAGGGGGTGGAGTACCGCGACCTGGTGTCAAACCGGTGCCTGCAGCGAATTCGGCGTCGAGAGCTATTCTCCGCCTGATCGCTGTTCCCGATTTCGGCATCGGGTGCTATTCTCCGCCCGATCGCCGTTCCTGATTTCGGCGTCGAGCAACGGAGGGTCCCGCCCCTCATTTGCAGCAGGTTCAGTTGATGCATCATTTACACAAGTATGGACCGTGAAAGCAGCTATTAACACATTGAAGCTGCTTGGTTGACAGAATAACCAATGTGTTTAAAAATTTAGGGCAAGTATCAAGATGGTCCATTGTAAATAATGGCTATCGTCTTCTCTCACGGTTTATAAGGCCACTACACAGAATCACCAATACAAATCAGAAACAGCCATTCTCACATTGGAACAAAAGTTCAAATGGGGCAATCAACTGGCATGCTGAATTTTACATGCTTGGATTGGTCAGGGATGCCCTTTGGTATACGCCTAGCATGGTGTTAAAAACTGCAGTGATCTATTATGTCCTCCATAACTAACTATTCAGAAAGGCTTTGAATGCAGCAGTCATTGTGAAAATGTCATGGTAGTTGAGGTAGCCCTCAGAATAACCAAGCTCGCGATAGCATCTACCCCAATGGAAACATTCAAGCAAGATATCTCGAACCAACCTGGAAGCACTACTACAAAGCGGTCACAAGTATGAAGTCATACTACTAGGTAGACAGAGAGTGACAGGCTGTGCACAATTCATCTACCATTGGAATGACAGCCAATGCAGGTAACTGGAGTAAGTAATGCGAGCAGTTCAGCTTCATACATACAGATAGAATTTCTGAGCTTTAAGGTTGTATGCAAGGCATGTGGCAAAGAGGATACTGGAAATGCCAAAATAAGCAGTTTGACCTCAAGAGGAGCCACAACCATAAGACACACAGGTATAGCCTTCCAGGCAGCTGGATCAAACAGTGGTCAACACAAGATCCACTAAATGTCTTGCCAAGTACACGGTCAGATGAGGAGGATGACCAGATCATCGACATTCAAAGTGAGCAGGCATTCAGCATAGTGAACATCAAAGGATATATTGGCACAGTGCCAGCATCCAGATTATATGCCCACAGATGCTGGATCTGCCTAACCTATATGGAAAACCGGATAAAGGTGCAGGTTCAGACATCCCTCCACTTTGTATACTGAAGTGTATGTACTCACAGAAGCGGCAAGTGATAGTTCAACCAACTACTGCCAAAATCACGGCATACAACGGTTCGGAGATTCCATCCCTGCATTCATTACACTCTAAATGTCGTTACAAAAACTCAACATGATCACCGCAGATATTTTAATGTCATGGACACTACAGGCCCAATGATTGCAGACCTAGTGGTGTGCAAAGACCTGTTCTTGGTCACCATCCATGTTTTCGTCAAGACAATGACAAGGAGTGCAAATCACAAGGAGAACCATTGGAAACTCTATACTTATAGTGAGAGTAGGTCACCTAACTCTGCAACAATGATCACCAGCCAATAATTTGAACGATTTGAACCAAATAGGTGCACCCGTTCCAAACATGCATGCTTACCGCACTGTGGAACCAATGTAGAATTGCATTTTGGTGGACAAGTGCTGACAACCCTCCCCAGTCATCACTTGTCGGAACACCCAGGAGTGTGTGATGCACTAACTGAAAAACAAGGGAAGACAAAAGTTTTTTTTAAAGAGTCCCAATGTTGTTTTCCAATTAAGGGGCAATTTAATGTAGCCAATCCACCTACCCTGCACATCTTTGGGTTGTGAGGATGAGACCCACGCAGACTCGGGGAGAATGCGCAAACTCCACACGGACAGTGACCCGGGGCGGGGATCGAATCCAGGTCCTCAGTGCCGTGAGGCAGCAATGCTAACCACTGTGCCACCGTGCCTAGCCTCTGGAAGACAAAAGATGCTGATGACTGGCACACGGGTAACAAATTACTCAACCTGAACGTCAAACAGAAAATTGGAGTACAACACTCGACTGTGTTACAGAAACTGTCACTGACCAGAACCAAGGATTGTGTCAAGTATGAGCACCAAATGGCATGGCATTGCAACCAAACAGATTCCAAAACAGAACAGTAAACTCAACTAGAAACACCAAGCAGTCCTATTGTGAACAGAACACGGACAAAAGCACTCGAACCAGCATTCTGAAAACATGCATCAGAATCCATCAAAGACCACCTCTGCTATGTCTGGACAGATGAGCAAGTTGCTGATGTGTTTCAGAGATTTGTAAATGTATTGCTCTCTGCTAAAGTACATTCAGACACAATGTTATTTTGTTTTGCTTTTGTGTAAATAGTTTGATTTTTATAAGGATAAACCTTTAGTTTAGAAAAGGGAGAATGTTTGATATGGTGAGAAAAGCATTTAAGGGAGCATATCTTAAATTATTGCCAATTATTGCTACATCAAGAGGATGTGATGTATTAGTCACATGACTAGTGTCAGTCTTTAAGTGGCAGTTAGGTCAGACATGTGGATAGTGGTCTCCAGTTAACGTTATCTGTATATAATCTTGGCCAGAATTCTCCAGTCGCTGCGATTCACTTTACCTGTCAGCAAGGCTCCCCACCTGGTTTCCCGGCAATGTGTGGGGTGGTTACAGTTGGAAATCCCATTGACAAGCAGCGGGAAGATAAAATCCCGCTGCCAGCAAACGTCACTTTGCCACGGAACACGCGGAGAATCCAGCCCCTTTTCTTCAAATAAAGAAACCGCATTATTGTTTCACCAGCCCTGGTGTAGGACTGGTATTGGTTCACGGTGAAGGACAGCAGAACATAGTAAAACCTTGATCATCATTGCTAGTTAGGGGCTGGGAGTCACTCTGCCAGGCTTCGCAGCAGCAGAACAAAAGCCCTGAAATGTTAACCTCATTGAGACATAGATTTGTCAGGATGCTGCCAGGAATGGGAAACTATCGCTACTTGACATGCTACCAGAACAAAGAAGGGTAAAAAGAGATTTAATTGAAGATTTTTCAAAATGATGATGGCTTTGATTGAGTGAATAGGGAAAGACTGATTAGATAGCCAGTAACAAGGAGTCATAAATTTATATTTGTCACGGAGAACATTTGAAGAGAGATTATGAATGTCTTTATAGTAAAGGTTATTGGAACATAGAAACCTTGCCAAGGTCGCAGTCTTGACAGACTTTTGCATTATGAAAGAAAAAATTAGATAAATATTTGTAGCAGAGAAAAATGTAAAGGCAGTTTGATTATATTTTGATTGCTTTAGCCGTGGGCAGATTGTACCCTGGTGTGCTGCCAGTCTAATATTACCAGTACATATCCAGCCACCACAGCTAGATCCATCATTCCTGAGCTGTCCTGAACAATTAAATATACTTTTACTTAGAATGCGGCTGTAGAAGCCATCGTTTTTCATTTTTATTTTATCTGCTAACATCTTTATATTCCCTTTTAGCTAGTCGGAAGTGTAACTCCCAGCAGGAAGGTGACCTGGCGAGTTGTGCCCAGTCCAAGAGCAGCAGCTGGGGACACGATTGCTGAATGATTTCCTGACCAAAAACAGTCTGGGAATTCCCTATCCCTCAGCCCAGCCAAACAGTCTCCACTTCCACAGGAATTCAGAATGGAGATTGGGAGTTGATGGAGCTGGACCCTGGCCTAATTCCTAGGGTGCTGTTGCGCTTCCAGCAAACGTACCGGGGTGTGCACTGGAAATTTAGTGCCATTATCTTCATCCCAGTCTGTTCCAGGCTGTTTAATCACCCAATATTATTGCCTCTTTATTTACAAATCGCTCCCTCTATCTCATCGCCACTCTCTAATAGCCTGTAATATGCTCTGATAATCTTACCTCTGCACTGCTTACTCCTTAATCCTATCCATATGTAATCAGAGATTCTGGGCTCTTCATGGTTGAACAGAGGGCCACTTTTTAATATTTCCCATTTCCCAGACTAGCCAACTCAAGGAGGATAAATCATATCTTATCTACTTTCAATTCACATCATCCATCAATAATGTTCACATGGAGAATTAACAGCAAAATGACAATGCAGGGCACCACGTCCATAGATCTTCTCTTAAAATGCCATAAGTATTCAAGTTGCTTTCTGGGACGTTCAACCATTTTGCCAGGGAAGGATTTGGTTATAATTTATACTGAAGTGTGGCACTAAAGTCAACATAATTTCACAGCTCCAGAACAGCAACAAACAGAAAAGTGGAGCCCTCATTTTCCTGCTCTCCGAAGCCACAGAAGAAACACGTTATAAAGTAAATTTTTAAGGTTTTCTGAGGAAGGTCTGAGATCGTCCACCTTAAGAGGGAAGCCAAAAGGTGTTCAAATCAGATCCGGCCTGATTCAGTAACAGAGGAGGCCAACAGACAAATGATCAGAGCATTCTGGTGTGCTTTGTCCTCTCTTTATTGCCAAAGAGGGACACATTTGAAATAGGATTAGATTTCCTATGAGTTTTACTCTTGTATCCGCATAGTAACTGAAATATAAACCGTAAGGAAGGATCATGATATCCACTTCAAGTAACAAGGATATTGTTCGCACATCTAGATATTGGGTAATGAAAGTAAACTTTGCATGCTTCTCTGCATCTGGCAGAGTTCAGTGACATTAGTGTAGGACAGGCGCACAATTATCAATCGTTTGTTTTTCCTTCACTTTCCAGAGAACTCATAGATTTCATAGAATTTCATAGAATTTACAGTGCAGAAGGAGGCCATTTGGCCCATCGAGTCTGCACCGGCCCCTGGAAAGAGCACCCACTTAAGTCCACACGTCTACCCCACCCCCGTAACCCAGTAATCGCACCTAGCCTAAGGGCAATTTATCATGGTCAATCCACCTAACTTGCACATCTTTGGACTGTGCAGGAAACCGGAGCACCCGGAGGAAACCCACGCAGACACGGGGAGAGCGTGCAGACTCCGCACAGACAGTGACCCAAGCCGGGAATCGAACCTGGGAACCTTGGAGCTATGAAGCAACTGTGCTAACCACTGTGCTACCTCACCGCGCTAAAGGAGTTCCATTTGCTGTATGAATGTGCAGCCATTTTTAGCTACTTTATTTACAATTCACAAAATGGATTTTTTTTTCCGTTCGTGATTAAACTCACATGGAGCTCCCACAAGTCCGGTGTTGCTGAGGCCTGTGTATGGGAAGTTTGAATTTTGTCTTTCATGCTGCATTTCCTTCACCCATGACTCCCTATTAAACAATGGTCCATGTAAGACATGAATATTACTCTGGAAGTGGCGCCTGGGGAACCGACAGTTAGTTGGAGGGAGAAACCTAGCTTCTTGCTTGTTGCTGGTGATCTGGTTGACTGTGATGTTAAACTGCAGCTGGCAGATCGAGTCACCCTTTGAAAATCTGCCAAGTGCAATAGTAAATATACAGATCGGGCTTTGACAATGTCAACAAGGCTAGAACTGCTATTTTTACATCAGGCCGAATGTGGGAGTGCGCTTCCACACTGATTACACCTTCACAACTGTCCTTGAAAATGTTGCTGTAACTATTCAATAGCTAATTAAGCCTCTTGGTCACCTTAACTTGAAGAATGTGCTTCCGGTTTTACTTCAGCTTTTTAAGCCAATCCTTACCCATTAATGTTGGTTTGTTGGCATATCACACTACAAAACTGAGTATCTTGTGGGTCTTGCTCTCATAATGGTCATTGCACTCCATTTATCCAGATGTTTCAAACACCTCATGAGAGCAGGTTCTCAATTGAATTCTGTTTTCAGTGAGAGGTACTTCCCTCAATTTGCTCATGAATATGCATTTATTCATAACGGAATCATCTACAGCCTGTCGGTAGGTATGTTGACGCATTGTTGATTTACCAGTACTTTTGTACAATAGTGATTGCTGATAGCATAAACACTATATGGACCTAACTCCTCTTTGTTTACACACTCTGGATTAACTTCAAGATTGTGAACTTCACCAATGTGACATTGTTGTTTTCCATTACCACCCAAATGAGTTTTCTTTCCTGCTTTGGACTTTGCTCAGACAGCAGTTGCAATTTGAGCTTTGTTTCAGCCTATAAAGCATTTGGCATTTCTGTATTGACATGCCTGCCTCATGTGGTTACCATGGTGCTCACTGGGCTCATTGACTCCATGTTGGGGGTCACCATCCTGCCACTCCTCAGGTGGTCAGCCTGCGTCTTGACAGTCTTCTCGTTAACATCGACCACATAAGACACCAGTCCTGACTGGGCACAACCCATCCTTTTAACTAAGACAAGCCTGCTGTAATATTACAAACCAAAACTGGGCCTCCCACCCGGAATGACCTGTCACCTCTCTGTCCTGACCGTTGACTCTTCTGGGAGGCCTGATGTGCCTCCACCCTCCCCATCAAATTTGGACACAGAAGATCCAATCGGTTTCTCAACCGGCGGCCCATGAGCAGCCCGCGGTTGATTGAGGGGTTGAGTTGTACAACAACAAAAAATGAATCAACCTCTGGCGAAGTGGTTTATCTGCTTGCTTTTTCATGATGTACTTGAAAGCTTGAACGGTCCGCTCAGCCAGACCATTCAACACTGGGTGATAGGAGGCTATCCTTGTGTGTCGCATGCCATTTGCGCTAACAAAACACTGGAAATCAGTGCCGGTGAATGGGGTGCCATTGTCCAAAACACTGGAAATCAGCGCCGGTGAATGGGGTGCCATTGTCCAAAACACTGGAAATCAGTGCCGGTGAAGTGGGTGCATTGTCCAAAACACTGGAAATCAGCGCCGGTGAAGTGGGTGCATTGTCCAAAACACTGGAAATCAGGGCCGGTGAATGGGGTGCCATTGTCCAAAACAC
Organism: Scyliorhinus canicula; assembly: GCF_902713615.1. Lineage (NCBI taxonomy): Eukaryota > Metazoa > Chordata > Chondrichthyes > Carcharhiniformes > Scyliorhinidae > Scyliorhinus > Scyliorhinus canicula. Next base: position 234,925,632 of record NC_052148.1, on the reverse strand, counting down.
TGGAAATCAGCGCCGGTGAATGGGGTGCCATTGTCCAAAACACTGGAAATCAGCGCCGGTGAATGGGGTGCCATTGTCCAAAACACTGGAAATCAGTGCCGGTGAATGGGGTGCCACTGTCCAAAACACTGGAAATCAGTGCCGGTGAATGGGGTGCCACTGTCCAAAACACTGTAAATCAGTGCCGGTGAAGTGGGTGCATTGTCCAAAACACTGGAAATCAGTGCCGGTGAATGGGGTGCATTGTCCAAAACACTGGAAATCAGCGCCGGTGAATGGGGTGCCATTGTCCAAAACACTGGAAATCAGTGCCGGTGAATGGGGTGCCACTGTCCAAAACACTGTAAATCAGTGCCGGTGAAGTGGGTGCATTGTCCAAAACACTGGAAATCAGTGCCGGTGAATGGGGTGCCATTGTCCAAAACACTGGAAATCAGCGCCGGTGAATGGGGTGCCATTGTCCAAAACACTGGAAATCAGCGCCGGTGAATGGGGTGCCATTGTCCAAAACACTGGAAATCAGCACCGGTGAAGTGGGTGCCACTGTCCAAAACACTGGAAATCAGCGCCGGTGAATGGGGTGCCATTGTCCAAAACACTGGAAATCAGCGCCGGTGAATGGGGTGCCATTGTCCAAAACACTGGAAATCAGTGCCGGTGAAGTGGGTGCATTGTCCAAAACACTGGAAATCAGCGCCGGTGAATGGGGTGCCATTGTCCAAAACACTGGCAATCAGTGCCAGTGAATGGGGTGCCATTGTTCAAAACACTGGAAATCAGCACCGGTGAATGGGGTGCATTGTCCAAAACACTGGAAATCAGCGCCGGTGAAGTGGGTGCCATTGTCCAAAACACTGGAAATCAGTGCCGGTGAATGGGGTGCATTGTCCAAAACACTGAAAATCAGCGCCGGTGAAGTGGGTGCATTGTCCAAAACACTGGAAATCAGCGCCGGTGAAGTGGGAGCCATTGTTCAAAACAATTGCCTTTGGAAGCCCAAAAATGGCAAACAGCTGGTGCAAGGCATTGACCATGGCCACAGAGGTAGTGGTCCCCTTCTCCTGGACTAATATCCACCTTGAGTGGGCATCTCCCAGCACCAAAAACATCTTGCCCCAAAACAGGTCTGCGTAATCCACGTGGACCCTGGTCCATAGATAACCTGGCCATTCTCAGGGGTGAATGGTGGCAGAAGGGGGCAAAGGTTGCTGCATTTGGCAAGGGTGGCACTGTTGTACTAGTTCTTCAAAGGCTTTGTCTATGCCTGGTCACCAGAGACAACTGCATGCCAACATCTTCATCTTTGTTTGCTCTGGTGGGTGCTGTGTAACTCTTGAAGGAAAGGGTCTCCTAGCCTGAGGTGGGACAACCACCGATGATCCCCAACTGCTTTGGACAATGGCATCCCCTTCACCGGTGCTGATTTCCAATGTTTTGTGAGCGCAAATGGCATACGACACACGAGGATAACCTCCTATCACCCAACGTCGAATGGACTGGCTGAGTGGGCCATTCAAACTTTCAAGTACATCATTAAAAAGCAATCATATAAGCCATCTTCACTTGTCAACTCGTCTTGAGGGGTGAAGAAGGGCCTCAGTAGTTCAGACTTCTCGTAATGCCAGCCAGACTGTATTGTTCCTTTGAGCTTTGAAATAATAGGGTCGCTGAGTCCAGATGCGAATGTGCCCGCGGACACTGGCAGGGTATCTAGGAAGTTAAGTGTAAGAATGATCTCCTAGGGATGCTCTTGGGTCGGGGCAGTCAACTTGATGCATGTACATTAGCAATTTACATCCTCTGCCAGTGCTGAAAAGCAAAGTTGAAAGTCTCCAACAACAGGGCCCATCTGCATCCTCACTGAGGCTATGGGTGGCATGGACTTACCTTCCCTTAACAGTTGACGAAGCAAAGAATTATCATCAGTCGCTACGTCGAACCATCGACCTTACACTTGCTGGTGGAATTTCTTCACACCGAATACAACCGCTAAGCCTGCCTTCTCAATCTAAACATAGTTTTGTTCTGCTTCAGAAAGGCGATAGGAAGTTTGGAACCACCTCCCATGTTGCGGGATAAAACAGCCTCTAATACCGTAAGGGCACGTGTCACATGTCAGCATGATTGGTTTTCCTGGACTAAAATGCATCAAGAGGTTTCAAGATTGCAACGCTTGCTTGACGACTTGGAAGAGTTCTTTTTGAGGCTCCTTCCATTGTCACCACTGATTCTTCCTTAATAGTTGATGTCATGGTGCCAATGTTGTGGCTTAATTTACAATAAACTTTCCACAGTAATTGACCATACCAAGAAAGGATTTAATCTCACTGACATAATTGTTTTGAAAGATGCATCTTTTGCATTGTTGGGAGCTCCCGGGGCAATCTCCATTAGCAAAAGCGCTTTCTTGCACTCAATAATTGCCATGTCCTGAATCTGGCACTCTTCACCTTCAAGTTCTAACTCTAAAATACATGCCCATTCTTTCAATGTACAAATTGAATGGTTCTTGACCTCTCGCATTGTTCCTAGCCTTCCAATGTATCCCATGGTCAGAGACATATTGTCCTATTTAGAATGCAACAGCATCAGTATCTGCCCTGTATGTGTCTGTAACACTAATTCAGAGGCTCAGCCTGGTCAGAACAAACTCACCCACAGGCAATCTTGTTAGTAGTTGAACAGGATGGACACCAGGACCCGACTCAATAAACCACAAGATGTCAGGAACAGCGAAGTTACAATCTAAGTGAAATCTTCGCCACCGAAGCAGGCAGGTCACTGGGGACCAGCTGATTCTGTTCATCACAATCCTTCACTGCTGCTTGCTGCCAATATATTTGTACTTTGAATGTTAAAACTCCCCACAGTCACCCAAGGCCAGAATTGAATCCGAGTCCCTGTGCTAACCACTCTGCCACCATGCAGTTATAAATTCTGGACATTCCTAGATATTTCTGTCCCAAGAACTTTACAGACACACTCGCTGCAATTTAAAAAAATTAAGCTTGCCCACAGCTAAGTGCCCATCATTGTGGAGGGGGAGCCCATAAGGTCAGTTTGAAACTAGTTTAGCCAAAACTGCGTGACGAGAATTGAACATACTGGGCTGGATTCTCCGAGACATTGCAGCGAAATTGCGAAACATGATCAGCCAGAGAATCGGCTCCGACGCCGAAATCGACGGAATCGCGGCCCCAGGCGCGTGGGCCGGAGAATCGCCTCAAGTGCCCCGATGACCGAATCTCGCAGCCCGGATAGGCTGATTTCCCAACAGTGTGCTTCTAACCACCTGTAAAAATTTGTGAAGCCGGCGTGCTAGCTGAGGCGGCTGCGGGAGGAGGTAGGGGTTGGCGTGGGGTGGACTGCGGGCTCCCGGAACGACACTGGCTGTGCTTTCTGAGGGGGGGAGGAGGGTGGGGGTGGGCCTGCCAGGGTTGAGTGAGGGGAGGGGAAGGGGGAGGCACAGGCCGAGCATTCGGGGAGCCCCAATGTGACAGGGTGGTGCCCACTCAAGGAGCGCCATTACGGCGGCCACCTTTTGGCCACCCACCCGGGCGCTGGGTGAACATAGGGTTAACGGCCATATGGGTCCCCCTTCCCGGCCACCCCACTCAAACGGCGACACCCACCGGGGAGGAACTCCCAGGGCCACATCAACGGCAGCCCCCAGTGAGTGCAATGTCATCAAACAGTGGACCTGGCAGCAGGAACGGGCAGGTGTGGGGGGCATACGTGTCGGGGACGCTCGGTGCCAACCGGGGCGACAATGTAGCCCATGGCAGGTGATTGTGCACAGGTCCATGTGCCATGGTAAAATTTTCTCCCCTCACACCCTGCAGATCATGTTTGGTAACCACCCAGCGATGTTGGCCGCCGTGGCGGGGGCCGCTGCCCTGCATGCAGCCCTGTGGCAGCGTTACCTCATGTGGCTCAGAGATGAGGCTGAGGCTGCAGCAGAGGAGGGGGCCATAGAGGGGCAGGTGCCAGCCGCTCAGGCTGGAAGGCCGAGGAGAAGGAGGAACAAGATGAGGAGGAGGAAGAGGTGGTGATGCCAAGGAGGTGCCTCATGAGGCCCTGCATGTACTGGTGCTGCATGTCCTTTGAGGAACTCCCGGACTGGGCATGCAGGAGGACACTGCGGATGAGCCGGGAGACTGTCGGACACATGTGCCACATGATGACATACCTGGCACCATGTGGGAGTGGGGGAGGACACCCACTACTGGTGTCTGTCAAGATGACGGTCGTCCTGAACGTCAATGCGACCGGGTCAGTCACCGAGTGGGGACCTGTCGGGCATCTCCCAAGCATCGGCGAACAGGTGCATCTGGACCATGCCCACCAGGATGCCTGGGCAGCGGGCTTCACTGCCGTGCCAAGATATCCATGGTACAGGGGGCAATTGATGGGGTGCATGTCGCCCTGCAGCCACCTGCAGATAACAGGCCGCTGTTCACCAACCATAAGGGCTATCACTCCATGAACTTTCAGGTGGTCTGTGCCCATCAGATGAAGACCTTGCACGTCTGCATCCAAGTACCAAGACAGTGAGCATGACCCGTTTGTATTGGCCCAACGTGTGATACCTGGCATGTTCGAGGACGCCACCCCCTGCTGTGGAGCTGGTTGCTGGGCGACATGGGTTACACGTTGAGGTCGTGGCTGATGTCACCAATATGAGGCCACATAGCCATGCGGAGACCCGCTACAATGATGCCCATTGTGCGACCAGGGGTGTGTTGGAGAGGTGCTTTGGGGTGCTGAAGATGTGTTCCAGGTGCCTGGACCGTTCTGGGGGGGGGGCCCTCCAGTGTGAGTCAAGCAGGGTCGGCCACATCGTGGTGGTCTGCTGTGTCCTCCACAATATAGCCCAGCAGAGGGGCGATGTGCTGGAGGAGCAAGGGCAGGCCTCTCCAGACGAGGAGGATGAGGGGGAGGGCGACAATTGGCGGGACATAGGGGCCGTCCATGCACTGGGGGCCGTACTATGCCATTGGCAGGGCCAGCGAGCACGGGACACATTAGATGCCAGACGTTTCACCAACTATATGGGCAGGTGTTTGCTCGGCAGGGACACGGACACCACAATACCATACCCCTCACCACCGACCACCCTCACCTCCCACACCACCGACCACCCTCACCTCCCACACCACCGACCACCCTCACCTCCCACACCACCGACCACCCTCACCTCCCACACCACCGACCACCCTCACCTCCCACACCACCAAACCACCCGCTTAGACACCCCTCCATTATATGCACAACGATCTGGGGGCACTGGGTTGGCAGTGACAGCAGGTCTGGGCCATGGGATGAGGATGATGACAGCCTGCTCTGCGGTGAGCTCCATGCTCCACATCGTTAGACAATGTCTGACTGTGCGGGATGGCCGGTCCATCACATGGCCCTGTCGAATAGCTGGGACGGGGTGATGGGGACGGTCGGGCGGGAGGAGGGGGGGGGGTTGCACAGTTCATCCACTGGGCCTCACTCATCCAGCACCCCTCACCCACAGTGGCCATCACTGTATGCCCCACCCCCATCAGACAGAGCACGGATGCAGGTTTGACCAGTGTTAACATGTTTTTAATGTTAAGAGATATATACAGTTTGTGCCCTAGCCCTTATAACTAAACTGTGCCCTGCACCCGTGCCAACTTAGCTGCTGCCACCTCCCTCTGGGATTGCGCCATCTCCCTCTGGGACTATGCAATGCCAGCCAGCATCTGGGCAATGGTGCCGATGCTCTCAGCCATGGCCTGCTGGGACTTCGCCACGCTGAGGAGCGCCACTGCAGTTTGTAGCTTGCTCTGGCACGTGGCGAACTGTGAGTTGGCAGCCCTTTCCAGGGCTACGGCCCCCGCCTGCACAGAATGCATCAGGCCATGAAAAACCTGACCCATGTCCGACACCGTCAGCCCCATTGCCTCCAGTTTACAAATATGAGTGGCACGAAGAGAGTGGATAGTCAGAAGCTTTTTCCCATGGTGGAAAAGTCAATTACTTGGGGTCAGAAGTTTAAGGTGCGAGGAGCAAAGTTTAGAGGAGATGTGTGAGGGAAGTTTTTTTTACACAGAGAGTGGTGAGTGTCTGGAACTCACGGCCAGAGGAGGTCGCGGAAACAAGTACGATAGCGTCCTTTAAGAGGCATCTTGACAATTACATGAATAGGATGGGGGAATCAAGGGCTACTGACCCTGGAGGTGCAGAAGATTTTAGTTTAGACAGGCATCATGATTGGCGCAGGCTTGATGGGCCGAAGGGCCTGTTATTGTGCTGTACTGTACTATTCTTTGTTCTTATTTTTTCCCGCTAATATTCCAAGGCTACTATTCCTCCAGTAATCCCTGAAAGGTCATTGTTTCCATGTGGCTCCCATCTGTGATTACTGATAAATTCACCAGTTCTCAATCACAAAAATACATTTCCTGAAAAATGTTACATTACCAGCGAGACCAATAACATTTATAAAAGAACGGAATCCCCATGATGCCAACAAAAAGAATACCAATGGTCAAGACTTGATTAACTTTACTGTAACAAACCAACTAAAATCAAGATAGGTCAAACATTAATTAACAGGAAAGGGATATTTTTTTTAAAAGATAGATTTTACTTTAAATAGTCAATGCAATAAAGATAATTGCAAGCTCTTAAGCATAGGACATTCGGCCCATCGAGTCTGCTCCCCCATTATATGAGATCATGACTGATATATGATAATCCTTTTTTTTAAATAATTTTTATTGAAATTTTTTACAGAAAATATAACAACAAACAATAGCAAGCAACAATAAAACAACATAATAAGTATAACACCCCCAAGACCGTAGCAACGCATATATCACACACCTGCCCCCCACCCCCAAACCCAGTAAACAACAAGATAACTTAAAAATAAATTTAAATTAAATAAACATAGTCAACGCCCCCCGCCCCCCCCTTCTTCCCCCCCTTCCCCCCGGGTTGCTGCTGCTGCTGACCCAGTACCCTATCGCTGAGCCAGAAAGTCGAGGAAAGGTTGCCACCGCCTAAAGAACCCATGTACTGATCCTCTCAGGGCGAATTTGACCTTCTCCAGCTTAATGAAACCCGCCATGTCACTGATCCAGGTCTCCACGCTTGGGGGTCTCGCATCCTTCCACTGTAGCAAGATCCTCTGCCGGGCTACTAGGGACGCAAAGGCCAAAATACCGGACACTCTCGCCTCCTGCACTCCCGGCTCCACCGCAACCCCAAAAATCGGGAGTCCCCAGCCTGGCTTGACCCTGGATCCTACCACTCTCGACACCGTCCTCGCCACCCCCTTCCAGAACTCCTCCAGTGCCGGGCATGCCCAGAACATATGGGCATAGTTCGCTGGACTCTCCGAACACCTGACACACCTGTCTTCGCCCCCAAAGAACCTACTCATCCAAGACCCAGACATGTGGGCCCTATACAGCACCTTGAATTTGATGAGGCTAAGCCGCGCACATGAGGAGGAAGAGTTAACCCTCTCCAGGGCATCAGCCTATGTCCCATCTTTAATCTGTTCCCCCAGTTCCCCCTCCCACTTAGCCTTTAGCTCCTCTACTGACGCCTCCTCCACCTCCTGCATTACCTTGTAGATATCAGATATCTTCCCATCCCCGACCCAGACCCCCGAAAGCACCCTATCACTCACCCCCCTCGCGCGAAGCAAAGGGAATCCCTCCACCTGCCGCCTGGCAAACGCCTTTACCTGCAGGTACCTGAACATGTTCCCCGAGGGGAGCTCAAATTTCTCCTCCAACTCCCCCAGGCTTGCAAACCTCCCATCAATAAACAGGTCCCTCAGCTGTCTGATGCCCGCTCTGTGCCAACCCTGGAACCCCCCATCAATGTTCCCCGAGGCAAACCGATGGTTCCCCCTTAGCGGAGCCTCCATCGAACCCCCCACTTCCCCCCCTATGTCGCCTCCACTGCCCCTAAATCTTGAGGGTAGCCGCCACCACCGGACTCATGGTATACCTCATAGGAGGGAGCGGCAACGGCACCGTTACCAGGGCCCCCAGGCTTGTGCCTCCACAGGACGCCATCTCCAACTGTTTCCATGCTGCCCCCTCCCCTTCCACCACCCACTTGCGCACCATCGACACATTGGCCGCCCAATAATACCCCGAGAGATTGGGTAGCGCCAGCCGCCCACCATCTCTACCCCGCTCCAAGAAGACCCTCTTCACCCTCGGGGTCCCATGCGCCCAAACAAAGCTCATGATACTGCTAGTCACCCTCCTAAAAAAGGCCCTAGGGATAAAGATGGGCAAACACTGAAAAAGGAACAAGAACCTCGGGGGCACCGTCATTTTGACGACTGCACTCTACCCGCCAGCGATAGCGGCACCATGTCCCACCTTTTAAATTCCTCCTCCATCTGCTCCACAAGCCTGGTAAAATTAAGCTTGTGGAGAGTCCCCCAACCCCTGGCCACCTGCACCCCCAGGTACCTAAAACACTTCACTGCCCTCTTAAACGGGAGCCTCCCAATTCCCTCCTCCTGATCACCCAGGTGCACTACAAATACCTCGCTCTTGCCCAGATTCAGCTTATAGCCCGAAAAGCTCCCAAACTCAGCCAACAGCTCCATCACCCCCGGCATTCCCCCCTCTGGGTCTGCCACATACAGCAGCAGGTCGTCCGCATACAGCGATACCTGATGTGCCTCCCCACCCCGCACCAGACCCCTCCACCTCCCCGACTCCCTCAACACCAAAGCCAGAGGTTCAATCACCAGTGCAAAAAGCAAGGGGGACAGAGGGCACCCCTGCCTGGTCCCACAGTAGAGCCTGAAGTGCTCTGATCTCCTTCCATTAGTAACTACACTCGCCATCAGGGCCTCATACAGCAACCTCACCCATTTGATGAACCCCTCCCCAAATCCGAACCGCTCCAGCACCTCCCACAGGTACCCCCACTCAACTCTATCAAACGCCTTCTCTGTATCCAGCGCCACCACTATCTCCGCCTCCCCCTCCACCGCCGGCATCATAATAACATTTAACAATCTCCGCACATTCGTGTTAAGCTGTCTTCCCTTGACAAATCCTGTCTGGTCTTCGTGTATCACCCCTGGCACACAGTCCTCTATCCTGGTGGCCAGGATCTTTGCCAGCAACTTAGCATCCACATTGAGGAGCGAGATTGGCCTGTATGATCCACACTGCAAGGGGTCCTTATCCCGCTTCAGGATCAAAGAAATCAGTGCCCGTGACATCATTTCTTGTTGTCATACTTTTCCATCTCGTACTTACAAAGCTACCCCACTGCCCTTTCCTTCCTGCCTGTCCTTGTGAAAGGTCATATAGCCCTGAATATTTAGTTCCCAATTTTGATTTGTAACCACGTCCTTGTAATGGTTATAAGATTATACCCAGTAATCTCGATTTGTGCCGTTAATTAATTTATTTTGTGCCGAATACTGTGTGTATTTAAGTAAAGAGCCTTTAATTTTGTTTGACCATTTTCCCCTTGACCCTATTTGCTGCTATTTTTTATGTTTGCACACTTCCTGTCAAATCCTGAGCATCATTACCTAAATAGCTGCCTTGCAATGCTGCCATATCCTTTTGCTTTGTAAGCCCACGTATTCTCTCTGCAGAACCATTCCCTCTTTATTAATTTAAAGCCCTCTCTAGTTCTGCGGTTTTCAAGGACACTAGTTGTAGCACAGTTCAGATAAAGGCCATCCCAAAGGGACAGCCCCCACTATCCCCAGTACTGATGCCAATGCCCCACAAACTGAAACCCACTTCTCCCACACCAGTCTTTGAGCCACGTATTCTTCTCTCTAATTTTATATACTCTATGCCAATTTACACATGGTTCAAGTAAAAATGCAGAGATCATAACCTTGTACAGCAAGTTTCTCTCCAACCACTTACCCAATACTCACCAACAGCTTACCTTCTCTCCTGTTGTACAGCAAAAAACAATGCTTCGGGGGTGAAAAAGTTAGAAAAGCAAAGGACTACCTCCCTCCCCTCCTCACCAAACTCTCTTTTCTCACTTGCATTACTTCCTGTACAATTGTCGAAGCATGTGCAATCTCACAGTCTTTACACCCCAGCCTTCACTAAGTAGGATCTTGGCACTTGTGTCATGTTCTCCCGCTGAACGTATTCCATCTGAAGGCCCCCGACATGGTTCACAACAGTCCTGATGGGTGGCATAGTGGCACAGTGGTTAGCACTGCTGCCTCACAGCATCAGGGGCCCAGGTTTGATTCCGACCTTGGGTGTCTGTGTGGAGTTTGCGTGCTCTCCCGTGCCTGCGTGGATTTCCTCCGGGTGCGCCGGTTACCCCCCACAGTCCAAAGATGTGCACGTTAGGTGGATTAATTATGCTAAATTGCCCCTAGGTGGGGTTACGGGGATGGGGTGGGAGACTAGGCCTAGGTAGGGTGCTCATTCAGCGGGTCAGTGCAGAAGCGATGGGCCGAATGGCCTCCTTCTGCAAGGATTCTATGATTTTATTCTATGATTCCATGGTATAGCTATTTAGAATTTGTTTTGACTGACCAACCAGCACATCCAGTTCACTTTGGTCCTCTGATACAAACATTTAGTTTGCCCTCACATTGCCTCATCAAGAGCTTCTGGAGCTGGATTTTCTTCTTACAGCCAAACAGAAGCTAATCTGTTCAGGAGTTCTCAGTTTGCTCCCCTCACACAAACTCTGTGTTCAAGACAGGCTGGAACCCAACACCACTGCAATTAGCTTCCTGTTCACTTCAACTTTCATCCCCGTAGCAACCTCAGGTCACATAGACATTTTGTGCAACCTGATGATGTCATATCCATTGCCCACCTCTTGGAATATCCCCGGCTTCACTTTTGGACGCAAGGAGGAGATTGCACAAAAGGAAAATACAGGCTTTTCACAAAGCACGTGGGGCATGACAAAGAGGTTGCTGAATCGCAATCAGGAGTAATAACCTTTGTTTATTTTGTCTGACTGTCTCAGAAGCCAATTGTAGCATGTTGAACATCTTTGAACACAGTGAAAACCTATAGGATGGCTCAATGGATCAGTTGCTCACCACCTGAACCCACTTTGACATAACTGGAGTCCATAAGCCTGGGTTTATGTACAATTGTAAATATTCCCTTCTGGCTTCTGCAGAATGTGACAAATGCTGCAGCTTTACTCGGATTCCCCTGTAAGTTACTTATTGCGCGAATCCCTCATTCAGACTCCCCAGTTTCCGCAAAAGAACTAGACCTGGAGGTTTTGACATTTCTCTGAAACCTGATCATTGGCTGCTCTATAAATAAAGCCGCCAGCAAATTTCTTTTCCTTAAATTATCTTCAGTGCCAGTGCTTTCTGGGGTTTTACAAAACTGACATTGTTTTTATTAAAAGAGAAAAAAATACCAGGCGAAGTACTCCATCTGCACAGAATCTTCGCAAAATTTCATCTCAATTCAAATTCCAAAATAACACACCAGCAATGTGGTTAAAATCAAAACCACGAGATGCAATGCCCCCCCCCCCCCCCCCCCCCCCCCCGTCCCCTGCCATTCTCAGGAGTTGTCAAGGATACAATCAGCACTTGAATCTGCCGTTGAACTTACGTTACAGAGCACAAAACCAAAGGAAGCAGGGGCAGCTGAGTGCGGCCTTCCAATGCTGGGACTGATTTATTAATACATTAAAATAAATTATGGAGATAAATTCAATGATCCTGCTTTCCTAGTGCCCAAGAGGAACATGAGTCAATAGGGGCTGCAGTCTAACCCCCGCTCCCAGTACCTTTTGGCATGAGCTGAATACTGGGAACATGAGATCATTGAATTTATCTGATCATCGCAACAATTATTAACTAAACATTGAATCAAAACTAATTGGAACAAAGATGAAAGAAGGCAATGGGCTCATATACCATCTAATTAATTTTTGACATCCATATTGGATTTCATTTTTTTTGTGTTGATGTTTATTTTCTTTCTCTCTGACTTTCATCCAATTATCTCGGCCCTCCTGAAAGCAGCAACTCCCACCGGAATCTGGCACCATTGCTCAAACAGCCCTCAAATACCATTCCCCGAGTGGCCATTGTTCACATGTAGGTCCGCACACAGACAGCCACTTATTTGACAAAGCAGGCATTACGATTGACCCCGACCATGCCCTCATCCTATGTGTGCACACCAGATTGTGATCCTTCCTCCTTAGGGTTAATGTCTTTTCCCCAGTGTCACTGGACACTGAGATCAATTGTAACACATTGGCTCGTACTGTGGCTGAGATTTATTTATTTCCTCTCAGGGGGGTATGGGCAATAATTATTATTATCATTGTCTACCCTTAGTTACCCCCCCCACTGAGTTTGGCACACTGTGGAATATTTCAAAACTGAACTCGACCAGCGTCTCTGCTTCCCTCACCAATCTAATAACTATGTAAACATCCAAGGAGCAACATTCAGATAGGTAACGCCTCCATAGTTTGGGTGACCTATTTGTGGTCAAATTGACCCCCGCGCAGGGTTCCACTGACTGCACGCACATTTGTTTTTTGGGCATCAAAGTATGCACATTTCTGGGACCATTTGCGCCAGAAACCATGTTAGAACATGGAAAAATAGAAAATAGGAGCAGGAGGAGCCCATTTGGCACTTCAAGCCTGCTCCGTCATTTATTATTATCATGGCTGATCATCCAACTCAATAATCTAACCACGCTTTCCCCCCAATATCCTTTGATCCCCTTCGCCCTAAGTGCTATATCTAAATGCTTCTTGGAAACATGCAACGTTTTGGCCTCAACTACTTCCTTTGGTAACGAATTCCACAGGCCGACCACTCTCTGGGTGAAGAAATTTCTCCTCATCTCTGTCCTAAACGGTCTACCCCATATCCTCAAACTGTGACCCCTAGTTCTGGATTCACCCATCATCGGGGACATCCTTCCTGCATCTACCCTGTCTTGTCCTTGTTAGAATTTTATAGGTTTCTATAAGATTCCCCCCTGATTCTTCTGAACTCCAACGGGTACAATCCTGATTCAACCCCCCTTGTATGTCAGTTCCGCCATCCCAGGAATCAGTCATATTGGCAAGCATGCGAGTACAAGTGCTGTTCGCAGCCGGCAGAAGTTTGCCAAGCAGTCAGATCATGATGACAATCAGTCTGCAACTCTGATTTGACACTACTGGTGCCATCTTGGAACTCATTACTCCAGCTAAACACCTTCTTTTAATCTCACCCAGCTGGCCAAGCATTCAGCGACAAGAAGAAACTCGCAGCAGTGCTATTTGAAGGGAATGATCAACTACTTACAGGTTAATTGTTGATTAACTTCTCCCAATTGTTCCTTCAATTAAGAACATAAGAACTAGGAGCAGGAGTAGGCCATCTGGCCCCTCGAGCCTGCTCTGCCATTCAATGAGACCCTGGCTGATCTTTTGTGGACTCAGCTCCACTTTCCGGCCCGAACACCATAATCCTTAATCCCTTTATTCTACAAAAAACTATCTATCTCTATCTTAAAAACATTTAATGAAGGAGGCTCAACTGCTTCACTGGGCAAGGAATTCCATAGATTCACAACCCTTTGGGTGAAGAAGTTCCTCTTAAACTCAGTCCTAAATCTATTTCCCCTTATTTTGAGGCTATGCCCCCTAGTTCGGCTTTCACCCGTCAGTGGAAACAATCTGCCCGCATCTATCCTATCTATTCCCTTCATCATTTTATATGTTTCTATAAGATACCCCCTCATCCTTCTAAATTCCAACAAGTACAGTGCCAGTCTACTCAACCTCTCGTCGTAATCCAACCTCTTCAGATCTGGGATTAACCTCGTGAATCTCCTCTGCACACCCTCCAGTGCCAGTACGTCCTTTCTCAAGTAAGGAGACCAAAACTGAACACAATACTCCAGGTGTGGCCTCACTAACACCTTATACAATTGCAGCATAACCTCCCTAGTCTTAATCTCCATCCCTCTAGCAATGAAGGACAAAATTCAATTTGCCTTCTTAATCATCTGTTGCACCTGTAAACCACCTTTTTGCAACTCATGCACTAGCACACCCAGGTCTCTCTGTACAGCAGCATGTTTTAATATTTTATCATTTCCTACCAAAATGCATAACCTCACATTTGTCAACATTGTATTCCATCTGCCAGACCCTAGCTCATTCATTTAACCTATCCAAATCCCTCTGCAGATATCCGGTATCCGCTACACTTTTTGCTTTACCGCTCATCTTTGTGTAGTCTGCAAACTTGGACACATTGCACTTGGTCCCCAACTCCAAATCATCTATGTAAATTGTGAACAATTGTGGGCCCAAAACTGATCCCTGAGGGACACCACGAGCTACTGATTGCCAACCAGAGAAACACCCATTAATCCTCACTCTTTGCTTTCTATTAATTAACCAATCCTCTATCCATGCCACTACTTTACCCTTAATGCCATGCATCTTTATCTCATGCAGCAACCTTTTGTGTGGCACTTTGTCAAAGGCTTTCTGGAAATCCAAATAAACCACATCCATTGGCTCCCCATTATCTACCGCACTGGTAATGTCCTCAAAAAATTCCACTAAATTAGTTAGGCACGACCTGCCCTTTATGAACCCATGTTGCGTCTGCCCAATGGGATATTGCCCAATTCTACAAGTGTCTGTTGCTTCCTATTGTTGTTTAGAGTCTCAAAGCTGGTGGTGCGACAGGTGCTGAGAGATGTTTTACTAATCTCGAGGCTTCTGTCCCAGACGCTTGTTCCCAGACATGTGTGCATGAGCCGGCATTCCGCTTGGAGTTCAGCATCACTGGAATGCAAAAGGAGGCCTTTCAGAGCAGGAAACATTGTTTGGGGTTTGGGTGGGAGGAGGCTATATCTATCCAGGGCAGGGGAAGGACTGCATTGCCAGTGGCACTGATCTTATGTGTGCCTCGCTTTATCCATGCCAAAGCTGGAGGTTCTTGCAACATCTCACAGTGTGCCCTCCAATGTTGTGTGAGGGGGAATAAATGAGGCTGGACAATCAATCAGAGCTGTCATTCTCTCTTACCAGAGAAAAGCAAGCTCGTGGCTTTGCTAAGCTTGTAGGTACCCCCTAGCAGGGTTCCACTGGCTGCACATGCATATTGCTTTTTGGGCATCAAAGTATGGGCATACTGCAACCAAAATAGATTTTCTCAATGATCAGTTGATTGTGATCCTAACTCAAGGCAGCATTTAACAGTGACATCAAGAAGCACCAGAGCAACTGAAGTCAATGAGAATCAGGGACAAACTCTCCACTGGCTAGATTCATACCTGGCACAGAGGGAGACGGTTGGGTTGTTTGAAGCCTATCATTTCAGCCCCAGATATTACCGCAAGAGATCCACAGGGCAGTGTCCTATTGGCCAACGATCTTTAGCAGGTTGATCAATGACTTAACCTCCATCATAAAATTAGACGAGGGGATGTTGACTGATAATTGTTACATGTTTAGTCCCATTTGTAACTCCTCAGATAATGAAATAGTTTATGCAGGCATACATCATGACCAGGTCGATATTCAGGCTTGTTTTGATTAGTGGCAAATAACATTCACACCACACAAGTTGACGATCCCCAACAAGAGAGATTCTAACCATCTCCCCTTGACAGCCATTGGCCTTACCATTGCTGAATCTCCCATCATCGACATCCTAGGGATGACCATACACTTAACTGGACCAGCTGCATAAATACTGTCACTGAACGAGTAGGTCGGAAACTGAGAATTCTCATATCCTGACATCCCAAAGCCTTTCTTAGATCTACAAGGCACAAGTCAGGAATCTGATGGAATATCCCTACTTTCCTGGATGACTGAAACTCCAATTACACTTAAGAAGCTCGACACCAGTGAGGACAAAGCAACTGTGTGACTAGCACCACGTTGATCACCTGAAAAGTTCACGCCCTGCAGCATAATGGCAGCAACTCACCAAGTTCCTTTGACAGAAACTTCCAAACCCCAAATGTTACCACCTAGAAAGACAAGTACAGCAGATGATTGGAAACACCACTGTCTGTAAATTCCCTCCAAGACAGACATGTCTTTGAACGATATCACTGTTCATTCACTCACACACATGTACACAGCATGTATGTGCGCAGCCATGCTGCCTGCCATAAGAACTGTGATGATACAGACCGTTGACAGACTGAAACAACGCTTCTGCTGCCTTGACCACTCTGGAGGAACCCTGCAGTGTTTTTAGCCTGCGACTGGCTGCCGGGCCTCACCATCATGAGAGGACCATCAGCTATACCGAAAGCAGGTCAGGAACAAGAGCATGAGGAACAGGAAGAGGGGGAAGTAGAAGAGAGAAGGCTCATGAAACAGATCCTTTCTGATTTATGGTATTGTCATCATAATACAATACCATAAACACAATCCCAATTCTTCATTTACAAACCATGTTGCATCTTACCTCCCCTGTACTGCTGACTATTATAGTGTCCTCTTAACTGCAAAGCAAATATAAAATTCAGCATAGAATAGACATGCAAAACCAAATTTAGAATTCAAAACATTCCATATTGCATACAAAAGTAAATAATTCACATTTGTGGATTTCCTTAGTGTCCGTCATCAGTTTGCATTTCCCTGTCCCTTGTGATTTCCTCCTCTCAGATATCTGAGAAGGAAAGCTGGCAGCAAATTCAGGAACCGCATGAAGAGAGTGATAATGAGGACACGCATACTTCATTTCAGGCTTGCAACTTTTAGTAAATAATGTCAAAGCTGCAACGTTTCAAGGAGATCTTCAGAACATCTTTGAAGTCTTCTCTTTGTCTTTCCCTGGAACGTTGGCCATTTGAGAGTTGGAAAACAGGACCTGGCAGGGGAGCATTTTTAGCCATTGAGACAGTATCCAGTTCATCAAAGTTGATTTTGCAGCAGATTTTCCTGAATGCTTGAGGAGCTGGCTTCAAGAAGGACACTGACACTTTTTCAATAACCCTCCCATTCACACCAGAAGATGCAATGGAGGCAATGTTGGCAGAATTTCTTGAGCATATTTAGGTGTTGCTGATAGACAGTTCATGTCTCACCACACTACAGGGGCATCGTGGCAACAAATGCTCTGTACACTCGGACTTTGGTTGACTTGTGGAGGTCTTTGTTGTCAAACATTCGCTGCTGTAGTTTGTGGAACACTTCAGCCGGCACAGTTAATCTGATTTTGGATCTCCACACCAATGGTGGTCTATTGAGAGAAGTGGCTGCCAAATTATGGGAAGTGCTCAACATATTATAGAATCTCTCCTTCAACATTAATGGGAGGTGGATTATTTGACTGACCAGGTCCAGGTTGCTCTAGGAATTTTGTTTTGGCAAAATTCAAGGACAGGCCAAGTTTCTCAGAACCATAGAACTATTGGATCCCTACAGTGCTGAAGGAGGCCATTTGGCCCATCAAGTCTGCACTGACTCTCTGAAAGAACACCCTATCTAGGCCCACTCCCCTGCCCTATCCCTGTAACCCCACCTAACTTGCACATCCCCGGACACCAAGGGGAATTTTAGCACGGCCAATCCCCCTAACCATCACATCTTTGGGAGGAAACCGAAGCACCCAGAGGAAACCCATGGAGACATAGGGCAAACGTGCAAACTCCACACAGGCAATCATCCAAAGCCGGAATTGAGCCCAGGCCCCTGACGCTGTGAGGCAGCAGTGCTGACCGTGGCACCTCTAATGTATGCAGACTTGAAGAGATTGAGAGCGGTGTGCAAATTTGGTGCAGAGCGGGAAATGACACTGCAGTCACCCGCGAACTGTTGATCAGGCATGTCAGTGGTGGTCAGTTTAGTTTTTGGAGGGGCAGGGGGTGACTGAAGTATTTTCCATCCAGGTATTATTTAATACTGACACCAGAGGGCAGTTGATCTTTAATGAGATGCCCGGCCACTGTCAGGTAGATTGGAAATTGTATGAGGGCTATCACACAGCCTTGCTTTACCCTGGTCAAGATTCTGAAGGGAACTTTTTTCAGATCTCCCACTCAACCCAGTTGCAGTCATATCATCACGAAGCAACTGCAGGATTGTGATGACATTTTCTGGGCGTCTAAACCTTTGGAGCAAAATCCACAGAGCTTCACAACTTACTGAGCCAGGAGGTGAGACATTCGAAAGGAGTGGAAACCATTGTACAGGTGTTAATTTCAGTGTACCACTGATAATCTGCAGTGACATGTCCAGTCAGTGTCCAAGTAATTTGTGCGGCTACTGTCTAAAGCAGCATTCTGCTGAAGAGTACACATGAGTGAGGTTACCAGTATGAAGAGTGCATGTACTGGTTCCCAGCTAGTGCCTGCTACTGTTCATGTACTGTTTACTCTGGTCTTGGTCTTTTCTGTTTGTCTCTGACCTTTTTCAGGTGTTCACAATACTTGAGGCTGCGGTCTCTAAGGTACTTTGGGTTAGGGTTCATTCTTGACCAGTTTGCTGAGAAAAGAGATGCAGTTCACTGCTAGCCAGTCAGTTGCTGAAGGGGAAAGTAGTGACTGTGTTGGTAGTTGGGTTGGACTGAGTCACGAGTAGTATAAACATTGCTCCATCAATTCTGTGCTCTTGGATAAGATGCTGTTGAGATCCTCATGGTTTTTCCTCTGGTAGCAAGGGTCAGATCATCTACATAGGCAAATCTCCGAGTGATGCTGGGAGGCAGATAGATATTGAAGAAGATCGGAGTTAGAACATACCTTGGGGAAAGCCATCATTCAGGGATCTTGTGGAGCTAAATCATATCCCTTTTTGTCTTCCGACCTTCACTCATATCACAAGTTCCAAAGGATGGCCATGAGAATAATTCCTCAGAGGGTCTGAGGAATTGTCTTATTCATGTGACTCCATTCATCCTGAGGGTGCACCATCACAGGACATACAGTCTTGCACCCGGACAGATACTCATACTTCAGTAAGTTCACTTAAAGAGTTAGTTGGGTTTTCAGCTGATGTTTCACAACTCACACGTGAGCATAAACAGACATGGGTGGCTGGAACAGCTGAGAAGTTTGCCATTATTTCAGGTTGCAATGGCAACAAAACCTCTGGGGAGGGGTGGGGGGGGGGGGGGGGGGGGGCGCACACTTACACTGAAAGCTGGAAGCTGCAGCCTGCCTGACTGAGCTCCAGAGGAACTCATGCTGATAGTTCTGCCTGGGCCTTTCAGCGCAAAACCTTGAGCTGACTGCTCAGCACCTAGCCCAATTTTTATGTTTATTTATTTCGGGCTGCTCCTTTGCCCCTGACCCCTCTCCACTCTACACCCTTAGCACCCTAGCTCTGCTCCCCCTACACCTCCTCCCAGCAGCCCTGTCTCGCGCTCTTCCCCCTGCCTCCCAGCCAACCCCACCCTCCGCAGAACCCCTGGCTCCATCCCCTACAAAGGTTGTAAAGGAGGAGCTGTGTGTGCTTGGAGGAGTGGGGGAGCTACAAATGAAAGTACAACATTGAAAATTATTTAAATCAATTTTCCTATTGTTTGTGAGATCAGAGGGAATACAATTTCACCAGCAACGCACCATGCCACTCAGCCTCTCCACTCAGTCACTCCGTTCATTATTGGTTCCTGCTGTGGCCTATAGAAAACGTACAATCATAGCTTTTCACAGGTCCATCAGTGAATGACCTCACTTCACCCCTTACTAGATGCTCGCCAATACTTTTCCCCCCTCACAATCCTCCAACCCACCCATTTGTGGGTGGGGGGGGGGGTTAAAATTCTCTCCAGTGGCTTCACCATGGGGGCAAAGAACAGTGTATCTCTTCTAATTGTCACTTTGAGAACAGAGAACAAATACATTCTCGGCAAACGTGCAATGATGTGAAACAATCTCCCCGCCTGTCTGCTCATCTTTCAGTCAGCTCACTCAGCCTTTCATATTCAGAGAAATCCCGGCCCCAAGGGAGTTCATTCAGAATTGTTCCAAGTCCTTTAACTGCGATCTAACACCAACGAAGATCCTCCCCTGTGTACTTTACAGGCAATATGAGTACAGTTACTTCAATTGAAGGACTTCCCCATCAGCTTTCAATCTTACTACTTGTATTAAGCCCCCCAGCACAATACACAGGAGAGGTTTTTTTTATGGCTGAAGCGTGACAACAGGCCCAGTGCTAGTAAAGTGATCATGTTCTTGATTAGTTTTGCTGGGAACCCACTCATGGGAGCTGTGGCCATATTTCTAACACCACTAGGTCTTATCAGAGGAGAGACAGTGTCTAGACATCGCTGAATAGCACAGAGTCTGCCAAATCACAAGAAATTACAATCAGGTATTTTTTGAAACAAAATAATTTGCCTTTAAAGAACATAAACCATTCCTCTTGCAAAGTGTATCTAATACAGATACAATTAAGGATGTTCAGTTATATAGGGCACTGGTGAGATCACATCTTGAATAATGTGTGCAGTTCTGGTCTTATTTAAGGAAGGATGTGAATGCGTTGAAGGCGGTTCAGAGGAGGTTTACAAGGTTGCTACCTGGAATGAGCATGTTGCCTTATGAGGAAAGGTTGAACAGACTGGGTTTGTTTCCACTAGAGCTTACAAGAATGAGGGGTGACTTGATTGAAGTATATGAGATCCTGAACGGTATTGGCAAGGTGGATGTGGAAAGGATTTTCCTCTTGTGGGTGAGTTCAGAACTAAAGGGCACGGTTTTAAAATTAGGGGTCGCCCTTATCAGACAGAGAGGCGGAGAATCTTTTTCTCTCAGAGGATTGTGCGACTTGGGAACTCTCTGCCTCAGAAGATGCTGGATCATTCAATATTTTTAAGGCGGAGGTAGATAGATTCTGTTGGACAAGGGAATCAAGGTTAACGGGGGTAGATGGGAATGTGGAACACAACACAAACATATCAGCCATGATCTTATTGAATGGTGGAGCAGGTCTGAGGGGCCGAATGGCCCACTTCTGCTCCTATTTCATATACACAAGCTGAAATCAATACGCTGAAGAGAAAGAATTTGCAGGTTTATGAAGAGAAGGCAGCACAGTGGAACTGACTGAGTTGTTCGTACAGAGAGCTGACACAAACACGATAGGCTGACCATTTTCATTCCGCGCCGTAACCATTCTATGATTCTGACATCATGATGATTATGGGCGTGATTCAACAATCAGCATGCTGGGTGAATCCTGGGAGAGCCCCAAATCGGGCTCCGTAGTGGGTGTCAGGCTGATCGCGAATCACTCGACTCCCTAGCTGGGCGAGATCCAGATCAACATAATTAGATTAGACATTAAGCTCATTTAAACACCAGGACGTTGCTTTCATTTGGTGTCCAAAGTCAATGGCCGTGCTTGTGAGACCTCACCAAAGCACTGTTTAGCACTTGTTTCCACATACGTGGACCAGGCATGAGAGCTCCTTGGGGGGGTCTCGCAGGCCATTAGAGACCCCCAGGTGATCAGGGAAGGGTAGTACCCTGGCACTCTCCCAACACCTGGGCACCTTGACACTGCCAGTCTGGCACACTAGCAGTGCTACTCAGGTGTTCTGGCAGTGCCACCCCCATGCCAGAGTGCCCAAGTCCCAGATTGGCACGGCCAGGGTCCTCAACCAGTTTGGGGGAGGATATCGGGGCTGCCACTGCAAATGGCACCAAGATCAGCTCGCCAGCAGGAAATTGACTAGAGTGTGGCTGGCCATGGCGGTGCGAACCTCCCTGAGCTCAACAAAAAGGCAAAGTGCCATTGATTGGTAGGGTGATTCTCGGTGCTGCACCCCGCCAAATGCGCTCATAAGCAGACTTTAACTTTTGTCCGCTGAACCGCACGCTATGACAACAATGGTGCTGGGTCAATCAACTTACATTAGATACAAGCGCAAGCATTTTACTGCATCAATAGCAGTATCTACACAGCATTGCCCAAGGTTTGAGGTTTGCTGGGAGTTTCTATTTTATTCAGGCAAGGGATGTGGGCATCGCTGGTTTGGCCAGCATTTATTGCCCATCCCTAATTGCCCTTGAGAAGGTGGTGGTGAGCTGCCTTCTCGAATTATTGCAATGCATATGCTGTGGGTACACCCACAGTGCTGTTAGGAATGGAGTTCCAGGACTTCCGGTTGTGACCATGGAGTGAATGGTCACGTACGCTGCTCCTGCTTAAAGTCACAGAAAATAACTCTTTTTGCACAGAACAGGGTGGAATTTTGATGAAAAGGCATAGGTGAATGTTAGAGGAGTAGTTTACCCCTGAAATGGTATGTCTTCTGATCACCAGACTGTAGCCACCTGGGGTGGCCACGTCCCGATTTCAAAATGGACACTCATGAGGAGTGTAGGGAAAATTGGCCAGCTACAGGGAACACAAGCAGGTGCAAGGTTTCCTGTGTATTAAGATTTGCAGAACCCAGACAGAACTGAAACCAATAGCCATTAACATATTAATGAGCGATCTACAGGGACAATCAGAAACATTGAAACGATCGGGACCAAGACAGACTCCCTGGCGCCAGTGGGAGCTAGGACAAAGGCAGGCCAACGAACACCTAGGGCCCACCCAATGATCAGGGAACAACTCCAGTATTGGAGAAAATCGATGAGACATGGTCCAATTAATTGGGACCAAGTCCGGGGACCGCCCAAAAGAGCTCAAAACCCCTGGGACCTATAAGATAGTATCCCCAAGTTCAGTTCGACCTTCTTGTCTTTGGCTCTCAACGAGGAGAGACCTGCCTAGCAGCTGCATCAACCAAGTAAGTCTCAGATCAACGCACACTATGAGATAGACGCTCCTAGCTACTGTTCCGTACCAGCTCGAAGCCAACAGAATCAGAACCGGACAAAGGCCATTGTTCCTCTGACCTGGTGGGCCATTCGAAGCTAAGTATAGGCTTTTAGTAATAGTGATAGTTTAGTAAGTAGAGTTTTATGCATGAGTAGTGATTGACTGTGTGTATAATAAATGTGTATTGATTTCAAACTTACTAACTGGTGTATTGAGTTATTGATCAGTACTTGGCTTTGAACCTCCTGGTGGTATCAGAAAGATACCTGGCGACTCTAGAGCAAAGGTTATTAAAACAGAGCAATTAAAGAGAAAGCACAACGAGCAACAAGACCCGGCAGAAAACAGTGAGAGATTAGGCTGGAAAGTTGGAACAATCTTGTGCTTCACAGACAGTCTCTTCCAGCATGCAGGCGGGGCAAGCTGGAAAGCCCCAGATACAGGAACTGATTACTTTTATCAAGGAAGAATTCCATAAACAGAGGAAAGAAATGCGTGAGGATCATGCAAAGGCCATTGCAGAAGCTGTGGGACCCCTGAAGAGTACTCTGGAGCGGATGGAGAGGTTTTTGGATGTGCAGGGGGTCACAGATTCGGGAGATTGAAGGAGTGATCATGGACCACAGCGATCGTGTGGTGGCTCTGGAGGCGGAAGTGGGGCCAGGGAGAAGCGTAGCTGCAACTGGCAGGGAAATAGCGTCTGAATTTATCAGGAAATTAGAGCCGAGTTGGCAAAACGGTGGGTAGGTTTCAACAAGGCCAAGGTTTGGGGTACTCTACCCGGCGAAATTATGGGTGATGTTCAGAGGCCAGGAGTATTATTTCGAGACCCCAGAAGTGGCCGAAGACTTCATTAAGGAGCATAAACTGGGGGAGAACTGAGCAAACAATGCTTGGGAACCAGGGTGCTGGCACTATGTAATGGTCGGGAGCATGTTTGAAATGGGTGTAGGGATTGGGGAATTTTCACCTTTTTTTGTGGGGGGAACATTCTGTTCAATGTTGAGATTGTAAGGAGTTGTAGGGGTGAAAGGTTTATGTGGGGGTGGATGTTCCTATTCCCCCCTCCTGTTTTATGGGACTATGTGTGTTTAACATTTGTTTGTTTGCTTTTGGAGAAGGATGTCTGGAGTTCAGGAGAAGTCCTTGTTTGGGTGGGGGAGGGTAAGGCCAGCAGGAGGCCGTCTTCCTTGAGCTGAGGAATGGAGGGGGTGGGGGAGAGGGCAGAGGAGGTCTTTAGGATGTGCCTTTGGGCAGGGGCAGCCGCGCTACCCCTGGTGAACGGAAGTGAGGTGGTGGGGGAGAAGGCCAAGACGGGTGGCCGGGGGGAGGGGGAAAGGGAAAGTGTGGGGGAAAGAAGGGGAAGGGGAAAAGCGGAAGTGGGGGAGGTTTCTGCAACGTGGTAGGGGGTGAGAGATGACACGGTCAAGGGCAAAGAAAGGGGTAATCTGGGATGGGCTAGGGAGAGTGGGATTAAAGGGGCAGGAGTTAAGTAGGGAAGATGACGGATGGTAGACAGGATTGGAGGCGCAAACCTCTGGTAAGGTTGATAACGTGGGACGTCCGGGGTCTGAATGGGCCGGTTAAAAGATCGCGGGTGTTCGCGCACCTCAGCAGCTTGAAATCGGGGGTTGTCTTTTTGCAGGAGACACACCTCCGTGTGACGGACCAGGTTAGGTTAAGGAAGGGGCGAGTCGGGCAGGTTTTTCACTCGGGGTTTGATTTGAAATCGAGGGGTGTGTCGATTTTAATGAGCAAAAAAATGGGGGGCGCGATTCTCCGCAACGGCCGACACCGGCGTGAAACACTCCAGAGGCCGCTCCTCGCCCCCTATTCTCCCCTTCCCCCCCGGGGGGCGAGGAGCGGCATTGCGGGAAGCTCGGCCGCCGGGCCCTGACGCTCATGTCAAGGCAGCGCGCCAAGAATGACGTTGCCAGCGGCGCCTAAGTGACGTCAGCCGCGCATGCGCAGGTTGGCCGGCTCCAACCCGCGCATGCGCGGTTGCCGTCTTCCCCTCCGCTGCCCCGCAAGACATGATGGCTTGATCTTGCGGGGCGGCGGAGGGGAACGAGTGCGTCTCTTAGAGACGCTGGCCCGACAATCGGTGGGCACCGATCGCGGGCCAGTCCCCTCACGAGCACGCCCGTGGTGCTCGATCTTCTCTCCGTTCCCCACAGGCCACACACTTACCTGTCACGCGCTGTTCATGCCGGCAGCGACCATGTGTGAACAGGTCAGGGTGAACAGGTCGGGGTTGTCAGGCCGCTCGGCCAATCCGGGCCGGAGAATCGCCGGTCGCCGTGAAAAACGGCGAGCGGCGATTCTCCGAGCGGCGTGTCGCAAAACGTGACATGCCATTTGGGGGGGGGGGGGGGGGGGTGAGAGAATCACAGGGGGTGCCAGAGCGGCCCTTCCGCGATTCTCCCACCCGGCCTGGGGAGCGGAGAATTGCGCCCGGGTTCATGAGTGTGAAGGAGGTGAGGGATTCAGGTGGGAGATATGTGATTGTGAGTGGGGTATTGGAAGGGGCACCGGTAGTGTTGGTAAATCTCTATGCCCCAAATTGGGATGATGTGGGCTTTATGAGGGTTTTGCTGGCAGCAATCCCGGATTTGGCCACGCGCCGGTTGATCATGGGACGAGATTTTAACTGTGTGCTGGAGCCGGGGGTGGATAGATCGAAACCCAGGTCAATGGGTGGGGTACAAATGGCAAGGGAGCTGGGGAGGTTTATGGAGGGGGTGAGTAGGTTGACCCAGGACGTTTTCAGAACCCAAGGGGAAGGGAGTATTCCTTCTTCTCACACTTCTATAAGGTGTATTCAAGGACTGATTACTTTGTAGTGAGTCGGGAGATTTTGGTTGGGGTGGAGGGGGCAGAGTATGCAGGAATAGTTATCTCAGACCATGCACCCCACTGGCTGGAGATTCGGTTTTGAACGAGACGAGAGCAGAGGCCTGGCTGGAGGTTTGACCCGGGGTTGTTGGCGGATGGAGGTTTTTGTGATAAGGTGTGGCTGGCAATTAGGAATTATGTGGAGTTGAATCAGAATGGGGAGGTGGCGGCGGGCATTTTTGGGAAGAACTGAAGGCAGTGGTCGAGGGAGAAATTATTTTGTTTACGGTTCGTGCGAATAAAGAAAGGAGGGCGGAAAATGACCATTTTGTGAGCGAGATAATATTTGTGGAGGGATTGGTGAGGAGGAGAAAGTTGCAGACAAACACATAGGCTGGTAGGGCAACTGTGTAGGGCAAGAGGGGTGCAATACGAGTATGGGGAGAAGGCGAGCCTGCAGAGGCAGGCTGCGTCCAGGGAAATATTGACTAGTCTGGGGCTGGGGATGTGGTGTCAGAGCCAGGGAAGATAAATGAGGCATTTAGAGAGTATACCAGGGACTTTATAAAGCAGATCCAGGAGGAGAGGAGGGGGTCAAAGGGTGGTCTCTGGACGAGCTGGAATTTCCCCAGGTGGAAGCAAAGAGGCAGGCATTGGAGGAGCCACTGGGGTTGAGGGAGGCGCTGGATAGTATCAGGGGTATGAAGTCGGGGGAGGCCCCTGGACCAGATGGGTACCCAACGGAATTTTATCAGGGATTTGCGGAGGACCTGGCACCACATCTGTTGGGGGCGTTTAATGAAGGACTGGAGAAGCGGGAGTTGCCGGAGACGATGACCCAGGCAGTAATCATACTAATCCCAAAAAAAGGGAAGGATCCAGTGGAATGTGGGTCATATAGACCCATATCACTATTGAACACGGATGTGAAAGTATTGGCTATGTTGTTGGCCTTCATGAATGGCAGGCAGCCCGCGAGTAATATAAGACGACTGTTGAATGTGGTGATGAATCCGTCGAGGGCTCTGGTACTGGAGATGGTGGTGTCCATGGACGCGGAGAAAGCATGTGATCGTGTGGAATGGTGGTACCTGTTTGAAGTTTTGGGAAGGTTTTGGTTTGGGCCGGGATTTGTGGCATGAGTGCGGTTACTGTATGTGGCACCAAGGGCGAGGGTGTGGACGAATGATATGAGCTCACGAAGCTTTGACTTACACAGGGGTACAAAGCAAGGGTGCCCGCTGTCGCTGCTGCTGTTTGCGCTGGCCATAGAGCCATTGGCAATGGCTCTCAGGGAGTCAGCAGTGGCAGGGGATAATGAGGGTACAGAGGGAGCATCGGGTGTCGCTCAATGCCGATGACCTCTTGCTGGATGTTTCAGATCTGTTGGAGAGTATGGGAAGGATTATGGGCCTGTTGGGGAGGTTTGGAGGGTTCTCGGGCTGCAAGCTGAATGTAGGGAAAAGCGAGGTGTTCCCGGTGAATGAGCTGGCACAGTGGGCTAATTTAGGGGGGATGCCATTTACAGTAGCAAGGGATAGGTTTAGGTATTTGGGGATTTAGGTAGCGAGGGAATGGACGGGGCTCCATAAATGGAACTTAACGAAGCTGGTGGAGGAGGCCGGGGAGAATCTTAAGAGGTGGGATACACTGCACTTAACATTGGCGGGGAGGGTCCAAGTGGTGAAAATGAATATTCTGCCGAGGTTCTTGTTTATCTTTCAGGCTCTCCCGATCTTTATACCAAAGGCCGTTTTTCGGAACGTGGACACAATCATCTCTGACTTTGTGTAGGCGGGGAAGGTGCAGAGGGTGGGGAGGACCCTGCTACAGAGGCAGAGGCAGGGGGGTTGGCGTTGCCGAATTTGCTTCATTATTATTGGGCGGCGAAGGTGGAGAAGGTGCGGCGGTGGTGGGAAGGAGAAGGGGTAGAGTGGGTTAGGATGGAGGAGGAATCTTGTAAAGGGTCTAGATTGAGGGCCTGGTGATGGCAGCATTGCCAATGGCTCCGAGGAGGTATTCAGGGAGCCCAGTGGTGCAGTCCACGGTGAACATATGGAATCCGATGAGGAGGCATTTTAGGGTGGAAGGGATGTAGGTGCTAACGCCGCTGTGCGAGAATCATGGGTTTGAGCCGGGGGGATGGATAGTGTATACAGGAGGTGGAGGGAAGTGGGGCTGGTCAAGGTGAGGGATTTCTATTTGGAGGAAGGGTTCGCCAGTCTGGAGAAGCTCAGGGAGAGGGTAGAGCTGCCGAGGGGCAGTGAGTTCAGGTATCTGCAGGTTAGGGACTTTGCACAAAAAGTCTGGAAGGGGTTCCCTAGAGTGCTGGGATACACCCTGCTGGAGCGGCTGCTGCTTCCGGAGGTGGAAGGGGAGGGAAAAATTGGGGATATATATAAGTGGTTGGGGGAGCAGGGAGGTGAGCGGATGGTGAAGATCAAGGCGAAATGGGAAGCGAAGTTGGGAATGGAGATCAATTGGGGAGTATGGAGTGAGGCACTGCTAAGGGTTAACAGGACCTCTTCTTGAGCAAGGATCAGTCTGATACAGTTTAAGGTGGTGCACAGGGTGCAGATGACTCGGGTGAGAATGAGTGGGTTCGTTCAGCGGGTAGTAGATGACTGTGAGAGGTGTGGGCGGGGGCCAGCAAATCACGCGCACATGTTTTGAGGTTGCGAAAACTTGGGAAGATTCTGGGTGGGAGTGTTTGCGGTCTTAGCCAGGATAGTGGAGGAGGAGGTGTCCTTTGGTGGCGATATTTGGGGTTTCAGAGAAGCCGGAGCTCATGGAGAGGAGGAAGGCCGATGTCATGGCCTTCGCCCCTCTGATTGCACGGTGACGAATTTTGCTGGAGTGGCGGTCGGCATCGCCACCGGGGGTAGCAGCATGGTTGGGTGACCTGTATGACTTCCTGCGGTTAGAGAACATAAAGTATGGGTTAAGGGGCTCAGCAGGGGAGTTTGAGAAAAGGTGGGGGATGTCTGTGACCGTGTTTGAGGAGCTGTTCATCGCAGGGAGGTGGGGGGGGGGGGGGGGGGGGGGGAGAGGGTGAATGGGGAGAGGGGGGGTGAAAAAGGAGAAAATTCTGTACAGACTGTATAGCTGATTGTTGGGAAGTATATTCCTCGGGGTGTTTATTTGCTGTAACCTACTTTGATACAAGTTTGCAATAAAATGCGTTTTTAAAAAACGGAATGGAGTTCCAGGGTTTAGACCCAGCTACAGTAAAGGAATGATAATTTGTTTCCAAGGCAAGATGCTGTGTGGTTTGAAAGGGAACTTTGAGGGTGGTGTTCCCATGTATCTGCTGCTTGCGTCCTTCTACATGGTCGTGTTTGTGCGATTCAAAGACACTAAGAAGCCTTCCTGTAGTGCATCTTGTTGATGGCACTAACTGCTGCTATTGTCTGTTGATGGTGGAGGGAGTGAGTATTTGTAAAATGGGTGCCAATCAAAAGAGCTGCTTTATCCTGGATGGCGTCAAGATGCTTGATTTTTGTTGGAGCTGCACTCATCCAGGCAAGTGGAGAATATTCCCCGTTGCATAGAATTCACAGTGCAGAAGGAGGCCATTCGGTCCATCGAGTCTGCACCAGCCCTTAACCCCACTTAAGCCCACATCTCCACCCTATCCCCGTAACCTCACCTCACCTTTTTGGACACGAAAGGGAAATTTAGTCTGGCCAATCCACCTAACCTGCACATCTTTGGACTGTGGGATGAAACTGGAGCACCCGGAGGAAACCCACGCAGACACGGAGAGAAACCCACACAGACAGTGACCCAAGCCGGGAATCGAACTTGGGACCCTGGAGCTGTGAAGCAAGTGTGCTAACCACTGTGCTACCGTGCCGCCCAAATACATTCCTTGAGTCTGGTGCCTTAGCCCACTCGGCCATCCTGACAAGTTCCTGACTTGTGCCTTGTAGATAGTGGATAGGACGTAAAATTCATAGTCTCTGGCCTGCTCTTGTAGCTACAGTATTTATACGGCTAGTCCAACACAGTTTCTGATCAATGGTAACCCCAGGATGTTGGTAGTGGAGGATTCAGCTATGGTAATGCCATTGAATATTAAGGGTTAATGGTTAGATATGGAGATGTGCAAACTCCACACAGTCAGCCAAGGCTGGAATTGAACCCAGGTTCCTGATGCGGTGAGTGCTAACCACTGTGCCATCCTGCAGTTCATCAGTTTGCTGTTGTACTTGTTTTGTCTCCGGCAGCTTCTTTGCAGTAGCCAGTCGGTGTTTGGTACTGAATGGTGTGTATGCTTCCACCTCCTTGATGAAATGCAAATCTTCTCATTTGGTTTCTTCAACTGGTGTTCCTGATAATGTACCTGTTGTTATCTGGTACTTGAACGTACTCAGTTACTGAATCCTACCTCATTCGTCTCAGTCTGAAACACTAAATTCTCGGTGACTTCTTCGCAATCTCCTTCGTGTTCAGAAGAGTGACTCATAGCTTATGGTCACTTTCAGTTTCAAACCACTATCCTATCACTTAGTCTTACAACAGCTCCCATCTGCATATTGCTATCAATGTTCCCTTCTCAATTGGAGAATATCTTTTTTCTGTGTCTATGAGTGATCCTGAGGCGGAATCAACTGGTCTGCATTTACAATACCTGTTTACTTGGAATAAAACTGCGCTCAGTCCTGTAGATGACACATCTGCAGCTACTATGGTGGGCAGTTCTGGATTCTACTGTGCTAAAATTTCAGGAGAAATTAGATTTTTGATCTTCTCAGAAGCATTTTGTAGATCCACATTCCAGCACCACTGTTGACCTTGTCTCAACAGCTGTCAGAAACACTCATTGGTTTCTGCCAAACTTGTTTGGTACTGAATGGTGTGTATGCTTCCACATGCGCAGTGGCTCCCTTCTCTGCGCCGGCCCCGACGCAACATGGCGTAGGGCTACAGGGGCCGGCGCAGAACAAAAGAGGTCCCAGCCCAAGAGGCCAGCCCGCCAATCAGTCGGCCCCGATCACGGGCCAGGCTACAGCAGAGCCCCCCCCCCCCCCCCCCCCCCCGGGGTCGGACCCCCCCCCCTCCCCCCTCCGCCGGGCTGCCCATGGATGCATCCACATCGAGTTCCCACCGGCTAAGAGCAGGTGTGAACGCCACCGGCGGGACTCGGCTTTTTTGGCATGGCCGCTCGGCCCATCCCAGGTCAAAAATCACCGGGGGGGGCTCCGTAGAGTGGCCCGCTACTGGCGCTGTGCCGACCGCGGCGGCGACAATTGCACCGATTCTCTGCTCTCCGGAGAATCGGCGGACTGGTGCCAGGGCAGCGTGGTGCGATTGGCGCTGGTCAGGGGATTCTCTGGGCTAGCCTCAGGGTGAGAGAATCCTGGCCCCTGTACTTATTTTCTGTTTCTCCCAGTAAGGTTATTTTGTTTTTCTGTGGTTCTTCCACTTCTTGAATGTGATTTGCCCTTAATAACTTTCCTTTCTTTTTGCAGGCTGTATTTTAAGTTGGCAGAAATTTTTAAATGCCCTAAGTTCCCACAGCGTTGGCATTCTGCCCCCTCTGCTGGGCATTCTTTCCGCTTGTGCAGGTTTTTCCCGCCACACCGAGAACATTTCTGGACGGTGATTGGAGTGACTTTCCCTGTTTTTGCGGGCTTCTGTTTTTGTTTGATTTCCCGCTTCTGACCTGCGTATCGACGTGCTGTTGGGTAATTTGGACATTCTGAATCCTCCCTCTTTGTATCCGAACAGGCGTTGGAACATGGCATCTCGGGGATTTTCACAGTAACGTCATTGCAGTGTTGATGTAAGCCTACTGGTGACAATAAAGATTGTTATTATGAAGAATGGCCTCACTCATTCATTTCCAAGAAACCCTTAACACAATTTTGCTTTCTGAGCTCAGTTTGCATCACAATTTGTAATGCCTTAATTAGATCACTTCTCCCATTTGTACGACAATACCTGGACCAGACCCCAATTTATATATGGAAACCAGACGAGACCACAACAATTTTTTAATTTTATAACTGTGAGGAAAGGAACTTTGCTCCAGGAGTGATTCCACTGGCAACCAGGGATCTTTTATATTGAAACAAATGTTATTATTATCACAGGACTAACGCTATTAACATTCAAAGAAAAAAAAACAGCTTTTCAATTCACAGTTAAATAGTTCTGAAAAATAAAGGCTGGGATTCTCCCTTCTGGGGATTAGGTCCCCACGCCGGCAGGAGAACCGGTGCAAACCACTCGGGCGTCAACAGGTGGACGCCGGAGGGGCTGGTGCTGCTCCAGCCACTGCCGATGGTTCGCTCAGGCGCCGAAGGGCCGGCGTGATCACGCGCATGGGCGTAACCGCTGGCGTGGTTCCACGCTTGCGCAGACCGGCCGGCATATTTTGGCGTATGCGCGGGGGGGTTCTCTTCTCCGCGCCGGCCATGGCGGAGCCCTACAGGGGCCGGCACAGAAGGAAGATGTGCCCCCACGGAA